>NW_011494895.1:2103472-2105584 GCF_000754665.1 Bison bison bison | reverse complement strand
CCCCACCCCACCCCACCGCAGCCGCGGTCTCCTCTTCGTCCCCCCTTCGCAGCTTCGGAGCACAGGCTGCGACGCCCGCGCACAAAGATCGGCGCACGTGCAAACGTCCCCCCCCTCCCCCGCTTGCGCACGGAAACCTGGGTTTCAAAACTAAAGGGGGAAAAAAAAAAAAGACACCGTGAAATCCTAAGGAGCGGGCTTGGGTTAATCGATTACTAACCCGGCGCGCGGTGCAGCTGAAGACTGCGTCCGCTTGAACTTCCGCTCTGGCTCTGGAGTTGGGAACTTTGAAAGAAACCTCAATTCGCAACCACCACCACCCCTCCACTCCGCCTTTCCTCCCCCAAAAGAGGATGCTCTCTTGCAAACACTCAAGAGGCGCAAGACTGCGCAGGGCGCGCCGAAGGAGTCTTGGTGGACAGAGGAAGGACGAGACGGACTTCCCTAGACGGCGAGCCCGAGAATAATCGAATAATCGAGAACAAGTGCTGTTGCTCCAGGCGGCCAAGCTCGGGGTGGGAGTAGGGTGGAGGGGGGCACCCTGCAGTTGCACTGGGCGAGTCGCTGCTGGAAGTCTGTGTGGTCAGCGCCTGTGGCCCAGACTGGGGTGGGGGGCAGTGCTGGGGTCTCCAGGGCGCATTGGGGGTGCGGAGCTGATCCCCTTTCCCCGCACCCCCTCCCCCACCGCCATTAACCTCCCAGGGCCCGCAGCCTGCTTTTTCAAAGCAGGAAGAAGGGAACTTGACCATCCTCTGATCTTGCCCCATCAATTTGGCAGACGGCGACCCTGAAGCCTTGAGGCAATACAATGATAGAAGGTACACGTTGAAGGGCCGGACAAGAGCCCAATGGCTTGGCTTCGCTTTAGAAAATTGGCCTCATTACACAAAAAAATTAAAGTTTTTTTAAGGAACTTTTCTCCAACCGAGAGCGTTGCTTTTTGCCCTGCGGCGGAGAGGAAGTGCGTGGAGGCGCTCTCAGCCCCACGAGTGCCTGCGTGTCCTTTCCACTAAGTCTTCATTCACTCATCAGTTCATCGTCATTCATTCATTCACCAGCCCTCCCTCCGCCTGTCTTACTCCCTCTGGAGTCCCACACAAGTTTCAAGTCCCGAGCGCCCCGCGCGGTTAACTAAATCGCCTTGACCCCGGCGCTATTTGATATTCGTCTCCTTGACACTCATTTGGGGGCTCGGAGCAGCGACGCAGACATTGGACAAGTCCAGCCTGAAACCGAAGCCTCACGGAAGGGGGGACGGAGAGAACCTGAGAGCTGGAAACTCGTTTCTCCAAAGGCTTTCGGGACATTTTAGCTCGGCTCCAGGTCCTCGGAGCGCCAGGGCGCCGCCAGTGCGGGTGTAAACGTTAAATGTTAGCTATTTGTTCCGATGATTGGCATGGAAATCGACTCTTTCTTGTCTTCTTTTTTTCCCCCTCCTTCTGCCTCTTTCCTTTCCTTTCTCCCTCTCCCCTCCGGATTCCCACAAATACTAATTCAACCAGTGGCTCCTCTAATCCTCCCGCCCTCCCACCCTGCTGCCACCCAAGTCAGAAGACTCTTGGTTTGGGGGAAAAGAACACAACAATGACAGCCCAGGCAAGGGGCCACTTTTCTGGTTTCGCTCCACTTCTGGAGTCGACGCTATTCAGTGCGACCGACTCCCCCTCTCCTTATACTTAATCCCTTGTGTCTTTTTTATTTTCATTTTCCCCCTTTTCTTAATTTTTTTTTTTTTTTGCTGGGCTTTCATTTCTTTTAAACAGCGCTGGAGGGAATGAAGTGTTAGTGGTGTATTACAAATTCAGGAGTGCCCTGGTCTCTATTAACAGAGACAAACAGATGAGCAGATAAAGGTGTCGCCTGGTTTCAAAAGCTCCAGTTTCTGCCTGAAGGGAGCAACCCACCAGAGTGTCCTACTCGGACCCTGGATGGGCAGTGACTGGTTTCCCAGAAAGGGAGGAAGGGCCATACCCTTTGAGGCTGGATGCCAACCGCACTCCCCTACCTATGAATGTTCCAAATCTCAGCCCAGCCCCCAAACCGCACTCTAGCGTTCTCTAAATAAACCTATTCATTCCAGACTCCCTCATTTCCAGAGGCTCATCCTAACCC
>NW_011494895.1:2101170-2103372 GCF_000754665.1 Bison bison bison | reverse complement strand
TTCTCTCATTTGTTCTGTCAGTACCTATACCTTCTACCATCATAACCTTTTCCAACTGTGATTAGTGAGGCTTCATTTGCCCCACTCAGCCTTCTCCCTACACCCTCCCTCTGCACCACCCCCACCATCCTTCTTAAAAGATTTTGGAGCCCAGGAGATAAGATATGCAGTCCTCTATCGGGAATCCTATAATATTAAAGATCAAACGTAGCATCAATGGAAGACCAAATGCAGAGAGAAACAAAAGGAGGAGACTAGGAGATGCTCATCAGCTAATTACAGCTGCAAATATTATGCAAATTTATCTTGGCACAGAAACGGAGAAAGCGAGTTTAAGTGCGGAGATAATGCCGGAAAATTGAATGTTCATCTGGCCATGGGAATCGGCCCAGCAGGCTCCACTGGTCTGTTTCATCTAGGGAAGCACCATTTTTATACTCCTATCAGATCATCTGCTCTTCACTGGTTAGGGTCGAGAAATTAATATTACTTATAATTGATACTTGAAATTCTTGGAGTGATGTGTCCTAAAGAGAGGGAAAAGAGAGCAAAAGGAAGAGGGGGAAGGGATGAAGAGGGGGTCGGGAAGGAGAGGCAATCCCAAAGTATTGGATACAGAATCCGGACCTAGCGGACCTAGCAGTCTAGGTCCACTGAACTAAGGCCGGCAGAGGTGAAGGGAAAGAGAAAATATCAGAAAGTCAGGTCTCTCTCTGGGACCACCTGCCTAAAACCTGAAATATCTTTATAATCAAGCTTCAAGCTTTTAATGATTTGAGTGTGTGGGGTCACGTTCAGGAATGGAGACTTGACTTCAGAGCTGAGAACCTAGCCTGACATGACGAAGTCACACAGCAGGACACTTTGCAGATCCGAGCAGAGAAAGAGAAGTGGTTCTGGCTCCACAGACACTCACCCCTGCTTCTGCCCCAACTGTATCCCCATTTCCTCCATCTTTACCAGCCTATCTTCAACTTTCTTCAATGTACTCAAGAACTGCCTAGGAAATGATATTCCCAAGAAACAAACTCCCATATCCTCACACTTCATAAGCAACTATTCTTAAGTGTAGGGGAGGAAGGGAGACAGCAGGAACTTCAGTGCACAGAAAAGAATTCTTAAAAAAAAAAAAAAATCAATTCCTCCTCCCTGCCCCCCCACTCCCAGCACAAAATCTAGTACAACCCAGAGCAAACGTGGAGAATGTCAGATGCGCATTATTCGGGTGCAAGCCATCCAATTACCAAGAAATTATGATCTGACGTCAGGAGGAACAATTGGAGAGCGAATATGTATGAATTGCCTTTCACTGGTTTGCATATTTGCAACGATTGTTTAATCCAAGCAACCAGAAAGTAATCAACAGGCACAAAAAGCTTAAAGAGCAAATTACTAGTGACTCCTGCCCCTTCTTACTTCCTGAAGCCAGGAGGTGGCTAGTGCTGTCTGGGGTAGGGAGGGGATGCTGGTGTAGCCTTGGATTCTGAAATCGGTCCTGAAAGCAGCACAGAGGAAAGCCTGTTGCATTGGGATGGCTTTTGTTCCTTGGGCTAGGGCAAAAGACAAAAGAAACAAAAATGCCAATTATTGTAACTAATTAACCATTAAATGAGATGTGTGTCCTCCTCTCTCTAACTCAAAAATGGAAGGAAGATGGTGAGGGTAGGTGGAAGAGACAGCAGGCGATCCACCCAGCTCACTGCTCTGAGGAGGGAAGGAAGCCTGTAAAATTCCGCATGTGTTAACAGACAAAGCCGGAGGAGCTGACAATATATAAAAATATATACCCTTAAAAGAAAGATCAGTGAATACCAAAGAGGAATCTGGAGTTGATTTTTTTTCTTTCTTGTTTACTAAGAATGGGACTGGAGTGGCTAGAGGTCGGGGTAGGAGCTGAGTGAGGGCAGGAGATGGCAAGGAGTGAAGAAATCTCTGAAAAATTAACATTATTGGTATCTCTCTATATAAAGATGCAAATGGCATTTTATCTCAACTCGGCTCTGTGCTCTCCTCAGTGTTTATGATTAATTATCTCCTTTTTCATAAAAATAAATCATGTTAAAAATTAGGATCTAGGTGCTGGGGAGAAACTAAGCCCGGGTTTCAGGTCGATCTTGTTAATTTCAGCCTGAAATTGACACACTAATTAAAGAGCACCGTGGTAAAGCCGGAGCAGGCAAGATTATACCCAGCTCTTTTTTT
>NW_011494895.1:2097999-2101070 GCF_000754665.1 Bison bison bison | reverse complement strand
TTTTTTTTTTTTTTTTTTTTTTTTATCAGATCTACCTTATATTTTCCCAATTAAAAACTGCAAAAAGCAGTTTCATTGCCCCGGGATAAAAAATAAGGGCCCCCTTTCACAACGTCGGCCATCACTTTCTACCATCAGATTCATTGTGATGTATTAGATGCAATAAATTATCCCATGTAACAAAACATTGGGAGCTGAAAGGCAGATAATCTGGAAAGCAGAGATAAGGATTCATTATTCCAAATCATTATGAATCCAACGTTGCCTCTGACTTCTTTCTTAATCAGCTCCTCTGATCCTGGATATGTGAGCAGTACAGATAAGGAAAGAGTCGTTTATAATTCTCCACCTCGTCTAATATTTTAAAATAAAGTCAGAGGCAAGAAAACGCCATAAAACACTGGTGAGCAGGCAAGCGCCGAATGAAAAATCACTTCCATGTTATTATATCCACAGTAAGATTTAATTAAAATTCTCCATGTTCACGTGCTTTATTTTCAGATAGGATTTTTTCCCATCACGTAATAATTGATAGGAATTTGCAAACGGGGCTATTTATTTAGGGCGCCTGGATGGAATAGTTCTGTTTTTTTTTTTTTTTAAAGATTTCCAGTCATTGCTTTGTGAAACTTTCATTTGAGACATCCATGTTCTATACCATCCAGGCCCCCACCACCTACTCACTCCCCAACCAGGCTGAGTTTTGGTCAAAGAACATAGGCAAAGTACCAGACCAAAAAGTTGAGTTTAATAAAAATGTTCTCTTGCAAAAGAAAAATGAAAGAACTGACTGTCCCCACGCTAGACATCTGTTTACTCCCTCCCAACACCCCACCGTACATATTTATAATAAAATAAATGTCAATGAATGGGCTTGAAAGAGTGGAACTTTTAAACCAAGGCTAATATTGAGTGTGTGTTTTCATCTGGCAGAGAGTGAACTTAGGTGAACTAAGCCAGTCTAAGGGTATACACAGGAAGGTAGACTAATGGAGAAGGGGAATGATGCTGTAGGCTGATAGGCAGGAGGAGAAAAGATTTCCTGTGTTTTAAAAGGGAAAAGAAATGGGATGTGGGAAACCTGGAAGAATAAATATATGGTTCCTCCAGCCCTGCTCGGAACAACTCTAAGTGGCGGCACGTTCTTAGAAAGACTGGAGATTCTGCCAGCGATTATTTCTTCCTACGGGGTCTCCTTTTTCTTCATCCAACAGGTGAAGTTCCTATCTGTGCGGCCATCGCTGAGATCCGGGGACACAGTGTTTCCATTATCTGTTAGTCATTTACTGATCTATCTTCCACCGCCACATGCCCAGCGACTTTCCTTTATGTTTAAAATCCAATCAAATGCCTTAGTTTGTGGGGTTGTGGTCCAACCCACCACAGAATTGAAAGCAGTCGATGCTGGTGCCAATTAGAATGGCATGGTTGCCTCCAGGAAGAACCCCAGACCCAGCGCAGTCCCCAGGCCCTGGAGCCACATAGAACACTTCTCCTAGTTCAGCCTCTGAATCCAATTCCAGGAAGGAGGATCACCTGCCCTGGGTTAAGGGGCTAAAAGGCCGGTGGTATGTGCTGGGGGTGGGTTGGGGTGGTGAAGAGACAGGGGTGCAGGCACAGGTGAGCTGCCCCTGAGGGCCCTCTGTATGTGCCAGGGAGCTGGATTCTTGTCTTCCAAGGACATGTCAATAAAAAGGCTCATTTTTGAGTTCTGAAACCTTGGGAGGGAAGTCACCCTCTCTCCTCGACTTGTTAAGATGGAGCCTCTCCCAAGCACCTGGGGATCCGAGGCCCCTCAGCTTTTAACACTGGCAGTTGCTCCCTGAATAAAGGAGGGTCTTTTTTTCTGTCTCTCGTGAGCACAAGTACACACACACACACACACACACACACACACACACACAAGCACAGAGACCTGAACCACAAATCAGCAAGCCAGGGTGGCAGCTTTTAAAATTCACAAAGTGACTTGTAGCTTCATTAAAGTCACATCTTTACCATGTGCAGGGGCCAGTGTCCTCGAATCCCAAATTAATCTTTAGCCCCTCTGGATAAGTGACCAGCATCTTTCCTTCACTTTGTTTACTTCTCAGGATAAATTGTATCCTTTCTTCACCCTGCTGCCCACTCCCCCCCAACATCAAATTTCCCCCAGCCATCCTGGAATAATTCTCTCCTGGATTCCTAATTAGCAGCACTTTCCACTGCTAAGTCCATCAAGATGACAAGAAATGCCCAGCTGGTATTTCTTCTCAGAATCTTGCCCCTTACTGGACATTGAATTCAAAATCGGTTATATTTTAATTAAGTCCTTTGGATTTTTTTTTTTTAAGCCCCAGTATCTTTGGCAGTCGAGTGTCCTTAAAATAAACCTTCTTTTGCTAAAGGTAGAATTGGGGCGACGGGGGTGCTGTGTGCAAGCGGTCAGGTTTCTCCTTCCCTTAACCAGAGAGTCACTTTAAACCGGAGACGAGCAAATGCCCGCGTCAGCAGAAAAGGAACGCGGGCAGGGGCCGTCAGACCCGGCCGGAACCGGGCGGAGGGTGGCAGGCGCGCCCCAGGGACAGGGTGACGAGCGTGTGGGTGCTAGGGTGACGGAGAGGGCGCGAGCCTGGGGTCGGCGGGCGGGAGGGGCGGGGGTAGTGTTGCAGGGCGGGGATCCAGATGCTAAAGGTAAAAGGCTGGCAGGTTGGAGGTGACTCTGTGATGGGGAAGGGAGGAGATGAAGGGAGGAGACCCTCGAAAGGCGCAGAAGTTATAGGGGAGATGCAGAAACAGGCGAGATGGGGGGCACAGCTGACATCCAAGTCAAGGAGACAGATGTCGCCATCTGGGTGGCCAATGACCCTCCTGGGTCGGGGGGGGGGGGGGTGGTCTTGTTGCCCACAAGGCAGGAGTGAAGAGGAGCGAGTGGCCGGGGAACCCTGAAGGGCTCCACCCTCGGCCGCCCTCCGGGAACAGCCCGCGGTTCCCTGACTCGCGCCGGGGCAACAGGTTGGGGGAAGGAGTGACCTCTCCCTGACGCCCTCGAAAGGCGCACCCATGCCGACTCCGCGCCTCGGCGCCAGAGA
>NW_011494895.1:2094619-2097837 GCF_000754665.1 Bison bison bison | reverse complement strand
CCCGCATGTGGCTTAAACCTAGACCCCGGAGGATGCTGAGCGAGGCGCAAAGCGGGGCGTGCTGTGTCCAGGTCCGGGGGCCTTGAGCGGCTGCAGGCAGGCTAGGATCCGAGGCGCAGGCAGTTGCCCTTCCCGGATCCGGCCGCCGGCCGCCGGGGCAGCGCTGGGCACCTGCCCGCCTCGGCGCCGCCCCACCTCTGCCCACTCATTCTGGCCCCGCTGACCAATGGCCTCGTCCTCGCCGTGGGGAACAGCCACCCATGAACACTTGGAACCGTCACATCATGCCACTCCCTCCTACCGAACTGGTTCCAGCCCAAGAAACTTCTTGACTTCCTGGCCCAGCGGTGGACACATTTTCTTTTTTATTTCTCCCCAAAGATTGATTTATTTTTAAAGTCAGTCTCCATATTCCTGTTGTATAAATATTGTGAAGGGAAAACTCTACCTGTCAAAACAAATGGACGCTGACCTTTCTACCCCAATGTTTATGGAGTTTCGTTTTACTCTTGCAGAAATTTTATTCATGGCAGACTCCCTCTGTGGATTATTTTCATCTCCACCCCCTCCCCTGCAGAAGTAGGGATGGTACAGGAGGGGGGCTCCTGAGGCTGAGGGCGGGAGCTTGTTCCCTCTGGTGGGTAGACGAATAAGATCATTTTCCTTCTAACATTTTATCTTCAGAGTGACCTCTGATTCTTGCTCCTTTGTCTCACTTTCCTAGAAGGTTAATTTCTCCCAGAAGTCTTTTTGGAAAGAGTTGGGACCCCTCGGGAGACTCTCCCCAAACTTTTACTTAGTGGGTGCACAAGTGTCGCTGCTTCACGTGTTTTTATGGCCTCCATGAGGAGCTAAGTTGTAGCCAGCAAGCCCAGAGTGAAGTCACTGACCTTCCTGCTTTTCCTAACTTTCACTGGCCAGCTGTGGCTAGAGGTAGTGGAAAGTGGATTGTATTCATTTTTGAAGCGTCAGCCTATACAGAGCGTGGTGGAACAGTCAGATGGAGGGGTGGCGGGTAGGGTCTGGGAGGTTGAGACCATGGCCTAAATGTGGCCATGAGGTTTATCTCCAGATGCTTTCTCTGGGTCTCCACTTCCAAAGTGGGAGGGAAACTCTTGAAAAGTTTTTCTATCTATGGTTGCTGGTGACCCAGTCAACACTACTAGTGACATTTACAGTGTTAATTCCAGCCCCGCCAGAGACAGTGGACTTCGTAGGCACCAGGGGGCTGGTCACATTTCAAACAGTCTTTCCTCATTCCCCCAGCTCTGCCGGTGTCACTTACTCCTGATGTGCGGTGTGCCTGTTTGCAGAAGGGGGGTGAAATTCATTCCTCCCTCAGCCTCTCTCCCTCCCTCCCTCCCTTTCCCTCTTCGCAACCCGGAAGAGCTCTGCTCTCTACAGTGAGCAGGAGGCGGGGGAGGAGGGTTCCTAGGAAGGATGCACATCACCCTGGTTTTAGTTCTCGCTGGAAGCCTGCGTGAGATGCCGTAAGCAGCTGGGGCGGCGAGGACCGCGGCAGTGACAACAGTGGTCAGGTCTGCCTGTCATTTCTGCCTTCAGATCTCCAGCAAGTCAGGAAAAATAAAAAAATAAAAAATAAACAGCTGGCGGCCGAGAGCAAGCTACCCAGGTTAGTGAATATCACTATCTTCTGTCTTTTGCTCTGCATGGGCTTTCCCTGCTTCACGTGGAGAGAATTAACAGGCGGTCTCCGCTCCAGAAGAACAGCTGCCCCTTGAAGAAAATGAACTAGACCCCAGTCCTTGTTCTTTCTGGTCCCTGGAAATCTTTGACTTTCTGCAATGACCTTGGGAGAGTGTGGTGTGTGCATGTGTGCCTGTCCATGTTTGGAGGAAAGAGCCAGTAGAACTAGGCATGTGGAGAAAAAATTAAACAGAAAAATAGGAGAGGATGGTAAGGCTCGGGAAGGGCTGGATATATTTTCCTCTTCAGGGAGGGCAGAGGGTTGAGGAAAGAACCAGTCTGAATGAGCAGCTCAGCCTTCTCCCCAAGGTGGCTGTGGAGTGTCAATTTCATGTTGATTTCCCTCTGCCCACAAGTGCCTGATTAGGCTCATTGTCTCTGAATACAATTAAAGAAACAGCTGTGGCTGTGGGTTGAAAGTTGGAACCCAGATGTGTGAGCATCTGACATCCCCTGGGGAGCTAGTGGCTGGCAGGCACCTTTGATTCCAGAAGCACCCTAAGGTGGGTGAGAAAACCGAAGCCTGGGAGAGGGTGCTAGGGAACTGGGGAATGGCAGGGGCAGAGGGAACTAGGATTCTACTTTCTCCAGGGACATTGGACCAGCAGACCTCCAAGAAGTCACTCATTGGGAAGCAGTTCCCAGTGAAGACAGATAACGTTACAATGCAAGGGAAGTTGCATTCTCAGAAAGTATCTGAACAGGAGAGTATCTAAGCACAAGAGTTGCTTTTATTCACCTTTCTTTCCTCTCAGACACTGTGGGGTGCTTGGGAAGTGGACATGGGTAAGTCTGTCCTGAGCAGGGATCGAAAGGAGTCTAACCTTCAGGATCTCCGCTCCGCTGGGTTCCCAGTTCCCCTGTGCTTTTTGTCTTCTTGCATCACCCACATTCACTCGAGTGCTGGGGTTCTAGGTGGGGGTTGAGGAACTTTAAAGGGACAAATAATAATAAAGTAACATTTGTAGCCCTTTCATCCCTTAGTGCTTGTGGCAGAAAAGGTGCGGGGAGGGCGGCTGTCGGTTGCATGACAGGTTTGAGGTAGTGGGGTACCAGCCAGGCTGGTAGAGTCAACCCAGGAAGGGTCCTGGTTAGGAGATGCTTGCAGGACCAAATGGCTGGTCATGGGGAGTAGGCTCACCATTAAACCTTTAAAATGTGTGATCCTGAGGAAATGAATTGTTTGCTGCCCATCTGAATCTGGGGTGGGATTCAGCGCCCAGGGCAGACAAATCAAGACCCAGGTGGGTGTAGGGTCTTAGGGGCCCCCGTACCAATTTCCTGGGGCCAGGCAGGAGGCCCAGCCCTCAGCGTTGTCCCGCCAGGCCTCAGGTTCCTAGCTGGAGAAGTCAGCTGGGGTCTGAGAATCTGGCTGAATGGCTCTCTGGACACAAGCCCCGCACCGCACCCCACCCCTCCATGCGCATCCTCCCATCTACACTAGAATCCCCACCAGTCCTGGGGAATCAGAATTGGGGTTGGTCTTTTCCTGCCAAAAGCCGGAGACTGGG
>NW_011494895.1:2092925-2094519 GCF_000754665.1 Bison bison bison | reverse complement strand
CGGAGACTGGGAAGCTGCCTTTTGCTTTATTTGATGTGGCCATCCTGCCTTTTGCCAACGATATATGAGGTGTGGGTGAGTCCGGGGGCTCAGTAAAGAAAGGGGAGTGGGCGCCTCTAGGGCGCATCAGCGGAGCCTCTCTAAGGCGACCCCAGCAGCGCAGGGCCACCCAGAGAGGTCGGGAATGCGGCAGGGAGCCGGGTGGCTGAGAGCCGCTTTCTCGGAGGTTAAGGCAGTACAAGCCGGGAACCGCGGGAGGTCCTGAGAAGGCCGTGGGGCTGAGTCCGAAGGCCCAGCACTGTCCCGCAGCAGGCTACTCTAACCATTTCTGGGCTGCGTTCAGGTGTGGACTCCTAGTCCGAAGGCTTTCGCGCAGAAAAGTGCATTCCTTTTGTGGTACGTCTTTGTGTGCGGACCAAATATTTCTGATCAACTCTTTTTCTTAATGGTGGGAGTAACTAGAGATTGCTTTACCCACTGCAGGGAGCGGGTCAAGGGAGCCCCAGATTTGAAGTCCGAATCTCCCTTTTTGCTTCGGGCAGCTGGGACTAGAGGTGGTGGCAGGGATGCGGCTGTTGGAAGGACCAGAAAGAAACGTGGCCCAAGGCGCTGGAGCGGAGTTCTCCCTGGGTGTCCGTCGCTGCGGGTGTGCTGGTACACGTGTGCGGTTGCAGTTTTGTTTTATATAACAAATTGCTTGAGGTCCGCGAGGTGGCAGGCAGCGGAGAGCCGAGCGCAAGCCGGGCCCGGAGGGGAGAGGCGGGGGCTGGGCGAAGTGTGAACCCCTGAGAGCCGGGGAGCCCCCCAGATTTTACCCGGAGGTCTCTAGCGTGTCCAAGGAAGACGCGGACACTTGGTGCGTTTAGAAGCTCGCCTCTGCTGACTCCTGGTCGGCACAGATTACCTTTCTCCATTTCCCTGTCCGGGTCATGACGTCCCCAGCCCTCAAAGCGCACTGTCATTGTTCAGCCATCAACATCCCAGTTTTCTGGCAACTCTAGAAAAGTAAAAAACACAGCAGCCCCAGGAGAAAGCCCTCCTCTTCCTGAAATGTCAAAATGAAGTGGTCGGAGGAGAGTTGGCCACGGCTAGCGCCGGGTTCGGGGCTGGCCCCGGGCTTCTAAAGGTGCGGGGTGGTGAGGCAGCTGCGACAGAGCGGGGACACTGGGAGGCGAAGGGAGATGGAGCCGGCGCCCCCCAAATGCGAGGGCCTGGAGTTGACGTGGGTGGATCCCTCATGCTGACTCCTTCCTCGCCTGCGGGGCGGCTGCTCCCTTCCCTGGGTGTCTCGAAGGCTTCAGCCATGACCCGAGGACACCACATCGTGAGAGCTTGGGTTTAGGCGCTGCGGGCCGCTTTAGGAAGTCACTGGTGTTGCTGGGTGGGACACGCGGCCTGTGCCTGCGGACACACCGCGGGGACCTGCTGGAGCACCCCCCATCCTTTCCCTTCTCTCTTGGTTCCACCTGTCTTCTAGGCCCCTAAAGCCAGGAGGGAGGGAGAGGTCGGAGGTGCCCCCTTCCTGCAGGGTGACTCGCAGGCCTTTCGATCCACCCCATCAAGGGGAAATCTTTCTCACCCATCCAGCCCGGGG
>NW_011494895.1:2090518-2092687 GCF_000754665.1 Bison bison bison | reverse complement strand
TTTTATCTAGCTACCATCAGGGTTTTTTCTCAACCGGGGAGAAAAGCATAGCTTCACAAGGAGGGCCAGGATCCCTCGAAGCTGGAGGGCCCGGCCTGGCGCTGGGGGCGGGTTCTGGGGGGGCGGGTAATCTTCTGGCTTATCTCCTCTCGGACTTCTCTGGTAGCCCGTTCTGGCCCAGGCGGGTTTCCTTCGAGTTTTAAACGGTGATAGATGAATAAGCGAGGAAAAAAAAAAAAGTAAATCTAAGCCACATACCATCCCCAAAGCGCTGGCTCAATTTTCCTGGGCTTCCTGGGCCTGGGCGGGTGGGCGTTGGAGCCGGGAGAAGCAATGCGCGAGCCGCGAGCGCTTTTCGCCTGCGTTCTCGCGGGTTTCCCCCTTGCTGCTTCTACTTCTAGCATCTTTCCTTTGCCAGTCTATTTTGGGATCCCCTTTATTCTGCGTCCCTGCTGGCTAGCTGTATTTCATTTGAACAGCACCGTCAGCACTGCCCACCGCCTGCTTCTCTCCATCATCCTGTGACCCCACTGTCCACTTTCTGCATTTCAGTTCATGCGGGAAAGAGAAAGGGGGCTTGAGAGGCGGCAGAGCTGCAGAGATGTCGTGTAATATGTGTTTAGCCTGCGCTGTCTCGGACGCGGCGCCCGAGCGGGCTCCCCCGCCGTTTCGCTCGCGCAGCCGGGCCTGGCGGTGGCGCCTTGAGCCGTGTCCCCCGCGTAACCCTCTCGCCCGGCAGCCGGCGAGCTGTTTATACAGCTTTACCTGTGCTATTCTCGTATCCAGTAGAAATCCTCGCTCGGCCACGGTAACCTAATCCGAGGGCAGAGGCAGGGAAGGGGGTGGCGAGGCGTGCTCGGTGAAGAGCGAGGTGTGTACGCGCGAGGAGGGGGTTCTCTCCTTTGCCCCTCCTCCCCCGATTGGGAAGGAAACTGGGATGGTTTGGGTGATCGAGATGGGGGTCCGAGGGCTAAGAAGGAAGGAGGCCGTTTTCCACGTCCCTGTCCTGTTTGCTTTTCTCCCTCTAACAGGTAATCGGGGACCCAAGCCGGACGCGTGCTGCCTGTAGGCGCGGCGGTTCCGTGGGCGCCCCGCGGGGCTAGCGAGACCCGGGACGGGATCCTCCCAGTCCAGGACTAGGGTGAAAGCTCTCACTCCGCTTTCAACTTGCCCCTGGAGAACTCCCACATCTAAGACTAGACTGGCAAGGCAGGGAGCCGGCCATCTACCAGATCTTCCCTCCAGGGCCAGCCACTTCTTCCAGAGCGCCGCAGCCGGCGCACGGAATCGAATTAAACGCCTCTTGGCGCTTATTGTCTCTCGCTAATTGCTCCAACAATGGCCACTATAAAAATGGAGACACCCAATTAAAGGCCTTGCCGGACCGCGCTGGGCTCCCGGCGACGAACTGGCCACCGGCCTGGGGCTTGCAGACCGCCTGGGCGCGAACGGGACTGGTGAGGGGCGCTGGCGCCAGCCTCGGCACCTCTGGCCTCCACTTCCTCCCCAGACGCACAACGATCGCGGTCGGTTCACACCATTTTTATTGACCGATCGCAGCCCAGGAAGATTGATCGAGCTGGAAGGGACTTCTCCTCCCCCAGCCCCAGCTCGCCAGGGCCTAGGGGCCGCACAGCAGTTTTTGGCCTTTGCTGTGGCTCTGCGCCCTCCCTGCCCCCCAGCCCCGCAGGTTCCCGGCTTCATTTCTGTCTTCAGCGGCGCGGCCGGGTCCGCCCAAGCCGGCGCCGCGGCTCCGGGGGGAGGGACGCAGCGGCGCGGCCGGGCTCCGCTTCTTTCTCTCGCTTGCAAATATTTGCTGCCTCGCTGGAAATCCGACTATATCGCGCGCGCTCCGCTTGCAAAGTCCTTAAGTAAACACGCTCAAATGACCGCCCCAGGCGGCCCGAGGCACGCTCACTCCCCCTGCACAGGATTAGTAACTTTATGACTTCGACCCCGAGGCTGGCTTTTCTGGTTACCCTCGGTGGGCCGCGCGCGGGCGCCCGGGGCCGCTCTCCAGACACCTCGGCCCCGCGGAGCTCGCCTGGACGCGCCTGTCGCCAGGCTCGGGTGGGTGACGCTGGCCACGTGGATCTCCGCTCTCTGGGTCCTGCGACCCCAGGGGTGAGCCTGGGGCGGGGGGCACGCTCCTCCTCTCTACGCTGCGGG
>NW_011494895.1:2090117-2090418 GCF_000754665.1 Bison bison bison | reverse complement strand
CCATTTCTTACCCTTTCCCCAAGAGGGCACACACACCCCGCTCAACTTGACGCCTGAAGCAGCCGCCTCGAGGCCTGGCGTTTCAGATAGGCCAACCGGCTCCCGCCGCCCCACGCTCAGCCCCGGTACCGGTTCCGGGCGACCGGGGATGGACGGTAGACGCGCGGTCGCCGTCTCTGCTTCGGGATGCTCGCCCTAGGGGTCCCAGGCATCCAGACCTCGGCCAGCCCCTTGCTCTGGAGAGGGAGGCCTAGCGCTCTGCAGGAGCCCAGGGCCCTGCTGCTGCGGCGGCGGCGGCGGC
>NW_011494895.1:2087958-2089883 GCF_000754665.1 Bison bison bison | reverse complement strand
GGGATTAGCTTTGCGGGCTAGGGCAGAGGGGGGCTCAGTACCACCTTTTCTTCCCTTCACCGGGCCTCGAGCCCCCACGCTCCCCCCGTCCGCCCTCAGAGGAGGAAGCCCGGCCTGCATTTGCCCGCGAGGCAGGTCAGGCAGGCGCCGGGCCTGGCCTAGACTCCCGCAGCCCGGCTCTCCGCCTCAGGCCACGCGCCGCAGCCTCTCTCCCGCCTTGCTCCCTTCCCCCTTCCTTCCGCGTGGGTCCCGGGGCCGACCTCGGCCCTCCCCGCTCGGTAGACCCCTCCTCTCCTTTTCCCTCCCCCCAGCTCTGTACTCAGGGCTCTGGGGTTGGGCCCGTGACGTCAAACCCAGTGTGGCGTCGGCGAGACTGGCCGGCGCGGGCCATCAAAAGAGCAACGTCCTCTTTCCCAATTACCCACTGTCAGTCCGGGAACAGGGGCGGACCGGCTGGGAATTAAATGTTAAATACCCCCTACAGGCTGGCTCCATTACACTGGGCACCCAGCCGCAGGCCCCCACTCCTCTCTGCCAGCCCCAAACCACCCAGACCAAGAAGGGGCCTTCGAGATCTTTTATTTTTCCAAGGGTTGGGGGTGGCTCTTCAGGTCAGTGCAGCCAGACTTGGTGCTCGTGATTTAATTAAAATGAATAATACCTCCCCCCAAAGTTTGAGCATTATCAGAGGCGCCACTACACCGGAAGGCCTCCTTCTCAGGGATATTTTCTCTTTGTCTTTTAAAATCGGCTTTAGCCTCTGAAGTTAACGTTTTCAAGTCCTGGCGTCAGCAGCGTCTCTTTCCGAGGATGAGTCCCTTTTATTTCCTGGACTTTCAGGTCTTGGCGCAGAGGACCAAAGAGCTCCGTTTGGTATTTTCCGCGTAGCTTTGAACTGGGGTCCGGCTAGTGTCGGCGGGTCCTAGATCAACGCGCAAAGATGCCCTTTTCTTTTCTTTTTTTCCGCCTCTGCAGCCATCCTTAAGCTGAATCTCGGGACTTTTAGCAACAATGTGTATGAGTCCGTTGTCCTTGTTTATGGAGCGGTTTCCGGTGGATGTTTGACAGAAGCTAAATAATTAAAAGGTTTGGAGAGCGCGGTGAGCAGGAGAGGCTGGCAGCTTGACTGGCCCTAGAGAGACGTGGTCAGAATGAAGGAAAATCGATGCTCCTTTACTGGGCCACCCTAATAAGCAGGGACTAAGTGGGCTCAGGAGAAACATGGGGAGGGGGGTTAATTTAGGGACTTTCTTACCGTTTCGTGTCTAGAAACTCAAGCTGATGTTTCTAACAAACATCTAACAAACGTCAGCTTTAAGAAAATGGAGACTCAAGAAAACTTCCACGTCAGGAAGAGCCACGTTTCCACTATTTCTTCCAAATGAAATTTGTTAGTCTTTCTACGAGGATTGTATATTAAAGCAGGACAGCCCCCCCCACCCCCACCCCCGCTCCATACACACACCGAGTTAAGGTTGAATATGGGTGGTTTTCTTTCACCTCAAGAAAGGAATCCTCTAGCACTTTAAGGGATGGTCTCTTCTATGTTGACTTTTTTAAGGCGTATTTGTAGGGAATTGTCACGGGGTGGGGTAGAGAAGCGAAGAGGGAATAATGCCTTCCAATTGAACCCCAAATCAAACTGTCAGTACCGTCCGTGGCAAAGCCTGAGGGAGAACCCACGCTCTCTCCTTGCACACATTGCCCTGAGGGGAGCCGCGGGTGGAACCTTGAGACTTCGCTTCCCGCTCGACTCTAGCACACCCGGGCCGCTTTCTGGGGCCAGACGGCTGCAGCAGCCTGAGCACCGCTAGGGGATGCAGTGGCTCAAAGCACCGAGACCGGCCAGGGAGGTTGCAGCCCGCGGGGCCGTCCAATCGCGGCCGCGCCGCAGCCTCGCGCGCTGATTGGCCCCTTCTCGGCCC
>NW_011494895.1:2087460-2087768 GCF_000754665.1 Bison bison bison | reverse complement strand
GGTGGGGGCCACAGGAGGGGGCTGGGGAAAAACGCCGGGAGCGGGAGTAAATAGGGCTCTGGGCGGGGAAGAGGGAACAAGTTGGGTAACCGGAGCAAAGACCTGAGTGCTTGGGGAACCAGAGATTCTCACCTCCCCCCCTTTTCATCCATCACTACTGTCACTCTGGTCAAAAGCACGCATTGATTACGAATATTAGGTCTGGAAGGGACAGCTGCAACAGCTGAGACATTCTTGCCAGGGGCTTGTGAACGCCAGAGGCTGGGAGAATGTAGACCACGACCACCCAAAAGGGGCCACCGACAATT
>NW_011494895.1:2087009-2087360 GCF_000754665.1 Bison bison bison | reverse complement strand
ACCAAATAGTGGCCACCGACATTTCAATCAAAGTCACATTCCGCCCCGCCCCCGACCCTCCCTTGCCCCCCCAACTCTCCCCCAGTTCCTCAATTTCTTAGGCAGTTCTCAAGAGACGCATATCTCCATGTATTCTGACATTACATTTTTTTTTTCCTGACCACTTTTACTTGCAGAGACCTCACATCAATAAACGACCCAATACCTTGGAATGAATGCAAAAAAAATGTTTGCTCATTTAAAAAGTCTGAAAAAGAAGGGCCGTCTGTAGAATAAACTTCATGAATGGGGCAGACCGGTGTCCCCGGTACGGAATAATCCATCCAGCCGGAATGAATTGGCAGGAGCCGG
>NW_011494895.1:2063598-2086906 GCF_000754665.1 Bison bison bison | reverse complement strand
AGAACCTCCTTAAGTTCCGTCGCGCCACAGCTGTCTGCGAACACTGAGCTGCCTGGCGCCGTCTTGATACTTTCAGAAAGAATGCATTCCCTGTAAAAAAAAAAAAAAAAAAATAGGGAGAGAGAGAGGAAAAGAGAGAGAGAGGGACGGCGAGCGCGCGAGGCAGAGCGAGCCACGCAATCTGACCGGGCAGTTTCTGCTCTCCCGGTCGCACGCCTCCTTCTCTTCCTCTCTGCTCCTCGCTACCCAGGTTGGTACTGGCGACTTTTTTTTTTTTTTTTAAACTTTGATTTGTTTTCTCTCTCCATTTGGGAGGACTTTAAAACACGGAAAACTCAACCCTCCTCTTTCGGGGAGTTTCTGGAGGCTGGAAAGTCGGTCCTGGGACCTGGGTCCCCGGAGGGAGGGAGCTGTCGTTCAAGTGGGAACCGCTCAGTCAGTCCCGGGATCCCGGGAGAGCCAGGCAGCTGGGGATGCGCTTGGGAGACGTCGGGTCCTTCGCTGCCTCCCGGTTTTCCGAGCTCCGGAGGGGGCGTGCGCGAGTGCGCGCGTGTTAGCGTGTCCCGGGGGCGCGGGCGCGGGGCAGGACGGCTCGAGGGGAGGAGATGCCACTTCATAAACTCAGGTGCTAAGTGCTTAGGATCTCATCCAGGTCTCCCCTTCTCTCCTTTGCAGGTGGCCCAGAAAGACTCAGTCTTGGAGCCGCCGAGGAGCCCCCGGTGAACAGGAGCCTCACTTGCAGAATTCTAGCCAGTCCTCGCTTCCCTTTTACTATTTGGCCCGTTTTTGTCCTCCCGTACCTAATTTTGGGAATTTCTTTCTTTTTTTTTTTTTCTTCCTCTTCTTCTCTTTGCTAAACTACCCCGCAAAGATTTATTTTTTAAAAAAAAATCTCACTTACTCACCTTTCCTTCCCTGCTTTCCCATTCCCCCACTGAAAACAAATCCTTAAACGACCCCCGCCCCTCCGACGGCAGGAGCACCTGCGGAGCCTCGGAGCCCCCAACCGCCCTCTCTCTCCGCGCGCGGGTTCCGGGCCCGGCGAGAGGGCGCGAGCGCAGCCGGGGCCATGGAGGTGACGGCGGACCAGCCTCGCTGGGTGAGCCATCACCACCCCGCGGTCCTCAACGGGCAGCACCCGGACACTCACCACCCGGGCCTCGGCCACTCCTACATGGACCCGGCGCAGTACCCTCTGCCCGAGGAGGTGGATGTACTTTTTAACATCGACGGTCAAGGCAACCACGTCCCGTCCTACTACGGAAACTCGGTGAGGGCCACTGTGCAGAGGTATCCTCCGACCCACCATGGTGAGTGCGCCCCGAGTGCGAGGACCACCCCTCCCCCGACCGGCTGTCCCGGCTCCCCGGGTCGGGGAGGCAGGGAGGGACCAGGGGGTGGGGAGAGCCGGCCAAAGCCCCCCCAAGTGCCGCTGCTGCTCCATTTAAAAAACTGGGGCCCGGAAATGGGCGAGGAAGGCGTCTCGATCGTCGCTAGAGTCTGTTTTTCAAAACAGTCGCAGCAGGCGCCTTTGCGCGGCTGCGGCCCGGGGGCCTGGCGCTCACCTGGCGGGCGCCGCGCGGCAGCCCTCTCTCCCGGCGCGGCCGCGGCTTTTGGGGCCTGGGAGGTCTGGGGCGCCGGGAGAGCCGAACCTCCGCCTCCGCCGGCCACCGCTCCCCAGGCCGGGCATCCGGCGCGGGCCAAACTTGGCTGGGGCTTAGTTCTTTCTAGGGGCTTCGCTCCCCCATTTATCCCGTGGTTCTCTCTCGGGGGCTTCTGCCGGCGTGCCTCGGTGTGTTTCTCCAGCACATTTCCAGAAGGGCCCAAGGAATGTATTTATTCCCCTCGCTGTGTTTCGGCCTTTCCCTAAAACTAGTGCATTTGGTTTTTAGGCATATCTCCTAACTCCTAGGCTCCGAGGAAGGGGATTCTGGTGCTTGACCAGGTTTTGGTGGAAAGACTACCATTTTAAGTTTGAGATGTTTGGGATTTCCTAGATTCCCGCCTGCACAGAATTTTCCTGCGTCTATGCTTTTTGGTTGCCTCCTTGCCTGCTCCCGGCAACTCTTGCCTTTCTCTCTCCTCCTGCCTGCAACTGACCCATAGGGTCCCAAAGAAGATTTAGGATCCATCAGGGTTTCCTTCTATGAATGCAATTCCAGTATTTTCTTTTTTCTTTCTCTTTTCATCTTCAGAAGTTCGGGGGAATTCTGAAATGGTAAAGAGAAACCCAGCCCTATGTAGCTGAGGGGGAAAGCTCTCACACTTTCCACCTGTAAGTGGGTTCCCAAAGAAAAAGTAGGAGCAACATTTTAGGTGGAGGAACTGTGCGATGCTCTCTTGGAGATCCGCCCTGGCTCCCCTGCTTAGGTCGCAGGGCTGGGGCTGATGACAGAGCCCCTGTGGGAGCCGGCGTTCTCACTCTGCTGTCACCAGGCTTTAAACAATTGTTTCTGCAGAGGGGGTGCTCTTTGCCCTCGTTCTGTGCACATCAGCAGTTAAGTGGAAATGAGGTAAATGCAGCCTTAATATTATTTACTATACGACTTCCTGCATAATGTGAAGCATGACCCTCAGCGTTCAGAGAACTCTCCTTCCCCCTCGTCTCCCCTCCCCTTCCTCTCTCTGAAGATTTTAGTTTCAGTATTGTTCTTAATGGTTAAATAGAATGTCAAACGCTGAGACAGGTACTGGATTAAAAGATCAATAAGTGTGTGGATTTGCACTTGCCGTGTAGACTTACCCCTCTCAGAGTGACTTTTGGTCTGAGTTAGGGCTGCCTTATGGCTCTGTATTTTAAAGGAGGGCTCAGTTTACTGCGTGTGAGCGAAATAGACACAGAAACTGGAATTTTGTGTCTCTGGGGCTCAGGTGAAAATTCTTATATTACCCTGGTGGAATCACAACCTTAGGGTTGAGATGGGCCTGTTGTTTTTTTTTTTTTTCCAGTAGGATTTGGGAGGGTGACAAAGGCAGACAAAAGTGCCATCTCAGGGTCTAGCCTTGGAAACTTTCTCCAAAAGCCTGAGCAATTAATTTTCCTGCAAATCTCATTTCAGGCCTGGTCATTTATAGGCCAGCAGTGAAGTAGGGGTACATGGAAGTCACCCTAAAACGGTCCTTCCCCTCTCTTCCAAGCCTTATCCTTCCTGCTCTGGGCCTGGGCCGCTGGGTCCGTGTGTCCTTCTGGTTTTGAGTGGTCCTGCAGCCGGGTTCACCCCTTTAGGCCTCATCCCTCACAGCCCACCCTCTTATCAAGCTGCCTGGGATTAGGTCTAGGCTAGGGGCCGCTGGGTCATTGAAGGAAACCAATAAATCAAGTCAGGTTCCAGAGAGGGACCTCGGGGCTGTGATTTAGAAAGTGTATTTGGAGAGGCCAAGAAAGCCAGGGCCCCTTCTTGCTCCATCGCAGCAGGTCTCAAGGGTCAGATGCAGGCCCTTGATTCCCTGGATCTGGTGGGACCTTGGTGTGGGAGATGGGTGAAAGAGGTGTGCTGGCCCAGGTACTGCTGGGGCCAGTCTGTGTTGAGGTTGTCCTGCTGCCGGGGCGGGGGGCAGGGGTGGAGGGCGCGAACGCCCCCCAGTGCCTTTGGGGGCTGCTCTCACCTGCCTGTGTCTCTCTCTGGCCCCTTCCCTCCCCTACAGGGAGCCAGGTGTGCCGGCCACCTCTGCTGCACGGATCCCTGCCCTGGCTGGATGGTGGCAAAGCCCTGGGCAGCCATCACACCGCTTCGCCCTGGAACCTCAGCCCCTTCTCCAAGACGTCCATCCACCACGGCTCCCCGGGGCCCCTGTCGGTCTACCCGCCGGCCTCGTCCTCCTCCCTGTCGGCGGGGCACTCCAGCCCACACCTCTTCACCTTCCCGCCCACCCCGCCGAAGGACGTCTCCCCGGACCCATCCCTGTCCACCCCGGGCTCCGCCGGCTCCGGCCGCCAGGACGAGAAGGAGTGCATCAAGTACCAGGTGCCGCTGCCCGACAGCATGAAGCTGGAGTCGGCCCCCCCCCGCGGCAGCATGGCCACCCTGGGAGGGGCGGCGGCCTCGGCCCACCACCCCATCACCACCTACCCACCATACGTCCCTGAGTACAGCTCTGGACTCTTCCCGCCCAGCAGCCTCCTTGGGGGCTCCCCCACCGGCTTCGGGTGCAAGTCGAGGCCCAAGGCGAGATCCAGCACAGGTAGGAACCTTCTCTCCCCCAGAGACCCTTCCCCCTTGCCCCCCAGCCCCCTCCACAATCTGAAATCCCAGGCAGGGACGAGAGAGCCCGCCTTCCCAGTTCTTCCATGGGGAGAGAAGGAGGTGTGTCTTGTCTCGGTCCTGTCTTCAGAGCAGAGGGCAAGTGGGATCTGGTTGAAAAGGCCCCCTTAGAGCTGGAGAAGGAAAAAGATAAACAAAAACAAACCCCCATCTCCTGCTTGTCCTGCGGGGGTATTGGTGGGTGCTGGCGGTAACCTTTAGTCAGTTTGCAAGCCCAAATGGAAGGCGAGGGAATAAATCTTTAGTGTTTAATGCTAAAACGAAACCTCCTGAAACCCAAACAAAACAGGTCCCTCCTCTGACCCCCCTGGCCTCTGTGTCCTGGCTCTCTCCCTCTGCTCAGCTCGGAGGGGGTCAGGCAGTCACCGGAGGACAGCCCTTGACACAGACATGTATAAATAAAGTATGTGTATATTTTTCGCCCGGGGCGGGACCCTGGCAAAAGCAGGACACACATTCTCTCCGTGGCAAAGGGGGCTCGAATCCTGACTTCTGGGTAGAGAGGGGAGCTCCGCCCTGGGGAAGCAGTTCAGTGACAATCAGAAGCGCTTGTTACCTGCAGTGTCTTTGGCTACTGGGAGCCCATTGCTAGGCAGGGGCAGGAAGGCGTCTGACGACCTACTCCCCGATTGATCTGAAGCCAGAGGGGTTAGGAAGGACGGAAAAAGATTCCCCAGGTGCCTGTCTCTGCTTCCTCTGCTCATCTGCTTACAGAAGAGCACCGTTCCCACCGCCTCCCTAAAATTGAGCTGCATGTGTGGTGTAGAGGCTGGCATGAAAGGAAATGCAAAGCCCACACAAAATATTTTTTTTTGCTTTAAAAATAAAATAATCCACTACCCATGTCGAAGTGGCTGAATCAGTCGGGGGTTCTTTGAGATGCCTTTTCGATGTATTCCTTTTTTTCCAAGATGGTTTTGGGAAGATTGGCGTGTCTCTTTGGGAAATATCCATTTCAGGGTAGGTGTCTGTCCTGGTCTGTCCTAACTGGCTACCTCCCCAGCCAGTCTCTCTACAGACTCTGTAGGCACTGAAGTGGTGGAAATCGCTTGTCTTTTCTGGATGAGACAACCAGTCTTGAAACAGAGCTTGCAAAACCCGGGTTTAGAAAACTTCCGAGCGAGGGCTATGGGCGCCCCAGTGACCATGAGATCAGTTTCCAGGGTTTTTTTTCTAGGGTGACATTCACTCCGACTGCCTGGGCAGGACTGTCTCTATTTAGTTGATATGTTTCAGCTAATCCAATTATTTTCAGACTGCTGCACGCGACAGTTGCATTGTTTATCCCGAGCCAGGAACTTCACTAGAGCCCGGATGCGGTTAGGCTGACAGAAAAACTCAGACCTGCATGTTCAGTACATGAAAGTCGGCCGAGGGAGAGGGAGGCGGCGGGAGGAAGGGAGGACAGGCAGGAAAGCGGGGAGCGGAGGGTCCCCCGAAGCGCGGAGGGGGAGGTTGTTGATCAAGGCTGGACAGCTGCTGGCAATAAGAGCCAAACCTGTGCAGTTTTGAGGTCAGGGTGGGATTTTTTTTTTTAAAGTTCTCTTTTCTGGTAGGGCTGAAAAGTTGGGGGGAAGATCGTGGTCTCTGAGGCTGGAGTGGTGGTTTGTGTGGGGGGGAGGGGACAGAGTGACTTTTCCAAATGCCTTTGGTCCTCTGCCCTCATTTCGGAGTTTGATTCCCCCCTGCCCCACTCTGTCGTGCGCACCTTGAGCCTGTCTTTGTCACTTTCCTGGAGACTCGGGACATTGGGGAGTGGTGGGGGAGAGGGTTGCGGTTTCCCTAAACCAGAACCAGGGGCACCTATATACCTATTTTCTCTTTTTGGGTTGGGGAGAGAGTAGAGGAGCCGATTTAAATTTGGCTTTTGACTTCCTCCTCCCTATTGCTTTCTCACAGTTTGAGAAAAAAAAAAAATCCTGGGCCCGCACACATGGGCAGTGAGGGGGTTGGGACTTTCGGGAGTGTGGCGCATGCAGGGGAAGTTTCCAGACTCCTAAGAAGGGTAGAAGGGGTGGGAATTAATGAGAAGGGGACTCTCTTGGTTTTTAGTGGTTGCTTTTTTTTTAAATTTAACCTCTTCTTCACAATCGCCTGAAGGAGGAGCCCAGAGAAGAGAGGGTTGTCGCATTTTGGAGAAACGGTTGAGCTGTGGTTTAGAGCACCTATTGCTTCTAACACCCGGGCTGTCGGGCTGGGATGTGTCTTTGCAAACACGAGACTATAAGCCGTTTTTCTTCAGCAGGGGAGGGGGGGACCAATTCTTAGCTCTCCACGGCTCCCCTCCATCGTGGGGCGTGCCACTCCCCCCTTTTTCCTCTGCAATTTCCGTACCCCTTTCCATCTAACTCCAGGCTCAGGCTTACAGTCAGAGGCAGAGGGGTGTCTGAAAATGGCTGTTGAATGCTAAGAGGCCTGCGGTTGTCACCTTAGCGCGAGGTGTCTGTCTGAGCTGCTCACACCAGGCACTGAGCGCAGAAAAAGAGAGCAGGAGACAGTCAGGGCCTCCCTAAGGAAAACTGGTTGTTTGCTGAAGTCACAGATTAGAGGCAACAAGGAGAGAAGGAAAAAAAAAAAAAATAATAAGAGAAAACCAACACGAGGCAATCGCGAACTTGCCGAGTGAATCAAGACAGAAAATTGCTGTAGTGTGCAGAGCCTCGCTGGAGAGGCAACCGTTGCTGGCTTTCAAAGTCCCTCAGAAAAGGAAGCTGTCATCCTCCCTGCCACCTGACAAAGGAAAGGAAATCAGACTGATGGTGTCAGGCGGGGACATCCCCGGCCCAGGTGCCCGGGAGTGGGGCCGTCCAGCCCAAGCTGCTGGTGATGGAGGAGGCTTGGGGTCCCGGAGACACCCCCAAAGGTCTGGGGTGTGAGACAGTGGGGAGCCTGAGGCCCCTGTCTCTGCAGGTGGGGGAGTTGGTATGGGCTGGACAGTGGGCACAGATGCCAGGAGAGGCTGGGTTGGGCCGGTGGGCATGGCTGCCCCCAGGAGAGGCTGGGACCGCCCCGCGCAGGCAGAAGGGCTGGGGGCCCCTGGCTGCCTGTGGCCACTCCTCGCCCACTCGCCCTTCCCTCCTTCCTCTGCGCCTCCGCACCTTCAGCGGCCGCATCCCTCCAGTTTTGACCCCAGAGCAGAGGCGTCCGCTTGTGACTCAGCCCAGAGCCTGCTGGGTGCCTTGCAAGCCCTCCTGGCCGCTTAGGGCCATGCTCGTGTGGATCATCATGGGGCTGCTTGGAAGGCTCTCTGTAGACCCCGGGTTTCTTAAGAACCTTTTTGGTAGGGGGAACAAAAAGTGAAATCTCGTTACTCCTTCACTTTTTTTTTTTTTTTGAGAAAAGCAAAGTGGATGAAACTCCTGAGTACCTCCAGCTTGTAAAAGGAGGCCACAGCCACTTTCATTTCCAAAAGTCCGTTTCCTTCCCCAGAGCCCGTTTCTGGAGAAGAGCCCAGGCTCTGGGGGTGTCCATTCCCTGCCACCCCTCATGCTGGGTCTGGGGCTTTCCTAAACCTGAGCAGGGCCCTGGGCCCTGGGCTGGCCTTGCCCTCCAGGGGCAGTTGGCTCCCTCCCCCACCCCCATCCCGTCTTCCTGGTAGTTTGGGGTCAGCTGATTAATCTTTAAAAACAACTGTTAGGGGCTCATCTTTCCCACCATCCCCAAGCCTTCCCCCAGCACCTGGGAGATCTCCTGTTCTTGAAGGGACCAGCTCCGGTTGGCTCCGTCTGGGAGGGCTGTGAAGCGGGTGTGTCTTCCTCAGGGGAATGAGCCCCCCAGGAGTGGGGCAGGTTCTCCCAGAAACCTTCCTCCACTTCCTCCCCCTGCAGAAGTTCAGAAGAGCTGGCAGGCAGCTCCTACAATAGCTTCTGGAGGGCTTCCCCGTGGGGGCTTCCCCTCTGGGGGCTTCCCCTCCAAAGGTGGGCCTGGTCACTCTCCAGCCCCTAGAGTGAGCGTTGTTCCAACCTGGCCTGGCCGGTTTTTTTGTTGATTTTGTTTGTTTGTTTTTTTGGAAAAAGAGCAACTGCAGGCAGGCCTTGGTTAATGAGCCTACTGAGGGCCTCCCTTCCCCCTCCCCAAACTGGCCCATCCTCCTGATCCACTCGTCACCTCTTAACACTTCCCTTGGTTCTCTCTCTCTCCCCCCATCTCCAGCTCCCTCGACTTCAAGACGCCTCTGTGTGCCTCTCCAACCCTTCAGACTGGAGTTTCCGGGGCTGGGAACCCACAGAAAATCTGGGCCTTTTCTAAAAAGAGAGATGGTGGGGAAGGAGTGGGCCCTACGGGGTCTTCATCTTTTCATTGCTAGCCAGGGACGTTTACAGTTTCATTGGAAATAAAACCTAAAGCCCTCGCTGCTAAAAATCAGTCAGCCAATTGATCCATGTGTTCATCTGTTTATTATCTGTTTTCTCGATCTAGCCATTGATGAATCTTTCCTTTGGCCTCATCCTGATCGTCATTATTTAATCAATCTGTATAGACAGACCTGGTGATGAGAATGGATCATCTTTGTTTTCCTCTGAGGGAAATGAAAGGGGTGTTTAGCTTTTGCCGTTGTCTGGGGCTCAGGATTTTCCCAGGGAACTGTTTCAAGTTGAAATCCGCCTTCCTCCTAGGCTCTGCTTCATCTTTCCCATCGAGTGGGGCCGGCCCCGGACAGGTGTCTGTTGCTTCTGATTCCTGTGTCACTTCTTGGGCCAGGGAGCTGTGTGTGTGTGTGTGTACATGTGTGTGCCTGTGAGTACATACATGCATGTATGCGTACATGGGAATGGTCAGGCCATGAGAGGGCTGAACAGTCATTCTTTTTCAAGGGAGCTGGAGGTGAGAAAGTTCCGTAAAAGAAGAAAAAGAGGAAAAAGAAAGTTGTCTATTTAGCTTTCTTTCCCTAATTCTGCTGGTAGCTTTTTCGTGTGTCTTCCGTAAGTGACTTATGTGTGATGTTGTTTTCAGAAGGCCGGGAGTGTGTGAACTGTGGGGCGACATCCACCCCTCTCTGGCGACGAGACGGAACCGGGCATTACCTGTGTAACGCCTGCGGGCTCTACCACAAGATGAACGGACAGAACCGGCCCCTCATCAAGCCCAAGCGAAGGCTGGTGAGTTGTCCCTGGGGCAGCCCTGACCTGACACTCTCCATTTTGTGTCTTTAATTTCCCCTCTTCAGGAATGAGAGCTTTCTGCAGGAAATTGGCAGGACGGCTCAAAATCGTGTCAGCTGGCTTGGGGTAGCTTTCCCCTTGTCTTTGTTTTTTCTTTTTTTCAAATTAAATATACAGGAAAGTGTTCTGTCTCTCTCTCTATCGCCCCCTTTATGGTTCTTAAGTCACTTACTACATTTTTAAGGATGCCGACTTCTGATTTATCCAATCTTAAATATCTTCGCTGATAGAATGATTGCTTTAACGGGACCAGGGTGATGGATTGAAAGTGTATTGATAGCCACAGTTTCACAGAGAAGGTTAGTAGGTGGGTGGAGGCTCCCAGGTGCCACCCAGAACTTGTTTCTGGAGTCGCAGAAGGGGTCTCCCAGGAAGTGATGATGGTCTCAGTGCTGCCTTAGTGCCCCGGATGAGATCTCACGTGGCCAGGGCTGTAAGATGAATGGGGCTCATTAACTGCATTGCGCAAGCAGCAGCCGGTGGCCTTTGTGGAGTTTTTCTTCTTCCGTGGTCTGTAGAATTGAGGAATTGCCACAGGTAAACACAGGGGAAAATGGATTTCTGTCCTGCTCCCTGGTCTCTCCTAGCATCTAGTCTGATTTTCCCTTTGAACTCTCGCCAGCCCGGTGGCTGTTTCCTCTCTCCCCCTCTTTTTTCCCTTTCTTAAACCTCTTGACCCCTAAGAATACTTGAGAAAACCTGGCACAAGCAAGCACATATAAGGAAAACTAGCAGGAGAGGTTCGTTTGCAA
Organism: Bison bison bison; assembly: GCF_000754665.1. Classification (NCBI taxonomy): domain Eukaryota; kingdom Metazoa; phylum Chordata; class Mammalia; order Artiodactyla; family Bovidae; genus Bison; species Bison bison. The sequence goes on along the minus strand of NW_011494895.1, from coordinate 2,076,730 downwards.
ACTTGTCTTTGGAACCTCAGGCCAGATTGAATAGCAAGTGTATGTAACAGACAAATAAAAGCAAGCTTGGCAAATGATAACTCTAACCACAGTCAAGAGATCAAAATGCTTTTTGTGGTGATGACATTCACCAGGTGGAGAGGGGAGGAGGGGAATTTCCCCTTGCCGATGAATGGATGAAGTAGCATCCCTCAGATTGTAAGGTGGACCCCTCCAAATCCTCTGCATTCTTTTAAAAGAATTATTTGTTTTCCTCATTAGATTTTAGTGCAAATCAACACCTTTCACATCCTCTTCAGAAGAATGAAAATCTTTCTAGGGATGGCCATGCCCACGTGACTTTAATTTTTGGCCATCCTAGGTCTCCAGGCTTTATTTTTTCTGATCTTTGCCCCCGTCTCCAGCTTTCTCAACCTTCTCCCGACTTGTCCCCATGCTCTTTGGTACTTTTTTTTTTTTTCCTTTCTCTCATGTGCAAAGCTAACTTCCTAGGAAAAAGCTGCCGGATATCTGAGCTCTGGAGATAACTCATAAACAACAACTCAGCTTCCCCAACCTAAACATCAAGATGTTTGAACGTATCAGAACAAGACGTTGTTTGAAAAAAAAAAAAAAAATGACTGGAGGTGTTAGTGCAGAATGAATATGATCACACCACAAAAGAATGTTCTGAATCACTCCAAACCTGGCCTTAGGAGAAAAAGAGAGAAGGGGGGGAAAAAAGAAAAGAAAAAAAGGAAAGAAAACTAACAACAAAAACTTTCTTTTTAAAATAAATCATGATATCATGATAATCGGGCTCTTTTTAAAAGGTAAAGAAGAAATAGAGAGCAGTAAAGTCTCAGACCCCGTGGTTGTTTGGTTGATGAGCAAGAATGCATTTGACATTTTCTCGAGGTTTCTTCTGTCTGAGGTGGATTGCCTAGGAGGGCTAGACTTGCATTTTATATAGTTTTGTCCTCATTCATCTTTCGTAAGAAATCTCTAGAACTCTGAGTAATAATCGCTTTTAATTGTAGAGTTCCTTTGCTGTCACATGTGAAGCTGTCTTTTCTTTCTTACTCATCTCTTCTGGGTGGTTTTATATTTTTAGTTCCATAGAATTTATATGCTCCAGAGAGACACTGGGGGCCCATTCAGGATATATATGCATATATTTTTAGCGCTTAGATGTATTTGACTTCTGAGTATCTAGAACTTCTTTTTTTCTTTCCTATATTTCCCTGTCTCTCCTTCCCGGCTCTGTCTCTCCAGTTTGCAGTTTCTGCTTTGCGCTGAAGACCACTCCACCCCTTGGTAGATGCATATCTAACACCAAATAAACTCAGGCTATGCCGGAAATAGGAGAAGGGAAGACCCATAGAAATTTTTATTCCTAGTGGTGGAGGATTTTCATAAATCTCTAGCTTGCTTTATCAATACACTTTGTCTTCTGCTAGTGAACCAAACAGTGTGACTTTCAGAGCTTCCGTATAAATTCACTGAAAGTCTGAGCTTGCTTAGGTTCATGATACCGTCAAGATACTATAAAGGGCTATACCACGAGGCTCATTACTCAGAACTCTTAATTTTGTTGGCTGATGTTTTGTGCTTGAACCATCCCTTTCCAGTTGTTGGGCTGAGAAATCCAGTGCTTGAGTAGGTATTAGTCTGTTATATCCAAGTATTTCTTTTAAAGTGTAGAAAACCAGTCCAGGATGATAATCATCGGATGGTAATGTAATTGTCAAAATCCTTAAGCATCAATTTCATAACTTCATTTTCTTCCCAAAAGTGTACAAGAACACCAGTTAAGTCTTAAACGATCATGTTTCATAAAGGCGGGTGGACAGAGGCTTGTGGAATGAGAGACAGCACTTTTGGACTGGGGTGAATTATTTTCCAAATGGACTACTCAAAAGTAGAACCTTCTCAGTTACGAGGGAGAAGGGCTGTGTTTCCTTTTTAGTTCCACAGAACACAGAAACTAAGAATTACTGGGGGGAAAAAAAAGGCAAAAAAAAAAGTGCCATAGCTCTGGTATTTAAACCTGTAGCAAAGGGGAGCATCTTTGGGACAATTTAGTAGCTTTGAAAGGAAAGGAATCACCCTGGTTCATTCAGAATTGCCTCCGGGTTTTCCATATCTGGCCACTTTGAGTGTTTGGCTCAAGTTCTTGCTGGATAAAATATTGATGGAAAATCTCACCCTGATCCCTGTCATTTTGTTCCATGCTCTCATAACCATGCCAGAATTTTCTTGATCACAGATAAAGAGCAGCTAAATTCTTTCTCTTTCTCTTGCCTTTGATAATGTTTTTGAGTCCAGGGACAGAAATAATTTTGCAGTTGAAAATTTATTTTTGTGTTACAGGGAGTAGTGAGGAGATGAGAGGGGTTACCAGGGACCCACCTTCATTTTCTTTCACAAGTTTTTGGGCTTAAGTTTATTTTTTTTCTGAGTATGGGTGCAGGGAATAGTCCCCTGATGCATTTAAGTACGTCAAAAAGTGAAAGAAAAATCTCCCTTTTAAAGGAAATGAAGGCTGTGACACAATCAAATAATGAAAATTCAGCTTGGGACTGACATCTGACCTGTGACCATTTGGCTCTGTGAAGAGCGTATAGGAAACTTTCCAGGGAGTCAGATGAATTGAAGGCAGAAGTGGGGCCCATGTTCCTGGTGGACTGCAGAAGTCCTTGTTCTTCTTAGTTTGTCTCATTAACTGAAAACCACTTAAAGAGGATGAAGATGGCTGTTACCACGAGTTGGCCGAATCTGAAAGCCTGAGCCGTGCACATTTAGGATAGCTGCAGATGGGCTGGGTCTGGCTCACTTATGGTGTTCTGGTTTGGTGCTCTCTCTGTGGCCCGCCCCACGTGTGTCAGTCACATATGCACAGACATTCTCTCACACTGTCAGCACCCTGCTCTCCTTATCATCTAGCAGTTCTTTATTTGGGATCTAGAAGGCACTTCTGATGCTTGGGTTTCCTCTTCCTTGGCTGTTAGTCTCTTGTGATGACCAGTATTCTTGTTGAGAGCTGTTTTTCTGGGGAGTCACTCTTCGAAAGGACCTCCTGGAGGCCTGGTGAAGAAAGCCACAGAGAGCTTGGTACCCAAACATGTCTAGTTAATTCCAAAAATTATTGCAACCCATAAAAAATGAAACATCTGGTAGACTTTGTAGGAGGTGGGGATAGCTTGTGATTTAGAGAGGTAGGGTCAGCTTTCTGATCCTCCCAAATTCTTCACCCCAGGGGACAGCAGGCTACCTACTGACCACCGGCCCATGGTCTGATCTACTCCTAGGCCAGTGGGTCAGCTGTAATTTTCCTCTTGACACAGCTTTTGGGGATCTTTATTACTTTCATGTGGGCCACTTGCTAGTTTTGATTTCAGTGATAATTTTTTTCTTTTTTTAAGTTGGTCTCCGTGGTTCTGCAAACCCATTTAACATTTGTTTTGATTTTTATCCTCCCCTGTCTAACCCCTCCCCAGTCGGCAGCAAGAAGGGCAGGTACGTCCTGTGCAAACTGTCAAACCACAACTACGACTCTGTGGAGAAGAAATGCCAATGGAGACCCTGTCTGCAATGCCTGTGGGCTCTACTATAAGCTGCACAATGTAAGTGTCCGGGGGTCCCACCCCCCAGACAGTCTCCTTTGGTTAACGCACAGTGCATGGCATTCCCCTTCCCTGGTCCCCTTCTTGATTTAAAAAAAAAAAAAATTTTATTGGCATGTAGTTGATGTGCAATGTTGTGTTAGTTTCACATATTCAAAAAAGTGATTCAGTTATACGGATACATGTATCTGTTCTCTTTCAGTTTCTTTACCTATATGGGTTATTACAGAGTTGATTCATGGGGTCGCAAAGAGTCGGACACGACTGAGCGACTGAACTGAACTGAACTGAGTAGAGTTCCCTGTGCTCTACAGTAGGTCCTTGTTGATGATCCATTTGAATCACACAATGAGGAGCCTCAGAAAAATCATTGCAGGAGGATCCAGTGTGGGAAAGGACTGGGCACAGCGAAGCCTTGTCAAGACTGAAGGGTTTAAAATAGGTCGATCCAACCTCTTAGTTTGTATTGGAAACAGAATGCGTGGTGGACCTCGTCTGGGTTTTTAAGGGGGAAAAAAAAATCTTCCCCTTAGCAAACCAAAAAAAGTTGCCAGACATATTTTGATGTTTTCTTGCATTTTAAACTTTTTGCAAAAAAAAAAAAAAAAAGAAAGAGTGTGCCAGAGAGTGGAAGAGAAAGGTAAATAGGATTGTGATGCATGATGCAGGAGTTCAGGGCGATTCAGTTATTGAGGGGTAGAGAGCTTGGCATAACCTGTGCTGTGAATTTTAAACGGATTCTCTGTATAAAAGATACGAGATGAAATGGCTGAGATATTTCATCTGCTGAGTTTGTCCTCCCCGGGAGAACTCCTGCAAGGCAGCCTGCGGAAGTTATCCTTTCCAGGGAAAAGAATGCCCTTTTCCTTATAGATCATATTAGCAGGATGATAATTGCCAGTCAGTTACGTGGATTTGGCCGTGTCAGTTTTGATCTTTCAATTTGGGGATCCTCCCATTTTGTAATATCTCTACCTTTAAAAAAAATTCAGCTATTTTTTTTTCTCCCTCGTACAACTCTGGCTGACCCTAATGACGCCTGATGTTTATGTTCATCCCAGAGAAAGAATTTGTTTTCTCCCTCTGTCTTTGTCTGTCTTTCCCTGCCTCTCTCATATCATCTCTATGGTTCCGTCTGGTTTTCCTGAAGTCTCTGGGCCAGTCTGACTGGCAGAGTCTGGGAGTGAACTGGGGACAGGCAGAGGGGTTTTCTCAGAGCCATCCTGGCAGTCAGCGAGTCTTACCCAGAGACACTTGTGAATTTAGGAGGAAGATTTGCTGGTTAGAGTTTTTGAATCTCAGGAGAACTTTCCAGGGTAACCTTAGCAATCTAGTCCTTTGGTACCTCTTGGGAATGAGTTGATTCCTGGGGACCCTGTAATACACCCACCTGCCAGCGTGTCATCTCTGCTTGATACTCAGGGCTTGGAGCTGATGGAATGAGGGTCTTTTTACAATCCATCATTTCTCTCTCTTGCATCCCTAGATTGTGGTCTGTGTACATTTATCAGTGATGAAACCCCAGGCCTGTTTTTGCTTTGCGGAATTTCCTTGCTCATTGCCATGGAGAGAAGCAGATTTGTGATTAGAATCTGGAAGGTTTGGGGCCATAGAGTTCTTGTGCTCACCCGATGGTAGTCAACAAAATGATTTTGGGGGTGTGATGTATGGTTTGCAAAGAACTTTCCTGTTGTTTGACAACATCTGAGCCTCAAAGAGTCCCGTGATGTAGACAGGGAAGAAATTATTCTGATTTTGTTTTACTTGAAAAAATGATGACTCAGAGAAACAAGGATGAAGCTGATGAATCAGAAGGGCCCATATGGATTTCTGATTAGCGACAGACCTTCCAGAGAGATCAGGAGCTCAGGACCATTGGGGACAAGGGAAGAGTGAGCCACTTCTTATTGTAGAATATACCAGAGATCTGTTGGGAGTAATGGATTGTGTGTGTGTATGTACTTCTTTCTGATTTCCATAGAAGTATAGGAATTATGAGAAATGAACCAGCTATAAATTTCTTTGACTGCTCAGCCACAGTGAGATGTGATCTCAGTTGTATCCGATTGAAAAGCCATTTATTTCTGAAAGATATGCTTTTCTCATTAAATCCAAGAGAAGTCAAGGGCCCTTCTTCACTGCTTACTCCCACTCTAGTCTTTTTCTTTTTAAAATATTTATTCATTTGTGTGGCTGTGTTGGGTCTTAGTTGCATCGTGGGAGATCTCTCATTGCGGCTCACAGGTTTAGTCGGTTAGTTCTCCAACCAGGGCTCAAACCTGTGTCCCCTGAATTTCAAGGTGGATTCTTAACCACTGGACTACCGTGGAAGTGCCCTCACCCTGTCCTGGGCCCCAGTGTCTGGGAGATAGACGCGTGCTCATCCTCCAGAGTGGTTTTTCTGCCTTCTCTGGTTTAGTAAGAATTCACGGAAGGAGGCGGATTTGTTGTGTATTTAACAATAAGAGATACTAATCTATGAACATTCTCATCTTGTTGTGTTTTGTTCTGCCCATCGAGATACCAGGCATGCCCTAAGTTAGCTCCTGTCTCCTTATCTAGGTGTGTAGATAACTACCTATCTCAGTATCAGTGTTGGGACTAGTTATCTGGCTTTGTGTGGCTATCTGTGTAACTAGATATTATATTTAGATACCTGGCCCTGTATATCTAGATATCATCATGAAGAGCATGTGTCTAGGTGATATCTCGGGGGAGATTTGATGTGACAGTAGATTCCTATCACCTCTGTAGGCTGCATCTTTATCTTGATTATAACTTTGAGGAAGAAACCCTGAGATGTTCTCTGAGCAACAACCTTTCAGGTCCTCTGCCGTCACTCACTTGGCCTTCCTGTGCAAGGGGCAGAGCTGGGGTCAGCCCCACCCGGAGCAGGTCTGCACTCCTGTCCAGGTGACCAGCTCAGCCCCTAGAAGCTGTGAGTTTGCTGCTCCCAGAAGTGTTATCAGCAGCCTGGCCCTCTTGTCTTCTGGGTTCTCACTTCCTTCACTATCTCTTTCTAGCTTTTGGAGCAAACGGGCAGATCTTTGAGTCGTGAAATCTTCTCTTCCTCCACCCTTGAGGACCCTGGAGGAGGAAGTGGTTTCTGCTCCAAGGAGTCAGCAATGACTAAGACCTTACCCTCCTGAGTCCCTTTGCCCATTTCCCTGGAAATGGGACTGAATGTGTGGTTGGTTTGGTGTGTGGGGCAGGTAGCTGCTGTTGAGGTCAATCTGATTCTGACTCCTCGAGGGGAATGATCTTAGTTTGCTTTGTCAAGTTCCCCCACCCCCACCTTAAGCAAATGTGTATTCAAAACAAAACACATGGGGCTTATCAGGAAGAGAGTGATGCTATGCTGCCCTGAAGACAAGAGCAACGATCATGAGAGTAGGTGCTTGCCTTGGTCTTTTTCCTCAACTTCATGCTTGGTCTTTTTTTTTTTTTCTAAATCTTTTGTTTACCCTGAAATTGTATTTGTTTTTTGTTTTTAGCCACTTGGAGTATGGGATGTTAGCTCCCCGCCCAGGGATCTAACTCTTACCCCCTGAATTGGAAGCTCAGAATCCTAACCACTGGACTGCCAGGGAAATCCTTCATGCCTAGGCTTTGCTTTTTAGGAGGAGAGTGCTTTCAGGCTAGCACAGGGCTTTGTACCCGCTAAGTGAATATTAAATTCTTGTGGACTGGTTGTTTCACTGCTCATCTAGTTAGAAGTGAGTCGTCAGGACCAGGTAGAAATTGCAACTTCATCATCACAGTTGCTATGGCGGGGGCAAGAAGTTACATTTTTGCAAAGATGCGTTATGTTAAATTCCGGCCCCAGAATGTACAAATTTCAGGGGAAGATCTTTTTTTCCCCTGTGTTTAAAATGACTTAAAAAAAAATTTTATGTCTAATGGGAGGATAATTGCTTTACAGTGTTGTGTTGGTTTCTGCCATATAACGCCATGAATCAGCCATAAATATATACGCATGTCCGCTCCCTCTTGAACCGCCCTCCCACCTTCCGTCCCAGCCCGGGGTGGCCACAGAGCACTGGCTTGAGCTCCTTGTGCTATGCAGCAGCTTCCCACTTGCTGTCTATTTAGGGGGAGATTTTACATCACCTCTTGTTTCAAAAGACCGTTAGAAGAGAGGCAAGCAAAAATTACTTTGAAGCAGTCTGGGCTTCTCAAGACAGAGAGACAAAACCCTTAAGATCGATTGCCTAGTGGTGCCAAAGTTCTAAGTCAGATTTTGGACCAGTAGACCAGATATATTTCCCTCTTGAAAATCCCTCCCTTGCCTCTCTTCTCCTGAAATCGTGTAAGGTAATTCTAGGAAGAAGACAAGTTATTAGATTTTAGTGAAGCAGAGAAATACAGCCATCTTGGGTGGCTCAAGAGTATGGTCCTTGGGGACAGAAAGTTCCCTGAGACCAACTTTCCCCCCAGTAATTGGTGCAAATGAATAAAACGAATAAGCCCTGCTTGGAACATCTTACCTGAGGCCTCTTGGCTTTTGAAATTGATAGCAGCTGAGACCCCCCTCCCCGCCCCCCATCACAGAACCCTCACTTGCAGAACTCTGGGCTCTCTGGGAAGGAGTCAGGGGTTGTGGGGAGGAAGGGGCTCCCTGAAAGCAGATCCCTGATCTGGGGCAGTCAGAGGAACCTGTGCCTGGGTGTGGAAGTCTGCCCCCTCTCAGAGCCAGCCAAAAATAAGTAAAAAAAAAAATTGATCTCTGTTTAGATTAACAGACCCCTGACTATGAAGAAGGAAGGGATCCAGACCAGAAACCGAAAAATGTCTAGCAAATCCAAAAAGTGCAAAAAGGTGCACGACGCGCTGGAGGACTTCCCCAAGAGCAGCTCGTTCAACCCCGCCGCCCTCTCCAGACACATGTCTTCGCTTAGTCACATCTCGCCCTTCAGCCACTCCAGCCACATGCTGACCACGCCCACACCGATGCACCCGCCGTCCAGCCTCTCCTTCGGACCTCACCACCCTTCCAGTATGGTCACCGCCATGGGCTAGGGTCCCTGCTCGAGCACCGCTCACAGGGCTCCAGGCGAGAGTCCCTCCGGCCCCCCTTCTACATGCATTTTCGCAGGAGCAGTATCATGAAACCGAAACCCGATGGATCTGTGTGTTTTTGCAGGCATCAAGCAACCTGATGTTGTGGCCACTCGGACGACGCAGCCTACCGTGGTGTCTGTGTTCTCACTCCCCGAATCTGGATCCCATTTGTGAATAAGCCATTCAGACTCACATTCCCTATGGAACAGGGTCTCTCTAGTGCTGTGAAAAAAAAAAAAAAAAAAGTCACCAAACATTGCATATAACTTATATTGTAAGAAATACTGTGCATTGAAAGAAGAAGACTTGATTGCCTCTCGGTCGCTGTCAGGAAGGCATGGAGGACGCCATACCTTTGAAGGACGATGTGGGGAAAATAAAGAGTGGCGATTAAGAATAAACTAGGTCTGATATCCAAATGGACAAACTGCCAGTTTTGTTTCCTTTTCCTGGTTACAGTCGTTTGATGCATTAAAAGAAAAAAAAAAAAAAGGAAAAAAAAAAAAAAAAAATTTTAAGCAAATCATTTGTTCAAAGCTGTGGGCCTCTGCATAGGAAATTCTACTACTCTGGGCAACGTGTTCCACTCTCAGGTTGCCCTGGAGGGTTCAACTAGACTTTCCTGGGCCTTCATGCTTTGTGAACATGTCCCTGTAATTGTTGTTTGTATGTATAATTCAAAGCACCAAAATAAGAAAAGTTGTAGATTTATTTCATCATATTATACAGACTGAATTGTTGTATAAATTTATTTCCTGCTAGTGTTAAGTACTGCTTTTTTTTTTTTTTTTGGTTTTTTTGTTTCTATTTTAATATTTTCTTCTTCTCTCCATTTTTGGTTGAAAAAACTGGGTGACATTCAGTTGACCTAAGGTGGTTGTGCTCCACGGGGTTGATTTTTTTTTTTTTTCCATTTTGTTTCTCGATGATATTTATTAAATAGCTTCTAAGGGTACAAGAGCATATGTCCTTTGTCACTTCTCCCGCAGCCTGTGCTATGAGGGTAGCAGTGTATGAGCTACCTGCGTGCATGTCGGCGGCTCAGGCCCGCCAGCCCTGGGTCCTGAGAGCAGCCTGGCTGAATGTTAGCGCCTACTGTGTTCTGTGTTAGTGATCACTGCCTTTCATGCAGTCTGTTGGAATAATAATATAAAGAAATAATAAAGTGAAAATATTTAAGAAACAACCAAATAACATCATATTAAGAGTGGTGGCCAAGCTCTTCTAGAATCTGGTAGCTCTAGCTAATTGAAGCAAAAGGAGTTTAAACAAGATAACAGAGCCCACTTGTGTTCAGCTACACGCTGGGAGAGAATGCAAACCCCAGACAGGAACATCGATGTGTTTGGGAAACTGGGCATCTTGGGAGCTCGCGATGCAGCCCAGAGGAAGGCATCCCCGGGGCTGGAGGAAGTTCTGTGGTCCGCTCTTGAGTTGCTCTTCTCTCCTCCTGGTCTGGCCTTGAGGAGATTTTCTCGCCAGAGAAATGGGAGGATTTCCTTGTTGAGATTCTCAGGCGGGCAGGTTGCAGCTGAGATTCCTCATGGTTCTCTGCAAGATGGAGAGGAGCTGGGCTGGGTGTTGAAATTATGTCTGTTTTGCTTTTCTACTGTTGAATCACACCACAGTGAAGGGTGGATTGGAATGTTTGCGAAACATGAAATAACCGTTTTGTAACTTACGCTGTACAGTTTCCTTTGACTCTGTTGACAGAATGTGTAACCCTGGCACACATTTGAAGAATCTCTGTTAATTGCCTCTCTGCTTTCTTAGCAAATATTTCAAAGCTAAAGCTCAATGTTGAAATAAAGAAGTAGAGAATTACTGACACGCACGTGAGGATCTGCCTGGCTCCTAATTCGGACGTGGTTTCCCGTGACTCCTGAAGCACCCAAGGCTGTGGGCCGTGGCCGTTTGTTGCCATCGTAAACTTGGGAGCAGTTGTGGCTGGAGAGTTCCAGTGTCTCAGGGTTTGCCACTTTTTCCCTCCGTACAGATTTGAGCTGATGCCCTTTCACCTTAAGAACAGGGAGTTCAAATTCTTGACATTCTTGGGGGTGGGAGAAGGGCAGGCGAGAGTGGGGGGCACACATAGAAAATTCCCAAACTCAACAATCCAGTTACATTTTGTTTTAGGTGCTGCAGCCATAAAGGCACATTGGTTCCTCTTCCTTTTTCAGAGAAACATCATTTTATCATTCAATACCTGGATTTAACATTCTAAGATAGTTCTGGAAGATGATGCAGAAGATTTAAAAAAACTATATTCTCCAGTTTCTTGATCAGAATGTTATCATCTGTTTTCATAGTTTTTAATTATTTTGTTCTTTCTTTTCTTCACTTAAAAAAGACACACTTAGAACAGTGACCCTGAGAGGGGGTTTCTTCTAGAAAAACAGAACAAGATTGTAGATCTAAAATCCTGCTCCAATATTCTTGAATAAACTGTGCCCCTGATTAATTTTCCATCTGTTTCTCCCTCTCTTTTGAAATGGTTGCGCTTAGCTCATCCATGGGAATATATGGGCACGTTTGGATTATTTCTTGAAAACATTTTCAGAGCCAACACAAGACAAAAAAGACAAACTGCGTAGTTATTGAAAGATTTTGCTATGTATGAACTCTTCAAACACTGGTCGTTCATGATGTAATAAACATTTTGAATGGAAGTACTTCTTTCATTGATTCAGCAGATACCTATTGAAGATCTAGGTTGAAGTCCATTTAAGAGATATTTAAAAAAAAAGCAGTGTAGGAAATAGAGAAACCAAGGTTCCAGTGTCTCAGCCTTATGACATTTACAGGTTATTCCCCTTTGAAACGAATGACAAGCTGTGGTGAGGTTCCTGGCTGGGCCTCGGTGTTGGTCGCCAGGCAGGTAGAAGGCATGACGCAGTGGGAACACCCAGAGTCTGCTTGCTGAGAGCAGTGTCTGTTTTCTAAACTTTTGAAATTAGAATTATTTTTAGTTTAAAAATATTTTTAAAGCTAACTCCTCATCAGGGGACATCATTTTAGGATTTCTTAAGTCTAAAAACTGTTTGAAAGCAGCCAGTTTTCCCCAGGTAGAAAAGGACATCAGACCCAATTTCAGGAAAACACCTGTTCCTTAAACTGAAACTCAGAAACACCAGTGCCATCCATTCCCGGCTGTGACATCTTCCTCACAGTGGTGAAACTGTCCCGTTTACCTTCCAAAGATTTAGAAGCATCACAACTCCACATTCTCCTGCATTCCATCCTCTGTCCTCGACCCCGAATCCATCCCGAAGTCCTCGAACCTTTTTGTGATCCTTCACAGACAAGCAGGCATTACTAATACCCCTTCCATTTCCAAGCTGCGCGGAGATTAAAGTCTTTTTTTTTTTTAATTAAAATTTTTAAAATCACAGAAAGGTGCAAAGAAAACGCCTGCGCGAGAGCATTTTATATTAGAGTTTTATCTGGAGAGCAGAAATGTTAACCAGGATCCAGAATAGCTGAGTAATAATACACCAACCCCTTCCTGCACTTTCAGATGAAATGAGCTTCTGAAAAACATTTTCATTTTCGCTTATTCCAGCTTACTCAACCGGTGTGAACACACCCTCAGATTGGGACTCGTCTGCTCTTCTTTGCAAAAACCCAGTAAAAGGAAAACCTCAGAATTCATAGAAATTCATTGATCGTTTGAGACGTGTGACCACCACAGTCTTAGGAGTCTGGGAACTTGGGTTTCATTTCTGGCTGTGCCGCTAACTATCAAGGTGACCTAAGGCTATTTGTTTGATTTCTTTGAAGCTGGGCTGTTTGTCTACATCATTAGAAGAGATGCTAAGACTCATATGAGAAGAAAAATGCCACGATTCCATTGGATTTTTAAAATATTTTGGAGAACATCCTTTACTAGGAAAGACATCCTCACACCCCCCAGTTAAAATCTTGAGCAGACTATCCTAAGAGCCTGCAGGGGTACTGGTTCATAGAAGTCCAATTGGGTTGGGGGTCATTCCACTCCCATCTGTCCTTACTACTATCTTGCAAAACACAAATTAACTTGTATTTTGTGACTGTCACCCTGGGACAGGAGTTAGTGTCCCAGCCTGCAGATTCCCGGCTCTTTCTGAAATGTGTCCTGGCCCCTCTTGAGCGGAATACACAGGACTTGCTTGTCCAGCTGATGTTGGCAGCATGGTTCAGATTTCAGCCAATCCATTGTGTAAAGAAATTCTGCCTGGATAGCTTACAGCCTATTCTAGGGAGATAGCCAGCGCCTAGCCTTTCTTTTTCCTTGTGCTCTCTCTCTCTCTCCATCTCTCTCTTTCTCTTTGGAGACGAGGATCAGCAGAGGAGATAGGTCAATATTCCCCCAAAGCTGCTCCTTTGGGGGTGCTCCGTCCAGCTTCTGCTTTCTCTGAGCGGTTCCCCCCTCACCCTTGGCCTTCTTTGCAGGGGATCCTGGTACATTAGCCACATTGTTTGGGGTG
>NW_011494895.1:2061152-2063498 GCF_000754665.1 Bison bison bison | reverse complement strand
CCCTCGGTCTCAGGCTAAACAAAAGACATGCAGTATGAAGCATCGGGCTGAGCTGCTGGGGCCCAGCAACAGCCCGGAGGCCTGCACCCACCTGGAGGGAGCCGCAGGTTCTGAATGACACTGGGCTGAGCCGCTGGGGCCCAGCAACAGCCTGGAGGCCTGCACCCACCTGGAGGGAGCCGCAGGTTCTGAATGAAGCGGCCCTGTGCCCAGCCTTGTGCAGTTTAGGCACATGGCGTGAAGACACACAGGGCCGCTGGCTCCAGGCCCCAGGCTCCAATACGGCGTTGTCCCGAACGGGCCCCCACTGCAGAAAGATGGTGTCAACTCCATGCCAAACTACCAGGGTGTGTTCAGTCACTCAGTCGTGTCCGACTCTTTGTGACCCCATAGAGTGCAGACCGCCAGGCTCCTCTGTCCATGAGATTCTCCAGGCCAGAATACTAGAATGGGTGGCCATTTCCTTCTCCTGGCAATCTTCCTGACCCAGGGATTGAAACTGCATGTCCTGCATTGATAGGTGGGTTCTTTCCCTCTGAGTCAACAGGGAATCCCAAACTACCATCCCCTTTAAGAAATCAGCCAATTCGGCTTAACTTTTTTTTTTGGAGGGGAGAGGCCAGTGTGCATAAGGAAATTCCAGAAAATTGAAGTGTTTTTTTTTTTTTTTTCCCCTGACTACAGAATTGACCAAACTTGTAAAATACCCCTCAAATTTTTTGAATTAATTAAAAAAATTTTTCCCCCATTTTTTTTTTTTTTAAAGCAGAAGACACAGGATTTGGGATGCTGCTGTGTGAATGGGCCATGTGTGGTCTGGTCTTTTTAAGTTTTTTTTTTTGGCATAGACCAATTTGAGATAGCATATTGAAAAGCAGAGACATTACTTTGCCAACAAAGGTCCATCTAGTCAAGGCTATGGTTTTCCCAGTGGTCATATATGGATATGAGAGTTGGACTGTGAAGAAAGCTGAGCACCAAAGAATTGATGCTTTTGAACTGTGGTGTTGGAGAAGACTCTTGAGAGTCCCTTGGACTGCAGGGAGATCCAACCAGTCCATTCTGAAGGAGATCAGCCCTGGGATTTCTTTGGAAGGAATGATGCTAAAGCTGAAACTCCAGTACTTTGGCCACCTCATGCGAAGAGTTGACTCATTGGAAAAGACTGTGATGCTGGGAGGGATTGGGGGCAGGAGGAGAAGGGGACGACAGAGGATGAGATGGCTGGATGGCATCACTGACTGGACGGATGTGAGTCTGAGTCAACTCTGGGAGTTGGTGATGGACAGGGAGGCCTGGAGTGCTGCGATTCATGGGATCGCCAAGAGTCGGACACGACTGAGCGACTGAACTGAACTGAAATGAACTGAATTTTAAAGTCTGTTTTGAATTTGTTAGAATATTGCTTGTGTTTTATGTTTTGGTTTTTTGACCTTGAGGCATGTAGGATCTTAGCTCCCAGACCAGGAATAGAACATGAGCCTCCTGCATTGGAAGGCTAAGTCTTAACCCCTGGATTGTTCGGGAAGTCTGTGATGTGGTCTTTTGAATAGTTGGTCAGGAACCGATGTTGGAATCCAATGGACTGGGAGATGGGGCTGGATGGGGAGGCGGCTTGGGTAGAACCTATGCTTTCTGAGGGTCATTACAACTCCATCTCATAAATTGGGAGGGGTTGTTGAGTAAAATCCACCTGGTTAATGCAGCCACTCCCTCCTCCCTGGAGGGCCCAGAGCAGACCTGTCTTCTATGAACTTGAGAGCTGAGTGCACGAAGCCCTCTGCCCTTCTCCTGGAACATTTCAGGGCTTCCTGGTGGCCTGGTGGCCTCAAGCTCAGTCTCTTCCAGAGAATTCCTCATATCCCAGCTGTCAACCCATGACGTTCACACTTCTAAAGACCCCAGGATCGCTGACAGTGGCCTGGAAACACGGGGGCCTTCTAGAAGGACAGGGGACAGGTCACTGGTCCCATCTGGCCCTTGTGGCTCATGTAGACTGGATGATAAGAGGACTGAGAGTGAGAGCGTGGCCTGGAGGCTGCTGTACTGTACACGTGGGCTCTCCAGCAACGCTTCAGTTCAGTTCAGTTCAGTCGCTCAGTCGTGTCCGACTCTTGGCGATCCCATGAATTGCAGCACGCCAGGCCTCCCTGTCCATCACCAACTCCCAGAGTTGACTCAGACTCACATCCATCCAGTCAGTGATGTCATCCAGCCATCTCATCCTCTGTCGTCCCCTTCTCCTCCTGCCCCCAATCCCTCCCAGCATCACAGTCTTTTCCAATGAGTCAACTCTTCGCATGAGGTGGCCAAAGTACTGGAGTTTCAGCTTTAGCATCATTCCTT
>NW_011494895.1:2050164-2061052 GCF_000754665.1 Bison bison bison | reverse complement strand
TTCCAATGAGTCAACTCTCTGCATGAGGTGGCCAAAGTACTGGAGTTTCAGCTTTAGCATCATTCCTTCCAAAGAAATCCCAGGGCTGATCTCCTTCAGAATGGACTGGTTGGATCTCCTTGCAGTCCAAGGGACTCTCAAGAGTCTTCTCCAACACCACAGTTCAAAAGCATCAATTCTTCGGTGCTCAGCCTTCTTCACAGTCCAGCTCTCACATCCATACATGACCACTGGAAAAACCACAGCCTTGACTAGATGGACCTTTGTTGGCAAAGTAATGTCTCTGCTTTTCAATATGCTATCTAGTTTGGTCATAACTTTTTACCACCAAACTGCAGAGGGAAGATAGCCCAACTGTGAGTGAAGTCAACCCTCCTCTTAAGAGCTTTGCAGCCTCTTTGGGGAGCTGAGATGTGCCTGAGAACCATTACACTGGTTCACTGGCAGAACAGGTTCAAAGGCTCAATTCTCTGCCTGTAACCAGGAGAAGAGAGGACTTCGCATCTTAATTGGATCAGGGAGCCTGCAGCTGCCTCTCGGGCTCCTGCCCTGTGATGGGTGGTGGCCTGAAGGCCTGGAACTGGAAGCTTAATTCCCTGCATCCCTGATTCCATCCGAGGACTGATCATGCTGATTATTCTGATTATGAATCCAGATGGATTATCCAGTCTGAGGATCAATCAGGCCCTTTCTGCAACATTTATTTAGAGATTGAAGAGCCAGCTTATTTCTCAGCCCTCCCACTGGAAAATGGGGAGGAGAAATGAAAACACCTCTGCCAGTCTGCCTGACTCGTCACCAGTAGCTCTGATGAAGGTACCAGTTTTCAGCCCCAGGTGAGGGCTGGGGATTAGGTGTCTGCTTTCTGTTACCACAGATAGAAGAGCTGGCAGGATGTTCACCCTCAGAGCCAGCTGGCTGGACCGAGGTGAAAGGAGAGGAGGAAAGAAAGAGGCATGTATCAATCCACTTTTTCCATCTCTGAGGTCTTCGGAGGTACACGGTTGGCCCTGTTTCCTCGCCGTCATGATCTGGGAAACTGAAGATGGACATATCCGAGTTACCCAAAGACGCAGAGAAACCTGTCCCCAAGGGCCAGTCCTGGGCTGCGGGGTGCTGGTGTGTCTGCTGTCAGCCTTGACAGTAAATGACAGAAAAGTCCACACTCTTAAGTCTCAACACGTCAGGGAAATGCTGCTTTGATTTGCTTACTGCTGAGAAAACAATGTTTGATATCTAGACAAAAATACCCCTGTTGAAAGATGTCACTTTGATTTCACATCCTTTAAAAAAAAAAATCTACTTATGTATTTGGCTGCCCTGGATCTTAGTTGCAGCACTGGGAATATTTGCTATGCCATGTAGGGTCTCTTAGTTGCTCCCAGGGGGATCTAGTTCTCTGACCAGGGATCAAACCCGGGGCCCCTGCACTGGGAGCATGGAGTCTTATCCACTGGACCACCAAGGAAGTCCCTTCACTTCACATCTTAAACAAAAAGTCCCATTCCTGTCCAGGAACGTCTTAGCCTCATGCTCTGCTCCCATCAGCCACTGAATTTAATGTCGGTAACATGTGACAAGAGGGAGTCCCGGTTTGATCCTTGGAATCTCCATGAAGTCTCACAGGAGACAGACAGCTGGAGTTCAGTGAGAAAAGATGCTCACTGTGGGCCCAAGTTTGCAAATCAATACAATGTGTTGGCTTGCTCGGAACTTCCCCATTTTGTTAAGGATTACGTTTCTACATGGTTTGCAGACTAGATGTTAATCAGTGGCTGTTGGCCAGAGAGGGCCAACCCCACCAGCAAATAAATGCATTTAAGATGTTGAGAGTGACCGTTGAGGAATATGTGCGTGGAGACCCGGAGAATATGAAACCAGTTAAGAACTCAAAGGTCATTTTGTTCAGGGCAAAATTCTTGTGCATGGTGCTGACAGTTTGCCCTCTGGGTGTTTTCAGAGCTTAAAGGATCAAACTCGTCCACATGAAATATGGAATGTCTAATACAGAAGCCTCGTGCACGCCTTCAGCCCAACCTTTTGGCCCTGTAATTAACATGGCTTCAGCTTCCTGGTGGGTACCGGCCTGCCTACAGCTCTGCGTAGGTATGGCCTTGCGGAACTCACGGGCTGGTGCCTCCAGAGGAGGTTTAAAGAAGGCTCAGTTCCTACAGCAGCATGGCAAACTCCACCGTCTACAGCTTCCTTTGGGCTGCAGGCAGGGGAGGGCCTCTTTTTCCACATCTGAGATCAGTTCCCAGAGACCAGGAGTCCCACCCAGGAGGGTCTGAGAATGGCACCGTCAGATGGACCTGCGAGCTAAGAGAGAGATCTGCTTAAAACTTAAACCAAGCACAAGGTCCCCATGGGAATTCTAGGTTCCAGGGATCACAGAATATTTGGGGGCAAAGGGGCTTTTTGATGTCTTTCACCACCTCAGGGCTATCTGTCGAATAATCCTATCAGCTAAGGCATGAAGTTGCCACCTCATCTGGAAAGGTAGCAATCATTTTAGCGCATAAGGAAATCGCCATCAATAAACCAATGGTATATTCTTCCGTACTTCTATATTTGGGGGCCGCCCTAAGTGTTGAGCACTTACTGTATGCTTGATAAATGTGCATTTGTGTGTTAAGTTGCTTCAGTCCCGTGCAACTCTTTGTGACCCCGTGGACTACAGCCCGCCAGGCTCCTCTGTCCTTGAGATTCTCCAGGCAAGAATACTGGAGTGGGTTGTTGTGCCCTCCTCCAGGGGATCTTCCTGACCCAGGGATTGAACCTGCGACTCTTACATTTACCTGCACTGGCAGGCGTGATCTTTACCCCCAGTGCCACCTGGGAAGACTGCTTGACATATGCCTCTCGCTTAATTATCCCAATGACCCTAGGCTGCAGGCTTACTCTTTATCATCCCCAGTTTACAAAGGAGGACAGAGCTCAGAGATGCTAAATAGGTCAGGAACACTCAGCTTGCCAGACTCTAGAGCTATTGCTGCTCTAGAGTCCCTGCTTCTCTGAGAGCCTCTCCTCCTCAACCGAAACCAGGAGCTGAAGAAAGGGTGCTGTGCTCCCATGTCCTCAGGCTTCGGGACTGTGGGGGAAGCATTTTCCACTTTTTTGTTTCTCTGGTGGCTCAGCCGGTAAAGAATCTGCCTGCAATGCAGAAGACTAGACCCCTGGGCCAGGAAGCTTCCCCTGGAGAAGGGAATGGCAACCCTCTCGAGTATTCTTGCCTGGAAAATCCTATGGACAGATGAGCCTGGTGGGTACAGTCCATGGGGTCACAAAGAGTTGGACATGACTGAGTGACTTTCACTTCATTTTCCATTGGTTCTTTAGGCTGAGTGATTCCTCTTACAGTTTTTCCCTTAAAAGGCAGCCTAACCATTTACCCTCTCTGCCTAGAGGTTGAGTTACTTGCCCAACATCTCACAGTGGACAAAGGTCAAAATCCAGGTGAAAACTCACAGGTGTGCACAGGGCCGGTGTCCCCCGGGGAATGTTCTGAACAGAGGTAGGTTCTGTTTAAATCCGGTTGCTTGTGGTCACTGGGGGTTTTGGCAGGAGCCCAGCATAATCTCAGCATGGAAGGTCTGGTTTTGAAATTGGTTTCAGAAGAGGAAAACTCAAATGGGAAAAGATACATGCACCCCAGTGTTTGTAGCAGCATACTACCAATAGTCAAGATATGGAAACAACCCAAGTGTCCATTGACAGATGAATGGATGAAGAAGATGAGGGATATATAAATATACAACAGAAAACTGCTCAGCCATAAAAAATGAAATAAAGCCATTTGCAGCAATGGGATGGATCTAGAGATGATCACACCAAGTTAAGTCAGACAAAGACAAATATTATATGGTGTCATTTATATGTAGAATCTAAGACAGTGAGCTTATTTACAAAATAGAAATGGACTTACATAGAAAACAAACTTATGATTACCAAAGGGGAAACAGGAGATGGGGGATAAGTTAGGAGTATGGGATGAACAGATGAATACTGCTATATATAAAACAGATAAGCAAAAAGACTTTCACTCTATAGTGTAGGGAGCTATGGGGCTTCCCCAGTGGCTCAGAGGTAAAGAACCTGTCTGCAATGCAGGAGACCTGGGTTCGACCCTGGGTGGGGAAGATCCCCTGGAGGAGGGCATGGCATCCATTCCAGTATTCTTGCCTGGAGAATCCCATAGACAGAGGAGCCTGGCAGGCTGCAGTCTCTGGGGTCACAAAGAGTCCGACAAGACTGAAGCAACTGAGCATGTGTGCACACATGCGCAGGGACCTATATTCAATACCTTGTCCTAACATAAAATGGAAAAGAATCTGAAAAAGAACATCAGTTCAGTTCAGTTCAGTTCAGTCGCTCAGTCGTGTCCGACTCTTGGCGACCCCATGAATTGCAGCACGCCAGCCCTCCCTGTCCATCACCAACTCCCAGAGTTGACTCAGACTCACATCCATCCAGTCAGTGATGTCATCCAGCCATCTCATCCTCTGTTGTCCCCTTCTCCTCCTGCCCCCAATCCCTCCCAGCATCAGAGTCTTTTCCAATGAGTCAACTCTTCACGGAGAAAGAACATACCTATATCTATATCTGAATCACATTGCTATACACCTGAAACTAACACAATATTGTCAATCAACTATACTTCTATTTAAAAAAACTCCCCTTCAATGACCGAAAAAGGATGTGATTTCCCATTGGACGACCTGCAAAGCATGGTCACTGCCTTCAAAATTGCTGGCTTGCCCACAGACTGAATAGCGGGGTTTCAGTCCTACTTGGAGACCTGCCGCTCTTAATTATGTCTTGGAGGTAAAATGTAACCCAACTAATCACAAAACACTCAGTCCAATAAAATAATCCACTTTTTATAATGGAGAAATTAACCAGTGTTGAGCAGCAGGGCTTAAGGAAACTGCCATAAAATATAATTATGATAGTAATAATATGAAGAGTGGTACACGGAACATAACCTCCTGCCTTTCATCCCAGATCTGAGGGTGACTGGCTAATGTTAATTAATACGACTTGCCCAGTCAGGACCATGTGTGGGTCTAAGAAATAAGGCAGGACTTCTTGTTTGTTTGTTTGTGTTTATAAGTGGCACACTTTGGCTTGGCTAAAATGAAGATGGAAATGCAACATAGGAACCTCTGTCTGAGGACCTGAGAACCTTTTAAAGTCTTATATTGAAGCTTCTAGGACTGGGATCCCATACTCCCTGAAATCGTCGTCTTTTGTCACTGTATTCCTGTGACATTTGGGTCCTGAGGGGGATTGGAAGAGGATGGATTTAACATGGTTCCGGCTCCCTTTGGGGTTTTAACAGAATTATTTGAATGATACCTATCAGGGAATGGCAGAACAAACAGGAGCATTCATGACAGACCCAAACTAGATAAAGCCCAAATGACTGGCCTTTCAGAGGTGTCCTTTTCCAAAAGCAGTGATTGAACAATGAAAGAACCTGCTGTCCCAAGGCAATGATAGGCATATGGAGGCTGCCAGTGGCCAGAAACTGGCCAAAAAAGTCGAATTTCTAAATGCCTGTCTGTCTGACACATCCTTTAACATTTTTTATTTATTTATTATTTAAAAATTAAAACAAAACAAAACATTTTATTGGAATTTGGCTTGTCTGAAACACCTTGAAAAAATCCCTAGAATTTTGAGGATTGGTGGAGCCATAGTAAGTACAATTCAGGTTTTTGTTTGTACATTTCTCTGTCGGTGTTGTAAAAAGGTAAGAACTAACATCATCAGGATGAAAAGAAATGAATATCTGCCCAAGGACTGGTTTGGATCCTTCAACTTCTCTTTTCTACCTCTCGGAACCATTTGGTTTATGACGGAAAGGGATGAAAAATGTCCAGAATTTTTGTTAGCGTCTCAGCCTTGGTTGTAACTTTCACTTGTTACGTAAGCCCAGACAAGGGGCTTACTTTCCTTGTGCTAGTTTCTTCATTTCAAGACCATGGAATATCATGGTAATTACAGCTTATGAGTCCTTAGGTGAAGGGTGTATCAGTGGGAAAGCATTGGCAGCTCTGTCTTGGCCTATTTTGTTTTTCCCAAGGTTGTTAGTTTGGCCAAGGATGAGGTCAAGCTGTTGGACAATACTGAAAAGTACTAGAGTGCTGTGTGACGCTATGCTTTAACCCAACGTATAAAATACTCTTGGCATCAGGAGTATGATACTGGCAGTGTGGATACTGGCCTGGACGTCAGCCCTGAATGTATTCAGGAGGAGCCTCAGAAAAATAAGTGAATTAAAGTCAACATGATCAAGATGTTGGCCTCCAATTATAGGATCAGGTTCAAGTCGTGCAAAAGTAGGTAGTCACAAAAGTAGGTGTTTGTGCTTGTGCCTCAGAGTGTGTGTGCCGACATGTTTGTCCATGGATGGGCAGGTGTTTGCATGTTTGTGTGCTTATCTTTACAGTTCCAAATATGTAAATATAAATTTATGGAATTCTCCAGGCAAGAAGACTGGAGTGGGTAGCCCCTTCTCCAGGGGATCTTCCTGATCCAGGGATTGAACCCAGGTCTCCTGAATTGCAGGCGGATTCTTTACCATATGAGCCACCAGGGAAGCCTAAAATATAAATTAGTTTAGGTTTATTCATGATCTTGAACTGGCCATGTCTTGCATCAGAGAAGGTATCAGAAGCCCAATATTTAGGTAGGAAAGAGAATGAAATTCAGGGTTGTCTTCTCCTTAGATAGGGCTAAGTTTTCTGGAGCAAAAAGCTGGCTCTGATTCCTTGATGTTTGGACGGGGGCTGACATGTCAAGAGCTCTAAGAGCCGACTCTTTCTTGGGCAGACAGGCTTTGTTCTGGGTGTAGCTGCTGGCCTCGGGCTCCCGTGATGCTTCCTGTGGCCTCTGATGTGGCCTCTTATGGATCCTTTAAGGGTTAACCCATGATCTGACCTCTTATCTAAAGAGGTAAGAACTGTGGTCAGCCATCACATAGACCCAGGTCTCTGACTCTCCCAAATCTGAAAGACTCAGAGCCCTAGAGTGGAGGAAGAGTCACATTCTTTCTCCGTTGCATGATGGGAAGATGTGTTTCCATTGGAGCCAGGCAAACTTGTCTGATGACACATCACAGCTGGGCATGCGTATCATTCAATTACATCCTAAAGGAAAAAAAAAAACTCAATGAAGGCATGGAGTACTCACTCTGTCGTAGACATTGGGCTATGCCTTTAGTGGTGATCTGATGGTTTGAAAGGTGCATAACACTTCAAAACTGAAAATGAAATGATTCAGACACATTAAGACAAACAGGTTTGACTGCTTCTCCTGCCTCTGGTATCGGATTGACTCGTGGCTGGAGCTGATTAATAGCAGTGGCAAGTTCCATATGAGTGGCTCTTCATAAAGAGAATTAGTGGCTGCACAAACTCAGATATTCTGAAAAATAGGCACCGAGGCTAAGTCTCGGGTCACTCCCAGAGCTTAAGTAGAGCTCACAGGAGCAGAATTGCTGACTCATACATTTTTTGGATCATAGAAAATTTATTTTCTCATTTGTAAAATGGGGATTTCTATGAAGATTAGATGAGATAACACAGGTAGAACATTTAGCTTGAAAAAGTGAAAGTGAAAGAGTCACTCAGTCATGTCCAACTCTTTGCGACCCCATGGACTGTAGCCTGGGGATTTCTATGAAGATTAGATGAGATAACACAGGCAGAACATTTTGCTTCAGTTCAGTTCAGTTCAGTCGCTCAGTCTGGCTATTCAACAGATGGTGACTGTTCTTAGCGTCATTAGAAAGGCTCAACCATCTGTATGTTTAATACATTTCAAAATGATGTGAGAAATAACATGTGTTGGTGAGGATGTGGAGAAGATAGAAACTTCATACATCGAAAAATTAAAAATAGAATGACCATCTGAGTCACTTCTGGATATTTATCCAAAAGAAAGAAAATCAAGGTCTTGGAGAGATATTGCCTCTCCTGTATTCAGAACATCACTATTTACAGTAGCTGAGATATGGGAACAACCTACATGTCTATTAACAGATGAATGGATAAAGAAGATGTGCTCCATGCTTATAGTAGAATACTGTTCAGCCCTGAAAAAGAGGAAAATTCTGCAATCTGTGCGAACAGGGATGAATCTGGAGGATGTTATGCTAAGTGAGCTAAACCATCATAGAAGGACAAATACTGCATGGTTCTACTTATATATAAAGAATCTAGTCAAATTCACAGAATTGAAAAGTAGAATCATGGTTGCCATGGGCAGGGGAGGGGAGTTGGGGAGTTACTCATCTATGGGAATAGAGTTTCAGTTATTTGAGATGAATAAGCTCTAGAGATTGCACCTAGATTGTACAACATGTACTAGAGTCCATAATCATATGCTGTAAGGTTAAAAATGTGTAAGAGGGTAGATGTCATGTTTTCTTATGACAACAAGATAAAAAAATCAGTGAGGACAGAGAAGTCAATTAAAAAAAGAAAAAGAAAATGATGCTGATGCTGCTATGTAGATGTCTGTCAAAACAGAGATGTCTATGACCAAGATGTTTGGGTCTAGAGCTCTGTAGATTTAAGGAATGATCAGAACATTTTTTCCAGCTGTAGAACTGAAAGATGCTTCCTGAGAGATGGCACCAGGCAAGACTCAATGCTCAAGAACTAAGACGTGGTCTTGAACCTTCAGGGGGCTTAGAATCAAGGAGGGAAGATGAGTCATGTCATGAATAACCATGCTTTTTTTTTTTTTAAAACTCTGATAAGGAAGGTGCAAGGGAACCAAGGAAGATGACAAGGAGTGGACGAAAGAAGCTTGTGGAGAGTAAGTGTCATTTGGACTGAGTTTGAGGGAGAGCAGGATTTTCCTGGGCAGAGTGAGGTGAAGGTCAGAGCACTGTGTGCAGAGGAGAGCTATGGGCGGAGGTAGGTACGGAGGAGGGTCTTACCTGGAGTGGCCCTGGTTTCTAACTCTGTGGAGGACACGTGGAAGCTAAGAAGAGATGTCAGGGCCAGATTATGAGTGGCAGGTCAGAGAGCAGGGGCTTTCTTTACTCCTCAACATGGAGAGATGAAAGGTCTTTGGACAGAGGTGTGGTCTGATCACAGCTGTATGTTTGATGACAGAAAGTGGATGGGTTGGTGGGAGAAAGATGGAAGAAGAGACACCAGCTGGGGGGCCATGAGAGGTACTCAAGTAGAAGGTAATAAGTGGCAGCTAACTCAGGACAATAGCTTGAGGAGTTGGGGATGGACAGGAGAGATCTTCTGAAGGAAAAATCAGTCGAATCTGGAAACTGGTGAGATGAGATGGGTGAGGTAGAGTGAGTGTCTACACAGGTGCTTGTTCTCTGCTCTACTCATCTGTGTGGGACACTTGGCTTCTTTACGCTTCTGTTACAGGCGATGTGTAATCCATGCAGTCAGGCATGGAAGGGCAGCCTTCAGCAGCCATGGCCTAGTGGCCATGTATAGCCCCTGGGCCACGTGTCCCAGAGTGACATTCCGAGCTGCAATTCTATAAGGACACAGAGCTGGGCTGGTGAGAACATGAACCCAGATAATGGAAGCCTGTCGATAATCTTGCATCAGTCTGGCAGAGTTGAACACTTGATGGAGGAAGACCCTCAGGTTCAGATTTAAAGCCATGTTCAGCATTGGGGGGTCTTTGGAGTTAATCTCAGGAAGTTCAGCTGAAGCTTTGAAGGACCCTGTAAGAGAGAGGAAAAAAGGGAGTCGTGACTGTGGATTGAGAGCGTGGGGACTGGACTCTGAAGACCTGGATTCAAACCCACGAGGGTCTGCCAAACAACTCCGTAGCCTCAGGCCCTCAGCCTCATCATGGGTAATATGGTCACATCTAGCTTAAAGCTTTACTGGGGAGATAGAAGAGATAGTCTGCAGAAGGATGGTCATAACACACACCTTACAAACATCATGCAATGTCATAGTTGTTTGTTTTGAACATTTGTCTCCCCCCTCGCTGGGTGATGACTTGCTTGAAGGCAGAAGCCTCTGTGTCCTCACAGGACACCTTATCAATAAATAGTTGTTGAATGAACGTGTCCCTGGACAGAAGCAATGAGCACTTGTGAAGGGCTCACACAGCGAGTTTGGTGCACACGCTATCCTACGAATCTTCACAGCGGCTTGACTGGGGACATACAACTATTATTTTACAGATGCTTTGGCCAAGGGAGGGTCCATGACCAGCAGCTGGCTGGTGGTGGAATGACCTCTTAGCCCCTGTTCTGAGCTGTCTCGGGAGACAGACTCAGGGGCGGGGTGAGGCTTCCACCGAGGAGCTGGATCTCAGGGCAGGATCAGCCACTGTGAACCCCAGATGGGAAGATACCGCATGGGGCGTGTCTCTCTCATAGTCTTCAAACTGTATCTCCCGGAGAACCACGGAAAGAGAGGGGGCCCCTCGGCCTGCAGTGTATTAGTTCAAAAAATGTTTATGAACGATGGGCCCTAGGAACCCCATCCGTGAGGGTGGCAGGCGACCCCCCTGGGGGTGGGGGAAGGGAGCACTGTAGTGGGGCCAGGTGAGCCCGGGGCCTTGGAAAGCTGCTCGCTCCCAGGCTGTGTGATGAATGGGGCAGTGGAAAATTCCTCTCTTGGCTTATTTTTTTCCCCCTGAACTGAGAACTCGATTTAGGAGCCGTCAGTGCCCCAGGGTGATCCTTTCCCATTCGTCAGGACTCAGAGCGCTCCACCCTCACGGGATGGGTGTCTGCAGATGGGCCAGGTGGGGGCTGGACCTGCTGGCGGCTCCCCAGGCTCAAGCTCCCTTGCCCTGGGGTGGGGGCGGGGGCAGGGTGGGGAAGGGGCCCTAGGAACGTGAGGCTGCCATCGTCCAGGCCCCTTGGCGTTCGGCATCT
>NW_011494895.1:2020638-2050064 GCF_000754665.1 Bison bison bison | reverse complement strand
CTTGCTCCATGGAATGCAGTCCTACGGGCAGGAGCCAGAGCTGAGCACCACAGGTTCCTTGGTGTGGGGTTACAGTGTCCTGCCCTTTGAGTTGCCCTCCTGTGCCCTGTTTCAGAAAGCAAGATGGTGTCTTCCTTTAAAGAGCTCCAGAAATACGCCCCCAAATGAACAGCAGTTAACAGTCTGGTGTGGTGGTGTGCAAAGTAATGACTCTGCTTTTGAATATACTATCTAGATCAGTCATAACTTTTCTTCCAAGGAGCAAGCGTCTTTTAATTTCATGGTGGCAGTCACCATCTGCAGTGATTTTGGAGCCCAAGAAAATAAAGTCAGCCACTGCTTCCATTGTTTCCCCATCTATTTGCCATGATCTTAGTTTTCTGAATGTTGAGCTTTAAGCCAACTTTTTCACTCTCCACTTTCACGTTCATCAAGAGGCTTTTGAGTTCCTCTTCACTTTCTGCCATAAGGGTGGTGTCATCGCATATCTGAGGTTATTGTTGTTTCTCCAGGCAATCTTGATTCCAGCTTGTGCTTCATCCAGTCCAGCGTTTCTCATGATGTACTCTGCATATAAGTTAAATACCCTGATCTCGTGAGTACAAATTGATATACACTTGTCAAATGTAATTTGATAACATGTTTCAAAATTTATAATTTCACCCAGTGAATCTGTTACCAGTAATTCATTTTAGAGACATGCTTGTGCATACAGACACAGCTAGTGTGTGTTCTTGAACAAGTCACATAGTCCTCGACACCTCATTGTTCATCTAATCGGAGTATGGCCTGGATAGTCCCTGAAAGTCCTTCTAGATCTGCTTTCTTTAGTCTTTGATCACATTCAGCTGTGTGGATGGGCAACGAAGGCTCTTTCGGGAATTACTCAGCGATCTTGGAGTTCTCTTTCATCTCATTTTAGTTCTTTTTTTTTTTTTTTAAGAAATTTCACAGGAGAATAGAAACAACCTTTCTAGAAGATGGTAGTGTTTTATTGTTACATCCTTTAAGGAAGGACTTTAGAAGGTTAGCCTAGATTGACCCAACATTAGACATTCCCCTTCTCTCGGCAGGAAGGACAGGGACGTATGTTCTCAGCTTGACTTATGGAACCTTGACGAGAAGACTGGTTATTAAGGCTGCTGGGCTGAGAAAGGTGGGTCAGATGGAGAGGAAGACCAAGGATGTTCCACCTCCATAATGTAAGATGTCTCACTGCTTCACAGGCAAGTTGTGGAAGAAGGGATGCAGCCTGGGGCTTAGTAATGAGGGATCGTCATTGGAAGGGACCCCCCAAACCCTGGTTGACTGCTTCTGGGGAGATGTTCCCTTTACCCAAACATCTAGTTATATTTCAGCGGAAATAACTGGGGGGCCGTCTGGCATTTCAGCTCAAGTTTAGACTAGCCGAGCAGGGTCTGAGCTCGTTCATGTCCAGGATAGAAGGGTCACGAGCCCTAAGAGGGGCCCGAGGCACAAAGGACATTATTTTGTCCATGTCTCTCCCTCATTGCCTGTTTCCCCTTCTCTTCTCTGTCACATTTTCTGCCCAATCCTATCCTGCCGCTGCTTCTTGTTTCCTTTGCTGCTTCTCCCACTTTCTTTCTCCCTAAAATTAGAACCATTTTTGGTCTTTCAAAAATTACAATTATTTTTAAGTCTTTGGGTGGATTTTCTAGGCGAGCACACTTTTGTCATCACTACTGACCACGTGTCACCTCCCTTTCCCCCTTCCTCCACCCATACATCTCTGCCAGCCTCCGAGGGGCCTTCCTCGGGCCATTTTCTCCTCCATGCTTGCCTTTTATCTGGGAGATTCATTCTGGAAGGTTTAGAGCTTCTGGGTTCCCTCTGTTTCCTTAGAACAGGGCTTCCATGAATCAATTGCTTTCTCCCAGGGAAACATGACCCTTCCCGGGTCACAAAGAAGCAGCCCTTTTCTGGAGTTGCTGGGATGGACTGGGAGGTGGCAGGTCGTCCTGTGGGGGATGATCACAGTCTCCCTGGGATTCTGCTCCATAGCCCTGGACTCGTGGGGCCAGGAGGAGGGGTCCATGGACACACACGGTCGCCGTTTCCAGGAAGGGCCCTCCGTGTGTCATTCATTCTCCTGATGCTATCCCTTCCAGATCAGCTGTACATGTCGATTCTGGACCTGAGGTTCTCCTTGAAGAACTTTTAGAACAGATCTGATGGTTCTCCCCTACCCTCTACCTTGAAGAATCTCCTTTCCTCTTCCTCCCCAGTGAGGGGACCACTCCCCAGGTAGGGGAGAAAAGGGATGCTCTCCAGAGTCCTGTGTGGTCCAGGGTTGGATAAGATTCAGGAGCAGGGACTCAGAGATTTGATGGAGCCAGAGCTTCAGGGTGGGTTGTAAACCTAAGGAACCAAATCGTGAGCTCTTAGGGCTCATTCATTTGGGAAGGCCCGTATGGGAGTTTCAGAGATTCTGGGTTCCCTCTGTTTCCTTAGAACATGGCTTCCTTGAGGCCACAGCTACCTTCTGAAGGGTACTGACTGGCACCAGATTTGAGGAAGAGGACTGGGGTTGTGGAGGAAGCAGAAGTTACCAGGAGCCCTGAAGCTCCTTGGAGCTGGTGGGGCTGGTGGGGAAGGAGGGTGGGCAGCCAAGGTTGGGGTTTAGGGGCCCAGCCTTCTCTCTGGGAGAAGAGTTGGGAGGAAAGGGCCCTCCCTAGGCCACCAGCCCTGGGGGGCTCGAGGGCGTGGCTGGGACACCTCCCTTGCCGCCCACTCCCACTGGGAGGAAAGTGGGAGTGGCAGGAGGCACCTGCGCTTGCCTCTTGCCCCAGGACGAAAGGCGGGCCCAGGCACCTGCTGGGACGTGGCCCCAGCGCCTTCCCATCCCCTCCCCGGCAGAGGAAGGGGTGCAGCTTCTACTCACCCGCCCGAGGCAGTGGGGAGTTGGGCGCCGGGCTGGGGTTTGCAGGGTTTAAAACCAGAGATCTCAGGGTTGTGGGGGTCCCCTCCTCCAGAATGGGCCAGGCTATGGGCATGGTCCCTACTTCAGAAGGTTCAGAGTCTGGAAGAATGCGGTTCTGGAAGACTCTTTTGGGATTCAGACCTGCCAGAATTTGCACCTGTGATCTAACTCTGCTCTCTCCCCACCCCCACCGTCTTCTCAGCCCATCTCACCCTCCTGACCATTCCCATTCCTGCCTCCTGGGAGACACCGGGTCAACAGAGGAATGAGAGTCCCTGGTTCGGTTGGAGCCCAGCCCGGAACTGCAGGTTGGCCTCCAAGCTGGTGTTCAACTCACCCTGTAACCCACAGCCCCAGGCTCAGCAGACCCTGGGACCTGATCTTGTTTTCCTATGCAATTCGTCCTGAGATGTATGTGTGGGTGGGTGCGTATGTGTGTGCATGAGAAAATTTGACTAATGAGAGAATGTTTTTCTGGTCCAGACATTGAGCCCTTGGAATAAACCTCTTTTCACCCTAGAGCAACACAAGGACCACTGACCCTCAGGCAGCACTCAGGGAGAGCTTCCAGAAGTCTGTTTCCTTCTTACAGTTTCCAACTCAGCCTGGCAGTTTGGGGATTTTCAGTGACTCAACAAGCAGGATGACGGGCCAGTAGGTGCAGCTCCCTGAGCTGCGGTTCAGCCCCACGAGCCATCAGTCTTCTTCCCCGGAGAGTTAAGCCGACCTTCAGTTACCTGCCAGAGACAGAGATGTGAAGACCTCCAGGCTGGCGGCCTATAAATATTTGTGGTCAAACATGAAACAGGGTGAGACTTCCCTGGTGGCTCAGTGATAAAGAATCTGCCTGCCAAATGCAGGAGGTACAAGAAATGCGAGCTTTATCCTGGGTCAGGAAGATCCCCTGGAGAAGGAAAAGGCAACCCACTCCAGTATTCTTGCCTGGAGAATCCCATGGACAGAGAAGCCTGGTGGGTTAGAGTCTATGGGGTCCCAAAAGAGTAAGACAAGACTTAGCAACTGAACAGGCATGAAGTGAAATAGAGTATTGAGTTTAACCCCCAGGCTACATGTTACCCAACTAGTTAGTGAGACCCACACAGAAATTCTGTTCGGTGGGGACCCGCAGAATGTATGCAAGCCAAAATCTTAACATCTACCCCTTTGGTTTCTTGAAACAATGGGCTTCTATTGGGTGGCTGGAGACTTACGTCCTTAGTGTAAAAAAAAAAGAAAGTTTCGCTTGATGTTTGTTTTTTATTTTGTGTATTTATTTATGGACACTCTGTGTGGCAGGTGAGGTCTTAGTTCCTTGACCAGGGATCGAACCAACACCCCCTGCAGTGGGAGTGCAGAGTCTTGACCACTGGACTCTCAAGGAAGTCCCTGATGTTCGTTTTTAAAAAATGGTACTAGCAACTTCTATGCAGATAGGTCCTGGGAAACAGGTCCAGGATGGGGAGGCCTCCAGGATGGAAGTCATTCTCAAGGGCTGCAGGAAAGCAAAACTGAGTCAGGCCAGGAGACTGCAGTCACCTCGCTTATCCTCAGGAGAATCTCAGACATCAAAGAGACCTGGCATTACGAGGGATCAGATTCCTACTGGGATCAAATCCTGGAGGAGGCTCCAGCACAGGGAGCTGAAACTTATCATCTTGGTCATTATCTGATGCTGGCAGAGGGGAGCCTTCGCTGGCTTCCCTGAGAAGGACCGGGGGGCATTCTCCACCTGTTCGGGGCAGTTACAATCCTGCTGAGTGCACAGTTGGGCTTTCTGAAAACAGTAATCACAATGATGAGCCACGCAGCCACCATCGCCCGCTCACAGCACTTCTTTCTCTCGCCAGCCCTGAATCTGGACCAACGTGGAGGAAGAACATTGACGATTCCCCCAGACTCAGAGCTGGTGAGATAACCACATCTGTTCATTGTGTTCAGGTGTGGCTTGAAGGGAATCAAAGCTGAGAAGAAAGGTGTTAATTTGAGTGGCAGCTTTTAGATGCCCGCCTTGCCTTGGGCTGCCCTAGGCTTGTTTGCTCTAGAAGCTTAAGCTTGAAAACACACAGGCTCAGAAAACAAGCCTTCTCCTGGCCTTGTCTCCTGGCTCTGAACTGCATGCTGGCCTCGGAGGCGATGAACCGGTCTGGGAGGGCAGACCCTTCCTCACTCACCGGTGATGGTTGTAACTTCTCTCCCAGCCCCTACTACTCTCCGGTGGGAATCAAGCAGGCACATGGGATGTTGTATCTTTTAGGGCAATTCCCGACCCCCCTACCCTCGAATTCCAGGCTTTCTAGAGGCACGTGATGAAGTATCTCTCTGGGGGACACTTAGATTCCTCCTTTACCCATTCCAGGAGGCACTCAGCATGCACACTCCAGCTGGGAGGAAAGCCTTGTGGAAAAGCTACACCAGTGAGCTTCTCTTCCTGGGTGAGGTCACTGAAATGAGCGCTCAGGCACTCAGTCCCATCCAACTCCTTGCAACCCCGTGGACTATAGCCCACAAGCCTCCTCTGTCCATGGGATTTCCCAAGCAAGAATACTGGAGTGGGTTGCCATTTCCTCCTCCAGGAGATCTTCCCAACCCAGGGATTGAACCCAAATCTCCTGTGTTTCCTGCATTGGCAGGCAGATTCTTTACCACCTAGCCGCCTTGGAAGTCCTGAGGTCATCAAACGACTATGAGACAAAGAGCACTACATTAGTATAAGCATGTCCCATCCACTAGTTGGGATATACTGATCCAAAATGGTTGTTTATCTGAAATTCAAGCTTAGCTAGGTGTTCTGTATTTTATCTGGCAACCCTAGGCATGAGGGATAGAATTCAAACTCTTACACAGCCAACGTACCTCTCATGATATTCTTCACAGCAACTTTCTATAGCAGAGGATCCCAGGAACTTGTGCTTCTGGTATATTTCTCTTCTGTGACATCCTCTCAAACTTCTGAACTCAAACTCTATTGTCTCTATTCAGGGGCTTTGGGATGAGAAAGGGTTAGGGTTTGGTTTGGGGCTCTCTGGGCTTGGGAAAGGCTGAATCTTTCTCTCTTCCAAGTCACCCAGCATTTTTTAAAAAAACATTTTATTTTATACTGGAGTATGGCTGATTAACAATGCTGTGCTAGTTTCGGGTGGACAGCAAACGGACTCAGACACACATCCGTGTGTCCATTCTCTCCAAAATTTACCCTCCATCCAGGCTGTCATATAACACTGAGCAGAGTTCCCTCTGCTGTACAGTAGGTCCTTGTTGGTGATCCATTTTAAATACGGCAATGTGTGCATGTCCATCTCAAACTCCCTGACTATCCCTAGCGCTTATCTATCCCTCTGGCAACTGTAAGATCATTCTTTAAGTCTGTGAGCCTGTTTCTGTTTCGTGAACAAGTTCATTTGTATCATTTCTTTTTAGATTTAGTATATAAGGGATGTCATACGATATTCCTCCTTCTCCCTCTGACTTATGAAGTTACTTTATTTCTTAGCTCCTTTCACCTATGCAAGAAATGAAACCAAGTTCAACGCCAAATATCCGTGGGATCTGAAATCTACCTTGAGTCTACCCGGTTCAAGCCTGGACTATTATAATAATCAAGAACTGTTACGCTAATAGCATTTAATTACTTTAATTCCAATAGTTAATTCCATAAAAACAAAACAAACCAAAAACCCCTCTTCGATTCCTTATTCGGCACGAACTCACCTCTTACTTACACATAAGGAGGGAATCTGCGACTTAAACGAGAAGGATTTCATTTCCCTGGCCTTTGCTTTGGGAACCACATTGAACTAACTGACCCTTAATAGGAAGATCTTAATTTTGTCCTAAAATATGATCTCTGTTGCAAGTTTTCAGCCATGTTGCTAGTGAGCATGGGATGAACTTGGCTGCACACCTCAGGGAGTTAGAAGCGGAAGCATTTATAAGCTGCAGATCCTAAGGATGTCAGGGCGGTGGGCACAGGCCCACTTTCGCAAGTTCCCTGCAGCACAGAAAGCATTTTCTCTTTTGGAAGGACAAGAAATATGTACTTCCCAGGCTTTGAGTGGGGGGTGGCCTACTACCCCTCCCTCCAAGAAATCGCCTATGGAGGTTATTGTGATTTACAACAACAGAAAATTGTCTCATTTAAAGGTTAATAAACATCCTTTTCTTCAGCTCTGTGCTTTCTTTTCTTTAAACATTTATTTATTTATCTGGCTGTGACAGGCAGCGTGTGTGATCTTTGATCTTCATTGCGGCAGGCAGGGTCTTTAGTTGTGGCACATGAACCCTCAGCTGCGGCTTGTGGGATCTAGTTCTCTGACCAGGGATCGAACATGGGCCCCCTGCATTGGGAGTGTGGAGTCTTAGCCACTGGACCACCAAAGAAGTCTCCAACTCTGTCCTTTTTTTGGGTCAGGTCCCCTGACTGGCTCCTCTTTATCTCTGTGACATCATGTGTGCGAAGTGTGGTATGTCCTCTGAATATCTGCCAATGACCCCAAACCTCTAGTCCCTACAGATGTTGAGCTGGCTGGGCCCTCCCGAAGGGGTCCCCCAGAATCCACCAAATCTTTCCTGTGCTCAGGATGCCCTTGGCTTTGGTATTTCATCTCTTTTCATAGGCCAGAGGGCCCAGAGACAGGTACTTTGCTTTTATAAGAATCTCAAATATTTGTTTCTAGTTTTGGTATTAATAATAACCGCCCCCCCTCCAAACTTGACAAGCTGGATAAGGTGCATGGTTATATTTTCTGTTAATAGTTGGAATCTGCACTCAGACATCAAGAGTCTCGGATTTTCTTTTGGATGGTTTGAGTCATTTAGTTTCCTGCCAAACTACTCTGTCAGAATTTTATACTTAGCATCTTAACACCTAAGAGCAGAAGTATTATTTTGATCATTTGCTATGTTACGTTAATGTCACTCGGCTGTGGCTACTTATTGTTATTTCTGTCACCGACTGAGGATTCTCAGAGCTTAAAGTTTCATTACGTCTCCTTTCTCTTTCTCTCTCTTGCATCTTTTTCTCTTGAGAGGAAGCTGGTGAGTGGCCAGAAGTGGGGAACAATATTTAATTTGCTCTAAACTGCCATAGACTTTTCACATATGCTCAGAAATCGTGTACAGTAGAAAATGAAACCTCATGGCAAACCCGTTTTTTTCTTTTTCGTTTGTTTGTTAGTTATTCCCTTTGGAAGCTGAACTCAACTTCAGCCCGGAGACTGACAGAAGTATTGAAGGAAGAATTACACTCATCCCTCAAAAGCTGTGCAGAGGCCTGTCCACTCACTTACTCAGAAACTACTTATTTAGAATAAGAGAGGTGTGCGGTACAGCGGCTTCAACCCAGAAGTTGGTATCTGCAAACTGACTCCAGCCTGTGGCAACTCATCTAAAATCTGCCTCAGTTTCCCCATCTGTAAAGTGGGAATTATAACTGTAGTCACTAGGGCAGGGCTGTGCCTTAATTAGTTAATGATTGTAAAAGGCTTTGAAGAGGCTCGTAGAAGCGGCAGTTTAAGTGCTAAGTATTATTATTAAGAGGACCACATCATCCAATAGCCAGCCCTGGGGTGACTAACCATGGGTTTGGAGTCAGTTCTTGGCATTCGTAGAGGTTGTGCTCCCGAACACCAGAGGCCCGGGGAAGTGACAGGGCATGGCCCTTGCTTAGACAGAGATTGACAGCATGCATTTCTCTTTTTCTAGAACAACAAGAAATCGTGCTGCATACTGGCAGGTGCAAAGGACACCAACGAGGTGAGAAGGGGGCCAGGGGAGTGGCAGGGGACATACAGGGAATGTTCATCATTTAACGAACACTGATGAAATCTGTTCTTATTTATTTATTTGCTCAGTCGTGTCTGACACTTTGCGACCTCATGGTCTATACAGTCCATGGAATTCTCCAGGCCAGAATAGTAGAGCGGGTAGCCTTGTCCTTCTCCAGGGGATCTTCGCAACCCAGGGATCCAACCTAGGTCTCCTGCATTGCAGGCTGATTCTTTACCAGCTGAGCCACAAGGGAAGCTCAAGAATACTGGAGTGGGTAGCCTATCCCGTTTTCAGTGGATCTTCCCGACCCAGGAACCGAACTGGGGTCTCCTGCAGTGCAGGTGGACTCTTTACCAACTGAGCTACCTGGGAAGCCCCGATGAAACCCCTTTCTACTTGCTAAATACCAAGGGTGCTTAAGACAGGAAGAAGACACAGTTTCTATTCTCAAGGAATTTACATTCTGGTTTGATGTCACAAGCACAGATATCTGTCCTCCCCCACTGCCAAAAAAAAAAAAAAAGAGAAAAAGTTTTAGAGGCAATTCCTGAGGGTGCCTTGGGAAAAGAAAAAACAAAAACAAAACCCTGGGACTGTTCTGCAAATGACCCAAGCTCTGGAGGGCTTTCAAGTAGTCAGAGGTGGGGGACAAGCTGACTGTAATAAAGCCATAGAGACTATCTTTCATCTGATGGGCAGTCCTGGTCCAGGACTTATCCTTGCTATGGATACGGTGGTTGACTTTGAAGAATCAAATTTGGTTTGGTAGCCAGAGGCTTAACCTCTAAAGAAAAATGTTTGTTTCTTATTATGAGTTGTTTAGTCGCTAAGTTGTGTCCGACTCTTTGCAACCTCATGGACTGTAGCCTGCCAGGCTCCTCTGTCCATGGAATTTTCCAGGTAAGAATACAGGAATAAGTTGTCATTTCCTCCTTCAGGGGATCTTCCCCACCCAGGGATCAAACTTGTGTGTCTTGTGTCTCCAGTATTGGCAGGTAGATTCTTTACCACTGAGCCACCTGGGAAGTCCTATTATAAGAGTAATATAGGTATATCTTTACCCATTTAAAAGTATGGAGAATATATGAAAATCAGCCATAATTGGATATTACCAATGTTAAGATTTATTGCCTTTCAGTTTGCTTTTCCCATTAGATCCTGACTGTCAAATGTAGATAGATTTTGTCTCCCTTCCACAGCTGTGGGAACTTACTGTCTCAACCTTCTTGGCTTCAGTGGATGTCTTCTTCCAGCAGAAAACTTTCTCCATGGTGCATTGAGACCACAGGGGCCCTGGAGGGGGATGAGTGGTTTCAAGATCATCTGTCTGCCCCTCTGGGACTGCTTTAACCTCCAGTCCTAAGGAGAGGCTGTGTTTTGTGCTAAAACACACCTAACATAACCATCTAACCATTTTGAAGCAATACTGAATTCATTCCTAATGTACAATCATCACCATCATCCATCTCCAGAACTCTTTTCCTCTTCTGCAAATGAAACTCTACACTCATGAAATAATAACTCTCCTCCTGCTCCCCCTTTTACTCTGAGCCCCTTTGCTCCTGGATGGCTCATCTCTGGGTGCCCTTCTCTCCCTCCTCATGGGCCCCAAGACCATCCATCAACAGCTGTACCCTGGCCTAGGAGGGGCCCGGGCCAGCCTGTGATGCTCCTGGCTGGAGATACTAGTCCATCTGGGCTCCCTTCCTGGGGCCCAGAGAAAGACTCGGGATGCTTTTTGGATGGGAGCCTGGGGAGCCACTGCCCATCCTCTGGAGCTGGTCCTGGAAATGAAATCTGTCCATCCTCCTGTTGACTGGCGTGTGTTTTCCACCCCAGCCAGGCAGACACACTTGCCTTCTCCCATCGCCTGCTACTGTGTTTTGCTGCTTCAATTCCCTCCCCCGGCTCAGAATTCTTTCTCCTCTTTTCTATTTCTTTTCCTTCTTGTCCCTTTGAGCTGGCACCATCTGTCCCCAAGCCTTATAATCTTTGCCTTTCTTAAACACCTAGCTCTGATGCACTCATCTCTGTACAGATTCTGACCTACTTATTCAAGGGGCCCATCATGTGTCAGATGCTCGGGGATGAGCTTTCCTAAAACTAGTAGTGGTGATTTCTTTCTTTTTTTTTTTTAGGTCATTGCATTATTATTAGTTAGGAATGATTCATGTAAAGAAATGGATTGACTCAAGTCACATTGGTGCACAAGCCTATCTTATTCCTTTAATGCAGATTTATTTCTACCTGATGGACTCATGTTGGTTCCACTTACTGATTGAAAACCCACTGAAGACAGGAACCCCCTCTTTTCTCCCAGCTTGGTACTCACACAATGCTTGGTGCATTAACTTATGAGATTTTCCCAAATCCTATGAGATAGATATTTTTGTTATCTCATTTTGCAGATAATTGCCAAGGTCATACAGCTGTTAAGGAACAAACCCAGGACTTGACTAGATTCAGGTCTAGGACTCTTTAGCCCATGATCTTGGGCCACCACTAACTTTGGGATCTAAGGAGTCATTTTAGTATAGCCTTGACATTGTCAGATGAGCCAGAGAGAGCCTTGAGAAATGAGTAGCTTTTCAAGTTTCATGGCAAATGTTCATTCTAGCTAGAGTTCAGGCCTCTCGACTCCTGCTCTGGTGCATCTGATGACAAAATATTCCATCTTGTTCACCAGCCATGGATCTGTCTGATACCCTACAACACAGTATGTATGTGCATGCTCAGTCACTTCGATCGTGTCTGACTCTTGGCAACACTATGGCTCCCCTGTCCAAGGAATTCCCCAGGCAAGAATACTGGAGCAGGTTGCCATGCCCTCCTCCAGGGGATCTTCCCAACTGAGGGGCTGAACCTGCATCTCTTATGTCTCCTGCATTGGCAGGTGGGTTCTTTACCACTAGCACCGCCTGGAAAGCCCACAGCATAGCACAGCGTCACCTACACTATGTCCGCAACAGCTGAGTCCCCTGTCTAATTACTTTAGTCATTGTGCTTTGTTCCAAGGATTCTCTTTAAAGTGAGATGGTGTAACAAATAATGACCTGTTTTTTCAACTTAATGATACGATCCTTTAATCCATTATCTTTAATGATAGACAGTCACACGGAGACAAGGCAGCACCAAAGTATAGGGAACGTTTGCTCTTCTAATTGCTCTTTCTTTTGGGTTCCCCACCAAAAGGTGAACCCCCTGGAAGCCCAGAGGGATGAGTCTTCAGTGGGACCCCATCTTGACGTCCTGGAGACTCAACAGGAGGACAGTGGACATAGATCTTCCTTTTTGGATTTTTCTCCCCTCCTAAGGGTGCTGCTTGACCCAAGATGGAATCTGTTGTTTCTGTTTATGGAGGTTGATGCTATTAATGAAAGGCCCTTCCAGGCATCACCTGTCTGGTTTGCGGGTTGGAAGGTGGCAGTTTCAGCATCAGTCCGTGTGGTGCTGACAGTCCTGGAGTCAGTTTTCAGTGTGGTTTCCACCCCCTCATGCTGCTTCTTTTTAAACTGGAAGGCAAATCAGTGCCTATGAAGAGAAGCAGGGGCCCTTGTGTTCTCTCAGTGGTCCTCAACCTTTTTGGTGCCAGAGACTGGGACCCCTGTTCCAGCTGATCAGACAGTGACGCCTGGGATTTCTTGAACCTTATCTGCAAGCACTTCTCCCCACCTCCCTTTCGTTATTACCACATGGAAACTGCAGTGTCACTCCACGAGTTGATTCCCTTCATTCCCAAAGTTCTTCTGGGGCCATCCCTTCCCTCCAGCCAGAAGGAACAAGTCAGTTTCGACCCTTGACAAAGAGAACCTTGCTCTTTTCTGTTTCTTAATCTCCCCGGAGGAGGAGAAATTCCTTCCTACCCTCATAAAAAGGAGGCCGGTGAGATAAGCTAGATCTATCTCTCTGACACAAACCGGTTCCCTGCCAACCTTTCCTAAAGATTTGCATAAACCACTCCTGAGACCCCCCAGGCCACTCTCTGAAATATTAATAGTTAGAATCTGTTGAGCACCTATAAAGCACGGTGTGTGACACTTTACTATTTCATTCAAACTTCATCATCGTTCTGAAAGGTAGCCATCAGGAACTACAAAAGGAAGCTCAGAGGTAGAGATTAAGACATTGACCCAAAGTCACACCATAAGTGAAACACGAGACTTCAAAACCAAGACGGCTGGCTTGAGAGCCAAGGTGTCTCCCATCACACCATGTCGCCGTGACAATGTGTGCTGAGGCTGATGGGGGACCCTTACCTGATCTGGATTTGTGGGGAGGCCCTTATTTTGGAGAGCAGGGGGCCTCACCTCTGGATCTCTTGGGGGTGGTCTCAAGCTCTAGCCTGTTTCATTTGTTCTGACTCCAGTCTTGGTTTCAAAGAGCCAAGTTTTGATTTTGCTCGAAATGGAGAGAATTAAGATGCATATGAGCTTGGGTGTCCCAGTTTGAATGTCAGGGGTTTCAAGGCATTCACACTAGATTGACCTAAAAACCAACTTTCTTTTCCAGGGGATTTAGCCATGGTGACTTATTTAAGATCTTCTGATGGTCTGGATGGTTAGGGTAGTGTCCATGTGGAGGCTCATGGAGGATGAGCTTGAGTAAGACATATTTTCTCTTGAAGGAGTATAGAGAATCCCAGCTTGGAAGGGGCTTTGCTTTAATATGCTCATTTCACAGATTAGAGAATTAAGAGCCAAGGAAGTGACATGACTAGTTCAAGTCCATAAGTGTTATATTTGGTGAAGACAGGGGAGCTATATGGGCGCCAAGGAAGCTGAGCTTTCTATCAGTCTCTGCTTTTTCCCTTTTTGTGCCTTTGACGGTCTACCACTGGAAGATTATTTAATATTAAATAAAAAGTCAACCCCACTTTTGGTAGTAAAATCAACCCCCAAATATTAAAATTAAACAACAACAACAACAAAACCCAAGCAACACCTTTTCCCTGGAACCCAGCTAAAACTGACTAGAACAATGAGAATCCACAAGGTAGGGAAGCTAGGAGGTGGCCCCTATGATTTCTGCTGCTTTTTGAAAAACAAAATGAATTCTCTATCTCACTAGCCTGTAAAGGGTGACTTGCACACAAACCAGATGCACTTTCTTTCATTTCTAAAAGGGAGAGTAGGAGAAGAGATAAGAGGCAAAACTCCTGGGGCAATGTGGATCCAGTCTTTGCTAACCAGAAGTTCTGGGTGACCCGCAGCCACTCCCCACACCAGTCTGATAACAAAGCTTTTACTGTCATTGGCAGCTTTTAGAACAGATGGTCATTGCTTTGCCTTCATTTAATTTTATTTTAAGAAATCTGATTTCATGATGGAGCTTTCACCCCATGCTGTCTCTGTGGTGTCGTGTGTGCCTGCCCAGCCAGGGCAAACAGTGCTCTGTGTTGGTGCTATCCTCCTAGCTCATCTCCAGTTTGGGATAAAACTTTATCTTCAGCCAAATTGTGGCTCAAGATTCAGATCATCTCTAGAGGGAGTGCAGGGCTCAGGGAAAGGAATGATGGGCACTGACCTCCCCTCTACCAAGTCTTTTTTTTGGAGAGTGGGGGGAGCTTTGGTGGTCAAGATCCCTGCATTAAAAAAAAAAAAATTATTGAAATATATTTGATTCATGCTAATTTCTTCAGTACAGCCTTTCAAAAGAATGAATAATGCCATTGTTAGTAACATGGATGCACCTCGAGATAATTACACAGGCAAAGGTAAGTCAGAAAGACAAACGTTATACGATATCACATGTGAAATCTACAATACAATACAAATCAACATATCTGCAAATCTTTTTTTTAAAGGTAAAATCATGTTAAAAGGACCCCAGAGGGAGTTTTAAAGGAGATAAGCTTAAGGGAGGCAAGACCCAAAGGATGTTGTGCTTTCTGGGTTGTTGGAGGCAGGTCTGTGGAGGTGCAGGCTGTGTGTATGAAAGGACCCCAGATGGTTTTTAGCACATCAGGTGAATCTTTGCCTGTATTTCCCACTTCTTGGATCTTTATCAGCAAGAAAACACCACGGGCTTCATAAAAGCCCTGATTGGAAATAAGGTGACTAGTACTCTTGCTTTAGCTTAGAGATGTATCTGTCGTGAACCCAAACTCAACCTCAGCTGCTTTATTTGTATATATTATTTGCTCTTATTATGAATGGGCTGCTCTGGGTCTCTGTTGTTGCGCATGGGTTTTCTCTAGTTGCAGTGAGCCAGGCTCCTCTCTAGCTGCGGTGCGCAGGCTTCTCATCGCGGGGGCTTTTCTTGTTGTGGAGCACGGGTTCCAGGGCGTGCAGGCTTCAGTCGCTGCGGTGTGCAGCTTTAGTTGTCCTGCAGCATGTGAGATCTTTCTGGACCAGGGATCAAACCCACGTCCTTGGAAGGTGGATTCTTAACCACTGGACCACCAGGGCGGTTAAGCTGTTTTCTTCTGAGACAGAGAGAGACATGACAGATAAAGTCATGAATTTCCCAGAGTCATTTCCTGAAGTTTTATCTCTTCTGAAATGATCAGTTCTAGGAGAGGTGGCCGAAGGCTTGGTTGGTGACATTAGATTTGGAAAGATCTGTGTGATTGTGGCCAACTTCCATTCTTCGCTGAGTGTCTGCTTTTTTTAGTCATTGACATTATAGATGAAACAATTATGTTTCATCTATAACTACTACTGGCCTTTAATTTTTATCTGCTGATGTGGGAACTTAACCCCTGTGCTCAACCTGAGGATGTGGTAGATTTGAGTTCATCATCCTCTTGGGTCCTCAATACTAATATGAACTATTATGGAAAAAAGGACGGATGGAAAAGGAAGATTCTTAGGTTGCTCGGGACTGGGAAAAGTGAACATCAGAGGAGTCAGTTCTCCAATTAGATCTGGGTCAGGGAGCCTTAGTGGCCAGGTCTGCCATAACACTGAATTCTCTTTCTAAGCTGGGATGCATAGACATTCAACCAAATGGGGCAATGAGTTAGATTGCTGGATAATGTATTGTTATGTTAAAAGTGAAATAGTGCCTATCTTGGGACTTGAATAAATTGACCTGATTCTTCTTGAGCCTTTGGATTATGAAAACAACTTACTGGAGGATGAAGCCAAACCAAATATACACTTTTACATCCAGATGCTTGATCACCTGTTTATTTCCAATGTATAAGAAAAACAAAACGATCTCAGCACTGCTTAGAAATAGACTGAAAAGTAAATCATTTAGCCCTTTGAAAGCTTGGGTTTATTTATTTATTTATCTATGTATTTGATTTTCTTCCAAAGAAATGGAATTAAATGGTTGTTTTGGCTGTAAATAGACTCAGTAAAAAAAAAAAAAAAAATTCACAGCACCTGAAGTCAATATTCTTCCTTGGCAGAGATTATTATTACTGAGTGTGAAATTGTCACGTTTGAAATTACTGATGAAAAAAAAATGTTGGTAGGAGACTCTTCAGTCCTAGGTCCTTCTCAAAAGCTTTGGGATGAGAGTTCATTTATATGGAGAAAAGTTCTTTAGTGAAACATTCAAAATAACAAACAGCAATTAGAGGCTCTGTTCCCAGTATGTCTTTCATCTTCAGACCTGGGAGCGCTCTACAAATACTCATTAATCCTTCCAAATGCTGCTGCCAGCCAGCCCAAGTATCTTCCTTCCCAGTGAGAAGAATGTGCTGGTTTCAGGGGAAATAGTTCTTTTCCCCAAATCTTTCAGTTTTGGGTGTGCTACGGTCATCCTTTCAAATGCACAGGTCCCAAACCAGAAGATCCGAGGTGGATCTAGACATTTTCACAAAATGAACTCATATTGAGCCGGAATTCCTTAGTATCATAAAAACTGAGGAGGGACCTCCCTGGCGGCCCAGTAGTTGAGACTCGGAGCTTCCCCTGCGGGGTGTATGGGTTTGATCCCTGGTTGGGGAACTGAGATCCAGAATGCCAGGCGGTGGGGGTCCAAAAAAAAATAAAATTCTATGCACAGTGGACCACTTGGACAGTAGCCCTCCAGGCTCCTCTGTCCATGGGATTTTCCAGGCAAGAATACTAGAGTGGATTGCCATCCCCTTCTCCAGGGGATCTTCCCGACCCAGGAATCAAACCCAGGTCTCCTGCATTCCAGGCAGATTCTTTGCCACCAGGGAAGCCCATACACAGTGGAGATTTAACAAAACAAACCAAACCAAACTGATGAGTGGGAACCTTCAAAGAGTTTGCACTCTCAAATAGCACCACCCTTTCTCAGCGAGACATGCTGGATTTTCTAAG
Organism: Bison bison bison; assembly: GCF_000754665.1. Lineage (NCBI taxonomy): Eukaryota > Metazoa > Chordata > Mammalia > Artiodactyla > Bovidae > Bison > Bison bison. The sequence goes on along the minus strand of NW_011494895.1, from coordinate 2,033,114 downwards.
GCACGTACAGTTTGCCATTGAATGAATTCATTTCATGGCCTGTTTTTGCTTCGCTATGTACACTGTGCGCAGATACCCAATGGAAAGACACACATTTGGCTTTATTTCAGCCAAGACATTATAGGGCTTGGAGTCCAACCTCTAGAAACATTTGCATCTTCACAATGAGGGCAAAGGTCTCCGTAAGTAAAGTCTTCCTCGAGTCAAGAGTGTTTCATATGGCTTCTGCTAATGTGCCTTGACAACAGTTTGGTGTGTTGGTTGATTTACGCCCCAGGTTTCTGCCTCTCCCAATTAGAATTTCTTCCTGGTTCTCACCTTCGGGAGGAAAGAGGGTGTCAATTCAAGCTGTCTGAACAGAGGGGACTGGCATCAGCCAAGGAGGGCAGAATTTCCCTGTGACTGGCTAAAGCGCTGAGAAGTGGGATCATCTCGAGGTCAGAAAGAGCCACAGGCAGAAGGAAGGAGCTGGCTTTCCTTACTTTGGTGAATGGTAGCGTGAGCCACCCTGCCACCCAAACCAGCAGCCTGGCAGCTGTCCACAATTCCTCCTCATTCACCTCTAATTGGTCATAAAATTCTGCTGCTATTACCTGAAGAATGATCCTTGTGGCATTTGTTCAAACATCCTCCTTTTTTTTTTAACCTGGATTTTTCCAACAGCATCTTGACAAGTCTCCTTGCCTCTCATCTCCGTCCACTTCAATTATCTCCAAACGGCTGCCAGAGTGAGCTTTCGGCAGAGCAAATATGACTATGGTTCTCCCCTGTTAAACTGTCACCAGCTCCCCACTGTCTTCACAGAAGCGTCCCAACTTGACAGGATGCTGGAGTAAAGGATGCCACCTGGTCTGGGCTAATATCCTCAGCCCCAGGGCTCACCACTCAGCCTGTGGGCACGTTTCAATGCTTCAAGTTGCCCGTCATCATCTTTGATGGCTGTGGCTACCCTTTTGCTTTGACTCAGGTGTCCTCTTGCCCAGAAAACCCTCCCAACAGTCCCTGCTCCACTCAGATCTGAATGAAGACTCCTTTCACCGGCGCCAGCAGCGCCTATATTTACCTATGTCAAAAGCATATATCAGACACAGTGATGACTTAACTTTGTCTTCTCCATTAGATTGTGAGCTCTTTGAGAGTAAAGAATATCTTTTACCCTTAAAGCCCCACAGAGAGTGAGGGATAGAAGAGTGCTGAATAAAACCTTGCCAAATGAATGAAGGGTTTATAGCTCTATTTCATAGCTTGTAGCAAGAACTTTCAGAAATTATTATTTTCTTGCACTTTTTTGAATTTGTTTATTTTTTTGCTTCTTTAAATCCTTTTTAAATAAAAAATTTTAAACTGGAGTATAGTTGATTAACAGTGTTGTGTTAGTTTCAGTTGTATAGCAAAGTGATTCAATTATACATACAAAAGTATCGTATATTTTTTTCGAATTCTTTTCCCACTTTCCTTATCACAGAACATTGAGCAGAGTTCTCTGTGCTATCCAATAGGTCTATGTTGGTTATCTGTCTTAAATATAGCAGTCGGTACCTGTCAGTCCCAAACTCCTAGTCTATCCCTCCCCTGCACGCCTCCCCCTGATAACTATATATTTGTTCTCTAATTCTGTGAGTCTATTTCAGAAATTATTCTAGTGTCATATTATGTTGGATAATATATTCACAATCTATTTGGTGTACAGCATAGCATTCCTAAACACATTTCTATCCGTTGTTTGGCTGTGTTGCACAGACTTCAGGACCCCTAAAGAGCAAAGTTTTATTTCTACTTTGAATTAGTATCCACAGAATTTGTAGAAGAGAACAATTTAAAACGGATCCTTTATGGACGGAGGAGCCTGGTGGGCTGCAGTCCATGGGGTTTCTAAGAGTCGGATACGACTGAGCAACATCACTTTCACTTTTCACTTTCATGCACTGGAGAAGGAAATGGCAACCCACTCCAGTGTTCTTGCCTGGAGAATCCCAGGGACGGGGGAGCCTGGTGGGCTGCCGTCTATGGGGTCGCACAGAGTCGGACACGACTGAAGCAACTTAGCAGCAGCAGAATGTCCTTGGAAACTCTGAAAAGGAAAACAAAACAAAACAAAACAAAACCCAACAACAAATCCTGCCTTGCATTTGGGATCAGCATGATTTGAATGGACTCCTCCACCTTGGTTGAAATGATTCTCTCTGAACGTTTCTCGGAGTGCCTGGTTTATAGCGCCAGCATCTCAGAGAGAACTCATCTGAATCCACTTCCACCGGCCTCTTCCTCCTCTGGTTCATCGGCAGAGACATGGTTCATCTGCCTCCCTAGGGACTGAACCACAGACCAAAACACCCCCGTTAGCCCATGTCCCACCATTAGTCCTTGCTCTTGGTAGTATTTTTGTGGTTACTTACTGAGATTTTGAAATAGTGAAAAGGTCTCCAGAGACAAATGCTATTAGGGAGGCAGTGAAAGTTATTAAATCCTTGCATGAAATACATGCTTTTTTAATGGAAACAGTGTGTTTTGATGGTATTTGCATGCTGTCTTAGGATGTAGTGGAAGGCTCCCCGTTCCAGATTGCCCTCTCCCTCCCTGCCTTCCGACTGGCCCCAGCTACTGGTTTGCCCACTGTTTGCAAGCAGATTGCTTTTCTCTGCAGTGCTTTGCAGTAAGAACGTTTACTAAGAGGGTAGTTCAACCATCACTTGCTCATGTTTCCATAGGCATGAAATCAGCTGGGTCACATGGACAGAAAATATGCATTTTCTATGGCATATCTTTCTACTCAAGGTTTTAAAACAAAACTGCAGGGAGGCTAACAGGTTTGCTTTCAAAGTTCCTGCCAGCAAGAGACTACTCGGATGAAAGGAGAGCTAAAATTTCCAAGGAAAATCTTCAGGAAAATTCCATTTTGTGCCTAGGTTCTTTTCTACTGCAAAATCCAGATACACAATAAAGTGCTATGCTTCAAGAAATGAAGACAACATCTCATGTCAATTTTGTTTCTCTGTAGGTGCTGCCTAACATACGTGTAAGCAGACAAAGGTGAAGTTTACTCTGCCCCATCTGCACAGGCCAATTCAGGGAATACTGGAAGTTAATTCAGATTAATTACCAAGAAGTGGCTCTATTGTGTTTCAGTCTGTGTGTTTATTATTTAAGCTGTTTCAGTGACTGAATTAAATCCAGCCCTTGTGATAGGATTGTTTGATTGCTGGTCAGTCTGGAAATTCTCAATTTTGCAGTGCATTAAGGAGACATACAGATATTTACAGGAGCTGTGCTAAGAGAAAAATCAAATCAATGAGATATTTCAAATAAGGAGTTAGGGTATCACAACACGATGTTTCATACTAATTTTAAAAACGGCTTTAAAGCGGACACAGAACCAAACGTAAATATTTATTTGCCTAAAATGCAAACCCTCTTCTATATTAAACAAGAGAGGGGCTATGAGTTTTTCTAAGGAACCATGAAAACCAAGAAGACACATGCAGAAGTGTTTGAGTTTGTAATGACATTGAAAACATTAGAATTTATTCTACATGATTTGGGATTTTGGTCTAACAGTCGTGCTAAAACTTCCTATTTATTATGCTTTCTTATAATAAGTCTGGCACGACAGATATAAAAGGAAAAAAACAACCACCTCAAACTCAAGGAAATCTGCTCTACCTCTCAACTTCCATTTTCTGAATAGTTTACTATTTCAGACAAACATTTTATCTTTAAAATTTCAGCTAATTGCGTTGATTTCTTAAGTAACTTCTTTTGGATATCTATTGGGTGCTCAACACATGCTGGTCAAATAAATTAATGACTGGTCCGTGTTGATAAAAATGATTTTGTTTGAACATGGTGTTGTTTAATCCCTCAGTCATGTCCGACCCTTTGTTGACCCCATGGACTGTAGCCTGCCAGGCTCCTCTGTCCTTCATTGTCTCCTAGAGTTTGCTCAAACTCATGCTCATTGAGTCATTGATGCCATCCAACCATCTCATCCTTGAACATGGTATTTGCCTGAAAATATCAGAGAACTACAACATTGGAATGGAGCTATATAAAGGAAAAGCAGAAAATGGCAGAAATGTATGTAAGATACATATCAAATAAACTGAATTTAAAAACAATAAAAGCATTTCCATTAAAGTGCAAGTCTAGAAGAAAGTGCAAATTTTATAATTGTGAGTTCTGGAAGATGCCCCAGAACAGACAGGGTGGATGTGGGAGCAATTTGCTAGAATTTCTCCAAATTATTCCTAAAGGTGATGGGATTTTAGGAGCTGCTGCTTCTTCTTCTTTTGGAGGTGGGCCAATTTGGAGTTTTTATTGAATTTGTTATAATACTGCTTCTGTTTTTACATTTTTGTTTTTTTTGGCCACGAGTCATGTGGGGTCTTAGCTCCCTGATCAGGGATCAAACCCGCACCCCCTGCATCGGAAGGTGAAGTCTTAACCACTGGACTGCCAGGGAAGTCCCAGGAGCTTCTTGAATAAACATCCAGTTCACTTTATTTTCACTTCTGATCTAGTGACTGATTTCCAAGAACTGGGTCAGGATGTCCTGACATCGACTTTTCTCCTTGGATACACACGTTTCTCTCCTCTCCCTGGGCTCTTCTGTGGGTCAGATGTAAGTTCTCTTTTTCACTTGAATCGTGGAGCTTGGATTTCCATTTTCCCCATCCTGTTGTGTCTTCACTCTGATGCCCAGCCCTTTATTATTTGGCAGATCTCACATGTGCTAAAACCTGGTAATAGCACCATTTGAAATTTACATAGTACCCCACCTTAGAGGAGATCAAGTACTTTCATAGACAGCATCTTGCTACTCTTTCCTGCATCATTTTAGGGTAAATAGGACACAGCTCTCATGATCCCTGTTTTACACACGGGGAAAGGGAAGCTTAATGAAGGGAAATGATCGGCTTCCTTTCAAGGGCTGGCAGCAGCTAGCCATGGAGCCTCCAGCATACTTGGTTCAATTGCTAGGCTCTTTCTATATGGATAGTCTTTTGTTTGGGGCGGGGGAAGCTAAGGAGAGAGACAGGAACAGAGTTTGTTTTGCCTTTCTCCCTCCCATTAGATTTATATTACATTTTTTGTAGTATTTGGCCTGTTGCCTTAGGTGGTGTTTATTTTTCAGCAGAGCTGTTTATAGTCTGGGTTTGGGCTTGACTGCTGTTGAGACTTGAGTAAGTCGTATGTCGGAAGAGACCCAGCGAAGCAGGCTTCTTCTAGATTTGGGTGATCTCTGAATTTTCTCATAGCAACCCTTAACTAGAAAGTGATTCAGTCCAGAGGCAGAGATGAACGGGATTGTGTCTTACGATTTCTTGAAACTTCATGCATCTTGGATTGATAGTAGTGTTTTGGGTTAGGGGTGGATTTTACTGGGTAAATACCCACATGGCTGAGATGTTAATGGAAACTGTTGCTGGGGTTTTGGTTGGCGGTAGGCTGTAGCTTATCAAACCACTAGCTTGTTTGCCACAGCTGCTAAATTATAGTTTTGGAGAAATTCAGAGCCTGTTTTGCCTGGGGATTTTTAAAACAGTGCTCAAAGTTGAAGGCGCTTTATCTTGAAATGCTTTACCGGCCGATATGAAGCTCCCTTGTGCAAGAATGACGAAGCCCAGGTATGTGTGCGCAGCACGAGGTGTGGTCTCCAGACAGTTGCCCAGCAAGATTTGCCTTTTTTTTTTTTTTTAAAGTTTTGTTGAGACTTGGGCAATCGCAATTTGGTGTTTTTCCAGGCTCATCTACAATGTACTCCTGCGATAATTTCTCAGGCTCTTGAGGCTGTGTGGCTTCACTTGGGCTGCGTGGATCCCACAAAACCTTCAGACTGAATCTTCTTCTCACATTAACAGGGAGTGATGGTGTGCCCACTAGATGTCTATGGGGATGGTACTGATCAATTGCCATTCCTACTACGAAGCTGAATTTTCCAAACTTTTCATCAGCTGTGTGGAGTTTGCTGTTACAAATCTGAGTCTAGCAAGTGGATTTCAGATAACTGGGTTGATGGTCAAATAACATAAATAACAAATAAACTCAAGTTGAGGAGAGAGTGAGAGTATTAAGTTGGTACTATGTATAAGGCTATGGAAAAAGATAGAGAATGGATGAACAACAAGATCCTACTATATCGAGCGGGGAACTGTATTAATATCCTGTGACAAACCATCATGAAAAAGCTTATGAAAAAGAATGTATAGATATGTATAGCTGAGCCACTTTGCTGTACACTGGAAACAAACACAACACTGTCAGTCAGCTACATTTCAACAACATAAGCTTAAAAAGATAAATTTAAAAAATGGAAGAATCACAGTGGCTCGGCCCCTGTCCTTGGTGAGACGCTTGAGATCCAAGGTCAGAGTTTCTTCTTTCATACCATGAGGATCTCTGTCCTATTTACTGAGCAGAACTATGAGGATGAAGACGAGAGAGTGGATGTGAAAGTTCTTTGTAAACTGGTAAAGCTCTCTGGAAATCCTGGAAGGTATCTATAACGTAGGGGTGGTATTGTGTTGTATGTTACTGGCTCAGTTGTGTCTGACTCTTTGTGACCCCATGGACTGCAGCCCACCAGGCTTCTCCAACCTCGGAATTCTCCAGGTAAGAATACTGGAGTGAGTTGCCATTCCCTTTTCCAGAGGATCTTCCTGACCCAGGGGTTGAACCTGGGTCTCCTGCATTGCAGCCAGGGAAGCCCCTAAGATAGGGATATTGCTACTGCTGCTAAGTCACTTCAGTTGTGTCCGACTCTGTGCGACCCCATAGACGGCAGCCCACCAAGGTACCCCGTCCCTGGGATTCTCCAGGCAAGAATACTGGAGTGGGTTGCCATTTCCTTCTCCAATGCATGGAAGTGAAAAGTCAAAGTGAAGTCGCTCAGTCATGTCTGACTCTTAGCGACCCCATGGACTGTAGCCCACCAGGCTCCTCCATCCATGGGATTTTCCAGGCAAGAGTACTGGAGTGGGGTGCCATTGCCTTCTCCGAAGATAGGGATAAGAATACCTAATTTGTAGGGTTGTTGCAAAGACTAAGAGACATAACTTATATATGGTCCCAGCACAGCACTTTCCATGTGGAAATAAACGAAAGGCCGTTTTCCAGCCCAACACCCCAACTTTTTTCCATCCAAGACTGGGATGCCACTCTTCTTCTCACGCACCCCCCTCCCACCACCATCTGACCCACGAGCGCAGTTAGAATTTGTAGAACCCTGTTTTGGGTTGTTCCCTACTCAGGTCCATTTCTTTGGGTGCCCATGTTGAAGTAGGCCTTGGCTCTCTTTTGTGGATTCTCATGCCTTCGGTCCCCTGTTGCCAGCTCTCCTTACCTGGAGTTCCCTGGTCGGATGCCGACTCTCTTTGTGGTCTTTACCTGGAACTCACTGTTGGGATCAGACTCCTGTGAGCCCATAATGGCATACAGAGGTTTTAAAACTGTCTATTTACGCTTTTAAGATCCCTGCCCAAATATATGCATATATAAATATATATATATATTTTTTTAAGGACTTTTTTTATGTGGACCATTTTTTAAAAAGTTTATGTTGAATTCGTTACAATATTGCTTCTGTTGTTTTGTTGTTGTTGTTCAGTCGCTCAGTCATGGCCGACTCTTTAGGACCCCAAGGACTACAGTGCGCCAGGCTTCCCTGTCCATCATCAACTCCCGGAGTTTGCTCAAACTCATGTCCGTTGAGTCAATGATGCCGTTCAACCATCTGTTCCTCTGTCGCCCCCTTCTCCTCCTGCCCTCAATCTTTCCCAGCATCAGTTTTTTCCAATGAGTCATCAGGTGGCCAAAATATTGGAGCTTCAGCTTCAGCATCAGTCCTTCCAATGAATATTCAGGGTGGTTTACATTCTGTTTTTTTTTTTTTGGCCAGGAAGCATACAGGATCTTGGCTCCCTGACCAGTGATTGAACCTGCAAACCCTGCATTAGAAGGCTAAGTGTTAACCACTGAACTGCCAGGAAAGTCCCCTAATTTATATTTAAGTCTCCTTTTATACTGCAAAATTCAGGGTGGCAGGGGCCATATTTGTTTATTTTTGAATACCATAGAGCATCCGTCTCTGGCATGCAGTAAAAACAAACAGGTAAACACACGAGTGACTGAAACTAAAACTTACCTACTGCTTCTCTGCAGATAGATGCCACACTTTCCAGGACGTTCTGCTAAAACCAGTTGTGGATTTGATTTCTGCTTTTCAGTAAATGGATCAACAGCTAAAGCAAGGGGGATCCAGTGACAAGGGGCTCTTGGAATAGTAATATTCTGGTCACCTGCCGTTTTGAACATCGTCCTGTAACTTCTGTTCCCATGACTCATTCTGACTATTGCTGTGGTGCCAAAAACAGTGAGTCTATGTTGTTTCATGAGTAGAAAAAAACCCAAAAACGAGTTCATTTGACCGATTCAGGTGAGTCAAGCTAGTTGTTTGCATGCAGGAAGATGAAGCAAATTGCTTGATGGCGTTTTCCACCTTGGTGCTGGTTTGTTTTCTGTCTCTGCAGAGGTTCTGTGAAGTCACCATGTGACTCCAAGTGGTGTTGGAAAGCCTAACCCTGGCTGGTGGTCAAGAGGCCGGATTAGCAAGAAGCTGTGAGAACAAGTGAATTTTACATCCAGCTCAGTCCCCGTGTGGCCTTGGGCAAGCTACGCAAATTTCCCTGTCAGCTATTTCCTGAAATGAAAAAGGGAAACAGTGGATGAGATGGCAGTGGTATTTCTGAGAATCCGTGCCCCATTGTGGGTATAACGTGTACCTGTCGCTCAGGGAGATGGTAAAATACTTTGAAAGGCTCGAGTGCCGTGGGAAAGAAGAGTCCCTTTTCTCTTTATTACATCTTTTCTCCCGGACATGCGTTCGCCTCTTTCTTCTCACCTGTCATTTCCACTGGGTTTCTGAAATTGTTATGTACTTAGCTATATCCTATATGAGAAAGATAATAGATGCAACGGAGTGCTGTTATACTTTTATTGAAATGAACTGAAGAAAATCATTATTTGAAAGCTACCTCCTGTTTTATTGAGAAATAATTGACACACATCAGTGTTTAAGGTACAACAGCACGATAGTTTGATTTACATGTATTGTGAAACTATGACCTCAGTTGGTTCAGCTAACATCTATCTTCTCGCAGAGATATAAGAAAAACTAAAGAAAGAAGAAAAGAAAAAAGGAAAAGGTTTTCTTCTTGTCATGAAAACCCTGAGGATTTACTCCGTTAACTTTGGTGTTTATGAACACCGGCAGTCATCCTGTACATAACAGCCCTAGTATTTATTGATCTTTTAACTGGAAGTTGACACCTTTGGATCAATTCCCTCTTCTTCCACCATCGCCTGTGGTAACCACAATTCTGATTTCTTTTTCTATGAATGTGTTTGTTCTTTTTAAGATTCTTCGTGTAAGTGAGATCATACAGTATTTGTCTGACATTTCACTTAGCATAGTGCCTTCAAGATCTAAAAATGGTAGGAGTTTCATGTTTGTTTGTTTTTGTTTTTTTAACGGCTCAATAATAATCCATTACCTAGTACTCTTGCCTGGAAAATCCCATGGATGGAGGAGCCTGGTGGGCTGCAGTCCATGAGGTCGCTAAGAGTCAGACACAGCTGAGCAACTTCACTTTGACTTTTCACTTCCATGCATTGGAGAAGGAAATGGCAACCCACTCCAGTATTCTTGCCTGGAGAATCCCAGGGACCGGGGAGCCTGGCGGGCTGTCGTCTATGGGGTTGCACAGAGTCAGACATGACTAAAGCGACTTAGCTGCAGCAGCAAAAATAAACAAATGGGACCTAATTAAAATTAAAAGCTTCTGCACAACAAAGGAAACTATAAGCAAGGTGAAAGACAGTCTTCAGAATGGGAGAAAATAATAGCAAATGAAGCAACTGACAAACAACTAATCTCAAAAATATACAAGCAACTCCTGCAGCTCAATTCCAGAAAAATAAATGACCCAATCAAAAAATGGGCCAAAGAACTAGACATTTCTCCAAAGAAGACATACAGATGGCTAACAAACACATGAAAAGATGCTCAACATCACTCATTATCAGAGAAATGCAAATCAAAACCACAGTGAGGTACCATTTCATGCCAGTCAGAATGGCTGCGATCCAAAAGTCTACAAGTAATAAATGCTGGAGAGGGTGTGGAGAAAAGGGAACCCTCTTACACTGTTGGTGGGAATGCAAACTAGTACAGCCACTATGGAGAACAGTGTGGAGATGCCTTAAAAAACTGGAAATAGAACTTATGACCCAGCAATCCCACTGCTGGGCATACACACCGAGGAAACCAGAAGTGAAAGAGACACATGTACCCCAATGTTCATCACAGCACTGTTTATAACAGCCAGGACATGGAAGCAACCTAGATGTCCATCAGCAGATGAATGGATAAGAAAGCTGTGGTACATATACACAATGGAGTATTACTCAGCCATTAAAAAGAATACACTTGAATCAGTTCTAATGAGGTGGATGAAACTGGAGCCTATTATACAGAGTGAAGTAAGCCAGAAAGAAAACACCAATACAGTATACTAATGCATATACATGGAATTTAGAAAGATGGTAACGATAACCCTGTATGCGAGACAGCAAAAGAGACACAGATGTATAGAACAGTCTTTTGGACTCTGTGGGAGAGGGAGAGGGTGGGATGATTTGGGAGAATGGCATTGAAACATGTATAATATCATATATGAAATGAATCGCCAGTCCAGGTTCGATGCAGGATACAGGATGCTCGGGGCTGGTGCACTGGGATGACCCAGAGGGATGGTACTGGGAGGGAGGTGGGAGGGGGGTTCAGGATGGGGAACACGTGTACACCTGTGGCGGATTCATGTTGATGTATGGCAAAACCAATACAATATTGTAAAGTAATTAGCCTCCAATTAAAGTAAATAAATTAAAAAAAATAATCCATTACCTATCTATCAATCTGTGTTAGTGTATGCTCAGTAGTGTCTGGCTCTTTGTGACCCTATATGGACTGTAGCCCCCTGGGCTGCTCTGTCTATGGGATTTCCTAGGTAAGAATACTCAAGTGGGTTGCCATTTCCTCCTCTAGGGGATCTTCCTGAACCAGGGATCAAACCCTCATTCCTTGGGTCTCCTGCATTGTAGGCAGATTCTTTACCACTGAGCCACCTGAGAAGCCCTATCCCATCTATCTATCTATTTATCTATCTATCTCACAAGTGTTTTGTCCTTTAATCTGCCAAAGGACACTTAGGCTGTTTCCATGTCCTGACTACTATAAATAGCTATGATTATAGGAGTGCCGGTACCTTTTCGAGTCACTGTTTTAATTTCCTTTGACTATATTTCCAGAAGAGGAATTGCTGGATTATATGGTAGTCCTGTTTTTAATTTTTTGAGGATCTTCCATATTGTATTTGAAAGCTTTTAATTTCAAATGTGCCACCATTATAACAAGGACATCAGGATAACTGAGCATAAAACACAGTTTCACATAATCTTATTGCTGACAAAGGGCCCATTTTGAATGTTCAGATATTTACTTGATGAATCAATGTTCACAGATGACTGTCACTTAAAAGTGACATGCATCACCCTTAGGAGATGTATTGGGCAAGAGAAATAGAAGTTAAGATAAAGCAAAGCTCTGGGTCTTTGGAAACTTAAGGCTCTGAGCTTCTGTTTCTGAGAATAAGTCACTTTGGGGTTCCCCCCAGCCTTCTTTCCCCACTCTCTTCCTTTTTTCTTCCATTGTGTTTCTTCCCTTCATTTATTCCACTCCTGCTCTCTTTCCTCTTCCCTTCTCTTGGGGTAATTGGAGAGGGAGGATGTGGTCAGAGTTGATGAGCTGAGAACCATTCCAGTTCCCTTTTTCTTCCACCTCAAACCCTTCACAGATGTGCAGCTTAATCAGATCATCGCGGCCCCGACCACGAATGGAAACTCCAGAAACCTCAGCCTAGGGACATGAGGCCACAACCACACTCTCAGTGACAGAATCATTCTAGAAAGCGTTCTGACCATGCACGTCAGTCACACTGGTTAGAAGTTCATCTACACGGTGATGGAGAAGTCACTGCAAGTCCACCCTGCTCCTTCTACCCCACTGATGTCCACTTGTTTGTTACTTATGACTAGTGTCCCTACTGGGACTGGCGTGTATACACTGTGCTGGCATGCTCAGTCATGTCTGACTCTTTGCGACCCCATGGACTGTAGCCTACCAGGCTCCTCGGTCCTTGGAATTTCCCAGACCAGAACACTGGAGTGGGTAGCCATTTCCTCCTCCAGGGGATCTTCCCGACCCAGACATTGAACCCGCACCTCTGTAGCTCCTGTATTGCAGGCAGACTCTTTACCTGCTGAGCCACTGGGGAGCCCATGTATAACCACTATGTATAAAATACACAGCTTCCCAGGTGGCTCAGCAGGTAAAGAATCCGCCTGCCAATGCAAGGAGACAC
>NW_011494895.1:2018053-2020538 GCF_000754665.1 Bison bison bison | reverse complement strand
GAAAAAGACCCCCCCTGCCAATGCAAGGAGACACAGGAGACGCAGGTTTGATCCCTGGGTGGGAAAGGTCCCTTGGAGGAGGATAGGGCAATGGCAATCACTGCAGTGGTCTTGCCTGGGAAATCCCATGGACAGAGGAACCTGCTGGGCTACGGTCCATGGGGTAGCAAAGGATTGGACATGACTGAGAAACTAAGGGCACACACACATCTAAAATAGATGACTAATCAGAACCTACCGTATAGCACAGGAGCACTACTTAAAGCTCTGTGGTGACCTAAATGGGAAGGAAATCCCCAAAAGAGGGAATATATGTATATGGGCTCCCATGATAGCTCAGTTGGTAAAGAATCTGCCTGCAATGCAGGTTTGGTTCCTGGCTTGGGAAGATCCGCTGGAGAAGGGATAGGCTACCCACTCCAGTACTCTTGGGCTTCCCTTGTGGCTCAGCCGGTGAAACATCCGCCTGCAATGTAAGAGACCTGGGCTCAGTCCTTAGGTTGGGGAGATCCCCTGGAGAAGGGAAAGGCTACCCTCTCCGGTATTCTGGCCTGGAGAATTCCGTGGACTGTATAGTCCATGGGGTCGCAAAGTACTGGACACTACTGAGTGACTTTCACTTTCACTTTCACACACGTATGTATGGCTGATTCACTTTGCGTACAGCAGAAACTAACACAACACTATACAGCAACTATGTGTGTGTGTTAAGTCGCTCCAGTCATGTCCAACTCTTTGCGACCCTACGGACTATTTAAAAAAAAATAAAGTGGTACCAGTGTGATCAGATTAAAAAAAAACAAGTCACAGAGAGAATCTGCTCATTTTTGGGGATCACTCTCATTTGATAGGGACCGTCCTCAGAGGCCAGCATCTCCACAAAGGTTGAATTCTTGCCACTGACCTTCACGCCTGTCCCTCCATGCAGTTTGTCCTGTTGCTTGTGTGATGTATTCCAGGGGGTGGCGATCTGCTGGAACGTGTATTGGTCTTATACAAAAAGATACTCTTGTATGATGGCAAGACCACTGCAGTGATTGCTATTACCCTATCCTCCTCCAAGGCACTTTTCCCACCCAGGGATCAAACCTGCATCTCCTGTGTCTCCTTGCATTGGCAGGTGGAGTCTTTACCTGCTGAGCCACCTGGGAAGCTATGTATTTTATACATAGTGGTTATACATGGGCTTCCCCAATTGGGGCTTCCCCAATTGGGGCTTCCCTGGTGGCTCAGAGGATAAAGCGTCTGCCTGCAATGCAGGAGACCTGGGTTCAATCCCTGGGTCAGGAAGATCCCCTGGAGAAGGAAATGGCAACCCACTCCAGTACTCTTGCCTGGAAAATCCCATGGACAGAGAAGCCTACTAAACTACAGTCCATGGGATCGCAAAGAGTCAGACACGACTGAGCGACTTCACTTTCACTTTTCCCAATGGCTCAGCAGGTAAAGAGTCCGCCTGCAATACAGGAGCTACAGAGGCGCGGGTTCAATGTCTGGGTCGGGAAGATCCCCTGGAGGAGGAAATGGCTACCCACTCCTCATAACTTGAATGGTACCTTAGATCCTATAAGCTTGAAGAAGATGGTTAATACTGCATTCAATTCTATCATTAGAAGATGAGAAAGGTAGGAAGGTGTGAAATGCCATCTGTGTAATATACTAGATCGTGACTGAATTCAGGTCCATTTCACCTCTTTTGATCCATGGAAATTGTTTTTTAAAAATTCATTTATTTTTAATCAAAGAATAGTTACAACATTGTGTTGGTTTCTGCCATACATCAGCATGGATCAGCCATCAGATCAGATCAGATCAGTCGCTCAGTCGTGTCCGACTCTTTGCGACCCCATGAATCGCAGCACGACAGGCCTCCCTGTCCATCACCAACTCCTGGAGTTCACCCAGACTCACGTCCATCGAGTCAGTGATGCCATCCAGCCATCTCATCCTCTGTCGTCCCCTTCTTCTCCTGCCCCCAATCCCTCCCAGCATCAGGGTCTTTTCCAATGAGTCAACTCTTCGCATGAGGTGGCCAAAGTACTGGAGTTTCAGCTTTAGCATCATTCCTTTCAAAGAAATCCCAGGGCTGATCTCCTTCAGAATGGACTGGTTGGATCTCCTTGCAGTCCAAGGGACCCTCAAGAGTCTTCTCCAACACCACAGTTCAAAAGCATCAATTCTTGGGCTCTCAGCCTTCTTCACAGTCCAACTCTCACATCCACACATGACCACTGGAAAAACCATAGCCTTGACTAGATGAACCTTTGTTGGCAAAGTAATGTCTCTGCTTTTGAATATGCTATCTAGGTTGGTCATAACTTTCCTTCCAAGGAGTAAGCATCTTTTAATTTCATGGCTGCAATCACCATCTGCAGGGATTTTGGAACCCCCCAAAATAAAGTCTGACACTGTTTCCACTGTTTCCCCATCTATTTCCCATGAAGTGATGGGACCAGATGCCATGATCTTCGTTTTCTGAATGTTG
>NW_011494895.1:1987498-2017642 GCF_000754665.1 Bison bison bison | reverse complement strand
TCACATATTGCTGAAGCCTGGCTTGGAGAATTTTGAGCATTACTTTACTAGTGTGTGAGATGAGTGCAATTGTGCGGTAGTTTGAGCATTCTTTGGCATTGCCTTTCTTTGGGATTGGAATGAAAACTGATCTTTTCCAGTCCTGTGGCCACTGCTGAGTTTTCCAAACTTGCTGGCATATTGAGTGCAGCACTTTCCCAGCATCATCTTTCAGGATTTGGAGGTATACATATATCCCCTCCCTCTGGAGCCTCCCTCCCACCTCACAGCCCATCCCACCCCTCTAGGCTGTCACAGAGTCATACAGCAAATTCCCATGGGCTATCGGTTTTACATATGGTTGTAAATGCTCCCATGTATATGCTTCCATGCTACTACCTCCATTCGTTCCACCCTTTCCTCCTTACCTCCCCCACCCCCACCATGTCCATAAGTCTGTTCTCTATGTCTGCATCTCTATTGCTGCCCTGCAAATATAAAATGCATGCTTATTTTATAAACCATAGAGAATACAGATAAGCACAAAGTAAAATAAGTTGAAATTTGCCCTCGTCACCTAGAGATAACTACTCAATATTTTGATGTATATATATTTACAATTTTTAGGATAAGTGTGTAAAGTGTATAGGATGTGTGAGTATGTGTTAAATGGGATTGTTACCATGTATAACTTTGTAACTGGGCCTTTTCAAATAAACATAGCCAGATATGGGTTTATTAACTAGTTTTGTAAAATACTATTAAAATGGCAGAATTGCATTCAACTTAAGGACTTTAATTTATTTATCTATTTACTTACACCAGGGAAGTCTGAGTTTAAGCACTTTGGAAAAGCAATTTGATAAGTGGAGAAATGAAGCTTTGACTGTGAAAGACAGCAGCAATCATCGTAGAACCAGGGATTTTGGAAAAACATAAGAGAGGTCTAAAGAGGAAGAAAGTACAATGAAGTGGAGATGTATTGGGAAAATGAACATTTGGGATGGTCATTGGTGTGAAAGAAAGAACTCTTATCATCAAAATTTGGGGTAGAAGAACCTGGAAGTGTCAAGAAGTGCCAAGAAATTGATTTTCATTCAGGCTGGACCCAAAATGGACTCTGGGATATTAACAATTTGCTTCAAATGGGGTTAAAAGTTGTACGGGTTTTTTGAGAACTTTATTTACTATATTTATTCCATGTCCATGCCTCATGGGGGGATATGATTTTCCAAAGCTCCTTTCCGTAAATGGTCTCTTCTCATGAGACCCCTGTAAGGAGCAGGGTTCTCATCGGGTTATTATTGTCCTCTGTACTGTGTAGACCAGGAGACTGAGATTGGTGAGATGAAGGGGTTCTAGGACCAAGGTCCCAGTTGTTGAGAAGGTGATCTGGAGTATGGAGTATCCTCCTCCGCACACCCCTCCCACTCCCAGCTAGGCCATGTGAGAAGGGGTCTTGGGTCTGCACACTTACTCACCGAGAGATGTAGGGTCCTCACCGCTGGCGCTGGACTTGCCACCTTGTGTGGGAACATTTTTCCTGTTTCCGATTCCATGTGGGCTCCTTGTTATGCTACTGCAAGGGCATCACAACCCTGCTGCTACGTCGTTCCCCTGGGAGGAGGGGATGAGGTCCTTTGGCAGCAGCACGAGAAAGGGGGGACGTGTGGTCATGGACTGCTGACTGCACTCCTGACCTTGACTCTGTCTCTCTTGCCACGAGGGAAGCTGGCTCCAACCTGTGCTAGATGGCCAGTGTGTTTCCTCCACGGCTCTGACACCTAGATGCAGCGAGTAGAGGTGCTTCGGCTGCTCCTCCTAATGCCCTGTGCTTGACCGTTGGCATGCTGCCAGCTGAACCTAGAACGTTTCCTGGAGTCGCTTCCTTCATCTGGCCCCATTAGACCCATTTTCATCCTCCTCTTGGACTGTCACATGGGTCTGGATGATTAGGTTTGACCCCTAGTGGGGAACAACAGGGCACAGTTGCTTGAGACCACAAGTTCTTATTTCCAGGAGCTTCTAATCCCAGACAAATAGATGTTGTGATTATGCAGAGAAGGACCCGTGACAAATTCTTAGCTTTTCGAACTGAGCAGAGGGCAACGGAAACAGGAATGAAATTGCCTGATGGAAATGTGGAATTTGTCTGCTTTTGGCTGCAACATCCTTATGATGGTGAATGCTGAATCACTCCCATTGGGAGATTCAGCCTGCGTGTATCTTCTGAAGACAGTCACTTTCTAAAGAGCAGAAGTTGTTTCTGCCCTGACGGTTTCACAGTCCCGTGAACAGACCTGCCCTCCCCTATAAGGACCTTCCTTAGCACATTTATGGAACGAACAGAATATTGAAACCCCAGCAGAGGATTAGCCTCTGCTTTTCTCATGCTTTCAGGGTGCTGACTTGCTTTTCTTGATTCTCAAACGATGCAATCTGACAGTTCAGCAGCTTCCTGTTTGAGGGTTAATTAATTTTTTTTATGCCTATATCTAAGATGTTTAAATTTGTGATTCATTCTCTATAATTAGATCTAATGCTTAGAATATATCCATGTCTATTGCATTCACATTTCTCCTTTGAGGGCTATTATTTTCCCCTCTGAGCAGTTGCCAGTGAACTTCCATCATGAAAATATGATGATAAGGTCAACCCTAAATTTGCAACCCCCATGGCCACGAGTCAAGACATGCTTGCAGAAAATGGACATCCCCCCAAGATTGGAACAGGTGAGAGAGCCCCTGTGGTATGTACACTCCAGGGTTTGAACCAGGGCTCAGTGGCCCCACCTTGCTGGTTTCTCTGCCCCTTGAGAGTGAAATCAAGAAATAACTTAGAGAGTGGCAGAGTCAGCGAGAGGGTGGAGGGTGGAAAATCAGACCTCACAATGGGAGAGAAGGGTGGGGAATGGTTTGATGTTCATTTGAGGTGGCAAACAGGGTCTCCCCCACCCTCGCCCTTCTTTGGCTCTGCTTAATTATATAGAAGCTCCAGCAAATTCTCAGAATCCAGCCCATTTCTCTCCCATCAGGGCTTCTCACTGAAGAAGACGTGCTAGACTGAAGGGGAGGAGGTGACCTTTTCTCTTCCCAGATGAGAGAAGGAACACAGGGAAGAAAAGGAAAGAGGCGAGAGCCTGGAGGAGGCATGATGAGGAAGTGAGAAAGAGAGGAAAGGAAGGAGCTAGAGGAGGGAGAGAGCGCAGCCTGCCTCTGAAGGGACAACTCGCTTACTCAGCTCTGACAACAGCTTAATGGCTGTCAATCTAGCACCTGGGACTTCCTCTTTCTGCAGACACACCGAGCTGGTGTTTCACTGGTAACAATAAGTTAATTGAACAGCCTGTCGACAGATGGGCATGCTGTGGCTCCAAGCTTCATGCTCTTTTGTTATATTTCTATGTGAGAGAGTCTGAAATAGCACCTATCTTTTAAAGACACACACAAACACACACACATAAAATATCTTTCATCAAGTACCTCTCCTGCCTCTCTTAAACCAAGTCTCCCCACAATTCAGCCTTTTAAAATGATTTCAGAAGTAATCAAGCACAGTCGTTCCTTGGTATCCACGGGAACCTGGTTCTAGGACCGGCCAGAACAACATCCTCCGATGTTTAAATCCCCATCTAAAACGGCGTCATATTTGCATAGAATCTAGGCGTGTCCTCTTGTATACGTTGAATCCTCTCCAGATGATCTATAATACCTAATACTGTGTAAATTCTGTGAAAATTATTGCTGGCTTGGCAAATTCAAGGTTTGATATTTGGAAATTTCTGGAATTTTTATTTTACCCCAAGCATTTGTGACGTTTTTGGTTGAATTCTCAGATGTGGAAGCTGTGGCTGTTGAGGGCTGACTGTGTTTCTAACTGGGGGTATTCGGGCTGGTTGCCTTCTATGTCAGCCACAGAGGCTCAGAACTTTGTGCCACAGAAGATCTATTTACAAAATAGAGAACTATATGTACTCTACCAGGGTGCCACGAGTGAATTAGGTCTCTTTTCATGTATTTTCAAATATTTGTCCACCGGGCAAAACTACACTCTAAACCTCTAAACCTGTTTTTCCTTTTGGGCATATTTGGGTCTCTGCCACTTCTTTCCATTTTCATCACATAGCATCTTCAGGCAAGGTCTCCTCCTTTCCAGGAGGATAGATGATGCCAGCTTGGAGTTCTGAGTAGCAGAGATCACTACACTCCATTCCCATTACTCTCTTTCATCCTGATGCCTTGTTGCAAAGCAGTTTCTCCTGGGCTGAGTCTGTAAGAATGACCTCTTTGAATTCACTGATTTGACGCACCAACTGCTCTTTGGTTTAATCAAAATGAACCAAATGAACTGTCCCACAAAAACATGACAATGAAATAGCCCTCCCATCCTGAACGAACCGGCTCATGTCTTACTGCTCTTGTCCTAACAGAGAAGACGGCAGCCCCGGGGTCCAGCACGTGGTGCTCTTCACACACTGGGGGCTTGTCTCACCGGAGCGAGGGACTGGGGACTCCACCCTTCTCTTGCTGAGGCCTCAGGTCAACAACAAATGGGAGGTGTGATAGATGGCTTGCTGCTTGTCAATATATGGCTAGCTTACGAAGGCTGGAGTCAGCATCAAAGAGGCTTCATGGTCCAGGTAGGATCAGGCAAGGTGATCTCACATGAGTTATTCGTAGGGGGGCCATTGATGTACACAGATTCTACAGTTGTTAAGGCACTTACACCCACTTCCATTCATGTGCATGCATGCATGCTCAGTTGCTTACATGTGCCCAACTCTTTCTGACCCTATAAACTGGAGCTTGCCGGGCTCCTCTGTCCATAGATTTTTAGAGGCAAGAATACTGGAGTAGGTTGCCATTTCCGACTCCAGGGGAATCTTTCTTATTCCTCCTTTAATCAAGAGTGAACCTTCCCTCCCACCTAGAAAGGTGTTTAAGTTAGAAAGGTCTAACTTAAAGAGGTTCTAACTTAAGGTTTAACTTAAAGAAGTTAAAATGGAGTTGAACTGATGGCCCAGTAACTTCAAGGTGCATGAGACTCACCTGGAAACATTAAAAGACTCAGTGTGCCAGGATCCACCCCTGACATCTGGAGTCAGCAGGTAGAGAAAGGACCGGAGAATCTGCATTTTCAGCAAGGACTGTAAGAGACTTTGATGCAGGCTGATGCAAGACCTCACTCTGAGAAGAGCCGCATCTCCCTAACTCATCCCTTAGACCAGGAGTCCCCACCCTCCGGAAACTAATGCCCAATGATCTGAGGTGGAGCTAATGCAATAGTCATGGAAATAAAGTGCATAATAGATGTAACGTGCTTGAATCATCCTGAAGCCATCCCCCGTCCCAGGCCACAGTCCGTGGAAAAATCACTTTCCACAAAACTGGTTTTGGGTGCCAAAATGGTTGGGGACTGCTGCCTTAGAAGATCAACAGATCCACCAGGCAAGGAGCCTCAGTCATGTGCTACATGTTGTGTTGGGTCTTGAGGAGAAGAAGGCCAAGAACTCTGAAGCCTGCTCTTTGTTCTCTGGGGTATGGCCACTCTAAAGGGTCTGGGGAGCTGTCCCAGGGAGGCAGAAGGTGGCAGGAGCAGGTGGAAGGTTTTCCCTCGAGGAGGGGAAGAGTGGAAGGCAGTGAGCATGCTCTGTGGATCCCCACTCATGGAGATCTGAGGTTGGATGCCAGGGAAGCTCCAACTTGCTTGATACCGTTCATACAGTGAATAATGAAATAATTATCTGGTGACTCATTAGCTGTCTGGAGGGCCTTACATCCTCAAGTGAAAACTGCATGGACTACTTAGTAAGCGAGGGGGGTTTTCTGAGCTGGCGTCTAGCCAACAGGAAGCCCACAAGGAAACGTGGGATGCTAGCGAAGGGCAGGGGACCCAGTCTTCTTGGCACAGGTGCGGGAAATTGTCCAGGCAAAACCCTCCCAGTGTGGGAGCTGGTCCATCCGGGGGTTTTGCCAGGTGCTGTCCCCACATCGACACAGGGATCTCGGGTAAAGAGGTGAGTGATGGATGGGAGCATTGGGCCAGCCCTAAGTAGGAGAGAGAAGCGGGGGTGGGGAAGGGGTATCGGTGTGTGGGAGGATCTGGCGGAGGGTAACCGAGGCCGAGTTCCCACCTTGGAGCTGGGGCCAGGTGGGGAAGCAGGTCACCACCGGCGAGGTGTGGGAGGCCTGGGTGTGTCCTGGAGGACGCAGTGCCCGGTGCTGGGAGAACACGTCCGCAGAGGGTGGGGGAGGAAGGCCGCTGGGGAAGAGAGGGAGGGTCCAGGAGAGTGAGCAGTGGGTCTCCTATCCTGCTAAATTTCTTGTGTTTCCGGCAGCTCCGTAGCTCGTTGGGACCGAGGGGCACAAGAGAGAGGAGGCTGGGGGGCAAAAGCTTGAGTTCATGGCTGCTTTTGGAGACTTAAAACCCAGCAGCGTTTCTAGCCCCGACGGAGTCTGTCTCCATCTGGGGTTGTGCCCGAGCGGCAGGTCACAGGGCTGGGGGTGGGCAGGCTCCACGGGATGGGACCGTGCAGCTGGGCAGAGCTGACAGTGGCTTCGAGGTCCAGGAGATCCCAGGACTGGGAGGATAGGCGAGCAGAAGGGCTGAAAGGAGAGTGGGGTGCTTCTACACACGTGAATCGGCTGCCTGGGAAGGAGCCCGGCCTCTTCTCCGGGCTCCTGGCATCTCTGTAAGCAACACTGGCATTGGCTTCCTCTCACTGGGAGCCTGTTACTGAAGGATAGAGAATGTCCATCCACGTGTCCAGACACAGAGTGCTTCTTCTCGCAGCTGCACAAAGCTAGGGCCACCTTTCTTAAAGAAACAGAGACAAACTAGGTCAGTTTCAGGGATGGGGTGTTGCCAGGCTTTCAGAGAGAAGCCAATGGATGTTGCAACTAGGGATAGGCAGATAAGCTCTGAGGAAATGCCCCCCGCCCCCCACCCCCACTCTGCTTAACTTTCTCTTGTTTAGCATCAGAGCTAAGTGATGATTCAAAAAAATTTTTGGGGGGGGGTTATCATTATTTTTTTTATAAGTGAGAACTGGCTTCCCCCTTGCACTTCTTTCCATTTGTTCTCAGGAGGAGTTTGTATTGATCAGGGATGATCACCAAGCTTTATGGAATCCTAGGCCTGCAGGGCCATTCCGATGATGACTTGGAATCAAGAAGACACAAGCATTCCTCTGCTTTAAAATGTTGGCACTGGAAAGGAGTTCCGAGATCATTCTTAACTGATGGTGAAGCTGAGATCGGGGTGTGCCTGCCGTCTGAGAACAAAATCTTCATCTAAGAAGGCATGGCAGAAAGATTATTACAGACATCTTCTAAAAAACCTCCAGGGAAGCAGATTCCATCATTTTCTTTGACATCATCTGGTGTTACCATTTCTGAGGCTCAGGAATTGTGTTTTATTTGGTAAAGAATCCACCCGCCAATGAAGGAGATGCTGATTCAATCCCTGAGTCAGGAAGACCCCCTGGAGAAGGAAAGGCCAACTCACTCCAGGATTCTTGCCTGGAAAAATCCCATGGACAGAGGGACCTGGTGGGCTACAGCCCATGCATGGGGTTACAAAAAGTCAGACACAACTTAGTGAGTAAACAACAACAAACAATCATCATTTCAGTTCAGTTCAGTCGCTCAGTCGTGTCTGACTCTTTGCGACCCCATGAAACGCAACACGCCAGGCCTCCCTGTCCATCACCAACTCCTGGAGTTTACTCAAACTCACGTCCATCAAGTCAGTGATGCCATCCAGCCATCTCATCCTCTGTCGTCCTCTTCTCCTCCTGCCCCCAATCCCTCCCAGCCTCAGAGTCTTTTCCAATGAGTCAACTCTTCGCATGAGGTGGCCAAAGTACTGGAGTTTCAGCTTTAACATTATTCCCTCCAAAGAAATCCCAGGACTGGTCTCCTTTAGAATGGACTGGTTGGATCTCCTTGCAGTCCAAGGGACCCTCAAGAGTCTTCTCCACACCACAGTTCAAAAGCATCAATTCTTTGGCACTCAGCTTTCTTCACAGTCCAACTCTCACATCCATACATGACCACTGGAATAACCATAGCCTTGACTAGACGAACCTTTGTTGGCAAAGTAATGTCTCTGCTTTTGAATATGCTATCTAGGTTGGTCATAACTTTCCTTCCCAGGAGTAAGCGTCTTTTAATATCATGGCTGCAATCACCATCTGTAGTGATTTTGGAACCCCCCAAAATAAAGTCTGACACTGTTTCCACTGTTTCCCCATCTATTTCCCATGAAGTGATGGGACCAGATGCCATGATCTTCGTTTTCTGAATGTTGAGCTTTAAGCCAACTTTTTCACTCTCCTCTTTCACTTTCATCAAGAGGCTTTTTAGTTCCTCTTCACTTTCTGCCATAAGGGTGGTGTCATCTGCACATCTGAGGTTATTATTTCTCCTGGAAATCTTGATTCCAGCTTGTGCTTCTTCCAGCCCAGCATTTCTCATGATGTACTTTGTAGTTTATTTATTATTTTGCAGAGTAGGGGTCTAGGTAAGGGTTATGCTTTTCTAGTATAATTATGGGGAGATGTGATGTTGCCATTTTTTCAACTGAGAAGTACATTTAAAGGCAATTCTATGATTTGCCAGAGGCTTCCTGTTTCATCTGAGTCTGAATCTAGAAAAATGCGGAGCTGGTCGTAAATCAAACTTATAAATGAGATTTAAAATCACCTCTGAGCTGGTGGACATGTTCACCAGGTGACACAGTCTCTCTTCCTGCTCCGAACGCCCATTTTATTTTACCTGTGTCTCTCTTGGGGTCTCACAATGTTCTCTTACGTTCTAGTCTTTAACGTAATGTCCTGGATTCTAAGGACTCTGAAGGCCTCAACAGTGGTCTGGTTCATCCATACCTTGGACTTAGTAGGTACTCCAGACACAACTGAGGGGTTATTGACACTTTCTGCATCAGCAAAGTTCTTCTTCTTCTTTTTTAAAAATATTAATTGATTGATTTTGGGGGTTGTGTAGAGTCTTAGTTGAGTTGTGAGGGCTTAGCTGCCCAGAGGCATGTTGGATCTTAGTTCCCCATCCAAGGATCAAACCCTCGTCCCCTGCATTGGAAGGTGCGTTCTTAGCCACTGGACCATCAGGGAAACCCCCGAAGGTCATCCTTTTGAGTCATGCTCCTGCCCTCTTGCCTACTCATGTGACGTCCATCAGTGGTGGACCAACTTCATTTTGGAGCTTGGGACTCTCTATCATTGCTGTTTAGCTTCTTTCAGATCTTTTATATTGCATAGAAAATAGAATAAAAATTAAAAATTATATGAATGAACGAGTAACATTTTCTTTTGGGACTTTGTTTTCGGAGGAAATGTTGCAAAAAATGATGTTCATAGGTGATCCTCCACACTATGTATCAAGAAGAGTACCATAATTATAGGCTATATCAGGTACTGGCTTACAGAAAGTGTGCCCCCACCCCTTGTCCACTGAAGGCTGCCCTAAATGTGTGGTGTGAAGGGGATGTAGTGGTAGGAAATTGGTATGGGGTTTCATGTGGCTGATGAGTTTGGTCCACTTTGAGGCATATTCCAATGGGATGTTGCTCAAGCCTTGATCCAGAGAATCAGCTGATTGGCACAATAGGTTTGAAAACTACCCGTCACCAACTCCTTGCCACCTCTGTGCACCTAATGCCTGAATACGAGCCATGACATCAGCAAAGAATCTGTTCCTCTTTCCTTTCAGCAAGAGGAATTAGAATTTCCAGTGGAAGCGAACCCTTTCTGAGTTTGCAAGCAGCTTCTCACCAGAGTCCAAATTCAAACATGCACCCCAGGTCTAGGTCTTCATTTTTTAACGAATACATGGGCCACCTTGCAAGACCTTTTACAATGATACCCATCAGCGTGGGGGCCTGGAATCAAGGGGTCAGGATCCCAGCAAACAGGTCCTAGATAAGCATGTGCTATTGACTGGGGACAAAAGAGTCAGACTTGCTCCGGAGCCTGTGTGTGCTTTTGGTTTCTGGGATCTGGGCTGGTCCTAACGGACTTTAGACTTGGCTCTTCATGGACCGCGCCTGGCCCTTCTGTGTCACAGGCTCAACAGCATGCTATCTATTCACTTGCTTGTTTTGGGGAGGGGAGGTCGGTCTGGGAGGTGGTTGGGGGACAATTCTACTTCTATTTCTAATGCATTAATGAATTATTTGGGGGTGAATTGATGTGGAGAAATACTAAATATTCTAAAATCCTGAAACAGTAGGGATTATTGAAAGATCATCTCATCCACTTTTATTCTGCTGCAAAGAAAGGGATTATGAAGAAATGCTTCTTTGTGTCCTCTCGCAGGCTGAGCCACATTTAGGAGTTACTCAAGTTTGCTTAGAGGTTATAAATAGAGCAAATCCCAGCCTCTGTAAGTGTTTTCTGCTAGGGGTGTCCCACTAGAGAGCCCAGCTCTATGTTTCTGAAAGTTTTTCCATTGGTTGGCAGATGCTTCATGGGGCTTCCCAGGTGGAAATGGCAACCCACTCCAGTGTTCTTGCCTGGAGAATTCCATGGGCAGAGGAGTCTGGCAGGCTAGAGTCATTAGTTCTAGCTTGCTGAAAATCCAGGAAGGGGGATGGGGAAACAATTCAGTTCCTTTCTGGAGCAAAACACTAGTCATTACTCTTACTGTTTCTGCCCATTCTGGATCAGGACATGGCCACAGGGCGTGGCTCCATCCACAGCTCCAGGTGCCTGCAAACATTTCCACATGTTGTTATTTAGTTGCTCAGTTGTATCCGACTCTTTGCCACCCCTTGGACCTGCCAGGTTCCTCTGTCCATGGAATTCTCCAGGCAAGAATACTGGCCATTTCCTTCTCCAGGGGATCTTCCTGACCCAGGGATAGAACTTGTGTCTCCTGCATTGGCAGGTGGGTTCTTTATTGTCTGAGCCACCAGAGATCTCCGCAAAACCCCGGCCAGCTAGAGAGATGGGGCAAACATACCAGAAACAGAAGGTTTTTTGTTCGTTGACGGAAAAGGGAACGTCTGCGAAACTTGATTCTCCAATACAAGATTATAGAGGCTCTTTTCCTTCCTCCTAGGTGCCCTCTTACAAAAGACAGCATTTTCTTCAGCAGAGCTGGGGAAGGGAATAGAGTCAGCAGAATCCGTTGAGCTGGTTTCTCAGGACTGGAACTGGATTTGCTCTCCAGGGCCCCTGCTTTCTGTCATCCAATCCTCCTCTCTCCTCCCCTGAGAACCAGCACATCTGATATATGCCTGTCGGGCTCCAGACTGTACATAGTGAAGTGAAGTTGCTCAGTCGTGTCTGACTCTTTGCAACCTCATGGACTGTAGCCCACCAGGCTCTTCCGTCTATGGGATTCTCCAGGCAAGCTTACTGGAGTGGGTTGCCGTTTCCTTCTCCAGGGGATCTTCCTGGCCCAGGGATCGAACCCAGGTCTAGACTGTACATAGACAGTATGTCAAGGCAGTGGGATGGCAGAAAGGAGGAGACAGAATGGTCTGAGCCCCCAGGTGTCCTTTGAGAGGAGAATTAAACAGGCAGAGGGTGGTACTGAGCAGCAAGTGGATGGGGGTCCCGGGCAGCGAGTGGACGGGGCTCCCGAGCGCTGAGTGGACAGGAGTCCCGGGCGCTGAGTGGATGGGGGGGGGTCCCGGGCGCCGTGTGGATGGGGGTCCCGGGCGCCGACTGGATGGGGGTCCTGGGCACCGAGTGGATGGGGCAGACAGACACTGCTGTCCAGGTTCAGCAAGCACAGGATCTGCGTTCCTCTAGAACAGACTGACCCAGAAGCCTTGCTGAGGAGGACAGAAGCTCGCCCTTTAGCTCATCAGGCCATCTTCTCTCCATTCCTCCCCTTGCCCCTCTTGGTGCTCCTGAGCATAGATGGAGATGTAGTCCCTCTGCTTTTAAAATCAAGCAAGCAATCATCTCAAACAATCATCTCTTCCAGCGCCTGCTGGAAAAGAGAATGATTTTCCCTGACTGCTCTAGAGTCAATGTGGTCTCAGTAACAAACGAGGCAATTTTTTTCCCCTAAGAATTTCTAAATAAAGTGTCTGAAATTGCACTTGGAAATCAATGTACTCAAGCGTAGAGGTCAATTTGAGGGGCTCGAGAGGTTAGAGTGTCCAGCCCAGAGACTTCCACTGCTGTTTCTCATTTCCCGGCAGTGTAATTTTAAGCAAATTGAATCACCTAAATTTGAACAATTAATCTTTTTCCTGACTATACTTAAAAAAAAATAATTGTAGGGAATTCCCTGCTGGTCCAGTGGTTAAGACTCAGGGCTCTCACTACTGCGGGCCTAGGTTTGATCCTTGGTGGAGGAACTAAGATCCCACAAGCCTCATGGCAGGGCCAATAAATAAAAAGTAAAAGAATTGTGAAGTATAGTTGATTTACACTGTTGTATTACTTTCAGGTGTACAGCACAAGAGTTGTGCGTCTTTGCAGATTAGATCCCATTTATTGCAAAATAATGTGTATAGTTCCCGTGCTGTACAGTAGATCCTTGTTGCTTATCTATTGCACATACAGTACAGCCTATCTGTTAATCCTGTTTCCCTAATTTGTCCTTCCCCACGTCCCTCTCCCGTTTGGTAACCACAAGTTTGTTTTTTAATATCTGTGAGTTTTAAACAATGACATTTGTCATGACTAATTCAATCATTTAAATTAAAATCAAGCAAACAATCGTATCTTAACAACAGCAACAACATCAAAAGACTAAAATAACACTTGGTTGACTGCTGTAAGCGTTGGAGGCACTGCTATTGTTACCCTCCAAGAACAGCTTCTGGATTCTTTCCTGTGGGATGCTCAACTTTAAACCATCATTTGGGGTATGGGGAGGGAGGAGGGAGGAAGGTTCAGGATGGGGAACACATGTATAATTTTTTTTTAATTAAAAAAAAAAAAAACCATCATTTTTTAAATCAGTCGTTTCCCTTTGTAAAAGGCAGAGAGTGTTTTGGAATGAGAGACCTCAGGCTTGTATCCGGGCTCTGTCACGTAATAACCGCACTGACATGGGGAGTTTCTCAAATCCTGAGACCCTCACTTTCCCCTTCAGGACGTGGCAGTGATAATACCTACTTCTTGGGATTGCTGGAAGATTAAAGGTGGTATTGCTTGTGAGAGGCGAAGCAGAGCCCTGGCATGTGTTGAGGACTTGATCGATGATGTTAAGGATCTGGCTCTTGTTTGCGGAATTCACACAGGAGGTCTGCTGTTACAAAGAGAGGTGGAAACACCTTTCCCCATCTCTGCAAGGTCTGGGCAAGGTTGATTTGCAGTGTGAGGTAGGGCAGTGTTAGTTTCCTTCCGATTGGACCCTTGGCTCTGTGCCTTCATGAGTTACTTATCTTGCTGCTCTGAACCTCAGTCTTCTTGTCTTTAAAATGAGACACATCATAAGGTCACTATGAAGATGAAAAGACTTGATGCACACAGAGCAACAAACAGTTCCTGCACATAGAAAGCACTCAGTACATGTTAACTATTTTATTATACCATTCACTTAGCACATTTATGTGGAATTACATTCTCAATCCCCAGGGGATGGCAGTCTCTGGTCTGCCCCTTTGGCCTTTGGTTTTAACAAATTTTAATGAGATACAACCTCTACTGTTGTAGACGTCTTTTTTTTAATGTCATTACAGCTTCCTGCCACTGACACATCATTGCTGACATTAGTAGGTGTAGGAAAAATGTTGTGGTCTGGCCTGTGTAGCAAAAATATTTGTGGGAGGCCCTTTGATTAGTTTTATTATTGCATTTAATGCACTGCACATGGGCAGTCAAACATGTTTGGAAAGAGGCCATATTGGTTGGAAAGACAGATGATCTAAAACTAGCTTTCGTTCTATTGTGGAGTAGAGAAATTCCAGCTAACATTTCAAAGAGCCCCACAAAATACTTGGTGGTGTTTTCCGTGTGTCTCCCAGGGGTCTTTTCACTCCTCTCACCCTCGTTCTGCCCTGGGTCTCTGATGTGGAAATAAAATAATATATATGAATTTTCATATTTTAGATTTCTATTTGTATCAAATTTACACACGCACGTGAAGAGTCATATGACAAGATTTCTTATGACAAATAGCAGTCCCTTGCCCAATCCCTCTGTTATGGACTGAATGTTGATGATTCTTCATTTGTATGTTTAAACCCCAAGGTCCAGTATGATGGTGTCAGGAGCTGGGGCCTTTGGCAGGTGATTCGGCCATGAAGGTGGAGTCTTCCCAAATAATGCTGCATCTCTCAGTCTCTGCTTTTTTTTTTCGAAAGAAAACTTTTAATTTTGTTTTGGAGTATAGCCATTAACAATGTTGTGATAGTTTCAGGTGGACAACAAAGAATCTCATAGCCATATACATACATGTATCCATTCTCCCCCAGTCTCCCCTCCCATCCAGGCTGTCATATAACACTGAGCAGAGATCCCTGTGCTGTACAGGAGGACCCTGTTGGTTATCCATTTTAAATACAGCAGTGTGTACATGTCCATCCCAAACTCCCTGACTATCCCTTCTCCCCATTCTTCCCCCGCACCCGTGCAACCATAACTTTGTTCTCTAAGTGTGTGTAGCCTCTGCTTTTTCTGTTTAAAGCTTTTCCTTGAGTGTCTGCTGATAAGAAGAAGAAGCTTAAAAAGGCCAATCGAACTGCCCCGTGTGCATGAGGAAGGAGTGTTGACTGTCGGTATCTCTGTAGGGTAATCTGATTGGATCATTTGTGTGGGGAACTGTCACATCAGTTTTATGCACCCCCCCCCAAAGTTTTGTCAATTTATCTAAAGAAAGTTCTAGTCTACTGTCTAGATGAAGAACCCTAGATGTCAGTGTTCTGACAGAAGAGAGCTTGAGATCTCAGTCTGCAGAAGGCAAACTTTAATGTTAACCCATCTGTTTTCTTGGAGCTCCACTCATTTTCAACTGTGTCTTGGGTACCCCAGTCTAGAACTTCTGTTCTTTAGCCTCTGCAGAGATGAAAGCGTCACGTTTCTGTGAGGATGGGGGAGGGACAATTGCCTGGCTCTAGGGGAGATGGGTTTCTCTTTCCTTCATAAGTGATTGTCAACATGCCTTCCTGTGTAGAGCTCCATCTTCACGCCTTCTCCCAAGGATGCCCAAGAATAGCATCTGAGCTTTTGGGGATTTGAGTGGTAAAAATTGGATTCTCTCTTTCTTTTTCACATTATCTTTTATTGGAGTTTAGCTGCTTTACAATGTTGTGTTAGTTTCTACTGGACAGCAAAATGATTCAACTGTACGTACACATATGCATGCGTGTGCTAAGTTGCTTCACTCGGGTCCAACTCTTTATGACCCCATGGACTGCAGCTTGCCAGGCTCCTCTGTCCATGGGATTCTCCAGGCAAGAACACTGGAGTGGGTTGCCATGCCCTCCTCACATATATGTATCCCCTCCCTTTTGGACTTTCTTCCCATTTCCATTCAGTTCACCACGGAACACTGAGTAGAGTTCCCTGTGCTATATAGTAGTTCTCATTAGTTATCTATTTTATCCATAGCATCAATAGTGTATATGTGTTAATCCCAGCCTCCCAATTCATCCCACCACCCCCTTTACCCGCTTGGTGTTTATTATACATTTGTTCTCTTTGTCTGTGTCTCTATTTATGCTTTGCAAGTAAGATCATCTGCACTGTTTTTCTAGATTCCATGTATATGTTTCTTGGCTCCCCTCACTGTGGGCGGAGGCTGCTGCATCTTGCAATGCAAGGGTACTCCTATGCGTCAGCTCCCTCGTAGCTGCTAAGCCCACACACTCGGAGAGAAAGAGAGAGAAGAGGCATAGAAAGAGAGAGAGAGAGAGAGAACTTTTCTAGCTGATGGCTGGGAAGCAGAAGATGAAGTTCTTGGGGCTACGGTTGTGCTTTGGCCCACGTGTAGCAATAGCCCAGATCTGGTGCACAGAAGGAAGAACTTTGATTGAAAAAATTACTATTTTTAACTTAATTAAAAATGTATTTTGGCTGTACCATGCAGCAGGTGGGATCTTAGTTCCCCAACCAAGGATTGAACCTGTTCCCCCTGCATTGGAAGCTCAGAATCTTAACCACTGGACTACCAGGGATGTCCCCCAAAATTATGATTTTTAAATGAATACCATCTCTAGCATCTTTCAGACTCAGTTGGGTGATGTAGCTTGGTTTCTGATGCAGAGGAGGGAGAAAAACCTACATCAGCTCCTTCTCCAGCTGTGAAGGGAACTGTGTGTGAGCATCTTTTTTCTGGGGTGTTGAGTTCTGTTGCTTCTTCCTGGAAGGCAGAGAACAGGCTGAAGGAGCATGAACAGGCAAACCTACAACAGAAGTCACCCATAGCCTCACAACTCTGACAAAGGCATAACTTTGGACTGACCCAGCTCTTGAAGTTGGTTGGCCAATCAATCCATCTGACTGGGGTAAAAAAACGCTGAGCTTGATTGACTTGGTCAGTTTGGAAAACGCACTGTTTCTGGTCTCTAGTGGCACTTACCAGCAGGAATCACTTTGCTTTGCATCATCTAAGAAAAGAGAAGGTCAATTAAATGCACTGGGTTCTGTGTCTCTACATGAGCAGTTAACAAATTAGCAGAGGGGAAGCTTTTGCAAATGAGAGATTAAATTTCCTTGTTTATGTTGGAAATCTCCCTTGGTCTCTGTCAGCAAATGTGCAATAACATTCTTTCCGTGTTGGGCTGGCTTTCAGTTGGTTTGTTATTTTTGCTTCTTTTGTTCTTGCTATGGGCCTTCAGAGTGACTGTCTCTCTCAGGCAAGATAGACTCTCTTGCCTGGGGTTGATGGAGACTTCCTGGGGCGGGAGTGGGAGTGGCGTGGAGGGTTGCCAGACTAAATACAGGATGCCCAGTTTAGTTCGAATTTCAGATAAACAATGAGTTTTTTTTTAAAACAGTATAAGTATGTCCCAAACATTGCATGAGACATACTTATACTAGAAAGGTTCCTTGTGTATCTGAAATTCACATTAAACTTGGCATCCTATATTTTTATTTGCTAAATCTGGATAGCCACGAGTGTCCTCTGGTGTGGGGAGAAAGTTTCTGCGCCTGAGACATCTCAGAGCTCTAGGAGAAGGCAGCTTTCTCCACCTTCTTCCTCTTTGGCTTGGTCTGAGACTTGGTTTCCCTTCGATTTGGGACTAGGCTAAGGCGGATGAAGCAGTTGCTTCAGGCACAAACCCAGGAACTGAGATCAAGAATGAATGCTGTATTGAAAAAAAATTCTTTACAAATAAATGATCCTGTATTAAAATGTATTTTATTTTACTCCCATTCTATCCTATCCCGTCCTATTTTATTTTTTGGCTGCACCTAGCAGCGTGCAGAATCTTAATTCCCCAGCCAGGGACTGAACCAGTGCCCATAGTGCTGAGTCCTAATCACTGGGCCATCAGAGAAGTCCCCAACATACTTCATATTTTAAAATTGTAAACATTGTGATTTTTTACCATAAGTATTTTGGTTGAGAATGTTTTATTAAAGTGTACTTTATTTTAATGATTAAGTTTTTTTTTTTTTTTTTGGCACGCTTTTAAGTTTTGCTTCTGAGGTGGTGAGAGTGTTAAATGCAAGCTTGAAGTCTTACAAAGACTGATGCCAGAATTCTTTACTTAGAATTGAAATATGAGTGTTTCTACTTTATTTGACCTCGAATTTACACATACATTTGGAGACGCCTATGATCTTCCCTTGTCAGTTTGAACACGATGGTGACACTAAACTTGAGTGAAATTTCTTACCTCCATTGCTTTCTCTAAGAACATATTTTTGGTTCCAATTTCCTTCTTTCAAAGCAACAGAGACTCTGGTCTCTTACTGTTTTAGATGTGAGATGACATCTGAGGATAAGATCCCGGTTTTGCCCAGTGGTAGAATCTTCCAGAAGAAGCTTGGAGAGCTTGCTGGGCTTGGATGCATGGAGCAGAACTCATCACTACTGACTGCATGATGATTTAATATCATCTTCTTGAGTATTTAAAGTGTGATTTGTGGGTTACGGTTCAAAAAATGTCCCAATATTACATTTAGTTGATTGATGTACATGTATGAAATAAATGGTATTTAGCAATACAAATAATTGGTTTCCTTAGGGTGATTGTCTTGTTAGTATTTGTACTCCATGGTATCTAGGAATTCTTGATAACCATGGGTATACAACCCATGATGGGTGTATATAAACGCTGTATTTCAGACTCTCCAAATGGGATAAATGTAGTTAATGCTAGTATATTACATCATCCATTGGACTAAGGAAGGCATATGATATTCACAGAGAAGGCATGTGTGCTTGTGTATGCACACACACACACACGCACACACACACACATGCTCTTTCTTTTTCTCTTCAATGCATAGACATTTAAAGGCAGGGATTATTAGAAGACTGAAAAATGCAGAAGAGAAAAAGGCTTGGGCACTACTGACTGATGTAGGTTTAAGGTGTGAAAGAATGAACAAAGATGCAGATTTTTGTTTTGCATCTTTTAATATCTTCTCAGTATTCTTTAAATTTTTTAAAAATTTATTTTCATATTAAAGTATAACTGCTATGCAATGTAAGTTATAGGTGTACAGTATAGTGATTCACAGTTTTTGAATGCTGGCTGCTGTCTATGGGGTCGCACAGAGTCGAACCCAACTGAAGCGACTCAGAGAGAGAGAGAGATACTCCATTTATAATTACTATAAAATATTGACTATATTCTACATATTGTACAATATATCCTTGTAGCTCAGTTTATACACCATAGTTTGTACTTCTTACTCCCTCACCCCTGTCTTTCTCCTGCCCTCCTCCTTCTCCCCACTGGTAACCACTGTTTTGTGTCTCTATATCTCTGAGTCTGTTTCCTCCTTCTCCCCACTGGTAACCACTGTTTTGTGTCTCTATATCTCTGAGTCTGTTTCTTTTTTGTTATACTCACTGGTTTGTTGTATTGTTTTGGTTCCATATCTAAGTGATATCATACAGTATCTGTCTTCTTTGACTAATTTCACTTATGATAATGACCTCCAGGTCCATCCATGTTGTTTCAAATGGCGAAATTTCATTCATTCTTCTTCTTTTTTTAATGGCTGAGCAGTATTCTATTGTATTATCGTCTCAGTATTCTGAAGAAGACTGAATCAGTTGGTCTATTTAGAAAATAAAAATGATCTCAAAATAAATCTGATGTATGGCATTTGAACAGATGGGGTGTATTATTGAACTTAAGAGTTTTTGAAAGACCCTCAAGGGTAGAGTAAAACTCTTTGATTGAACAGTTTTGACTTCACGTGCTTGTCCTAAGGCACTTGAATTTGAACAAAGAGCAGTTCACAATAATGTTTACTACAGAGTTGTTTATAACAGTAAAAAATTACAAACATACAACATACAACAATAGAGAAATTAAGTAAACGGTAGAATGATTGTATGATGAAATTGTGTGCAGTCTTTAAAACCATATAAAAGAATATTTAACAACATGGGAACGTCCATTTTATTATTTTGTTAGATTAAAAATATTATAAAAGAGTAAACGGTATTATCACACTAAAAATCTATCTCATATATTTATCTATCAGTTATCTATGTATCTATCTATCTATCATCTATTTATGTGGTCTAGTCTATTTATAGCAAAAGAGGAAGGAAAACCTGGGTGCTACAACAAAATGTTGACCGCAGCAGTTTTCATTTAGTGGGAGATTATAGATGGTTTCGTTTTTCTTCTTTACAGTTTTCACTATTTTTGGTTTTATAAGCATCAATAACTTTTATAATTATAAAAATTGAAGTTTTGAAATTTAAAATGCAAAATTTTAAATAGAAAGTTTGAAAATATTGATGTATGTATTTATTTATTTTTGGCAGTGCCGAGCACCATGTAGAACTAAGGACTAAGTTCCCTAACCAGAGATCAAACCTGCATCCCCTTCCCTGGAAGTGCAGAGTCTTAACCACTCGACCACAGGGAAATCCCCCAAAATATTTATTTTTAAAGAAAAAATACTGGTTATAAAATTATGAGGAAATTGATTTGAATATGTGTGTATGTCATACAAGAGTATCAGTTGTAAAGGTGTAACCAAGACATACACATTTTCTGTGGGTAATAAAACTGCAGGAGGTTATTTTTTTGACATCTTGTACATTTTCCAAAATAAACATGTGTTATGTTCAAAATTGGGAAGCAAGATACAATAAAAATGAATCTGTGCATAACTGAAAAAAAATTATTTTTAAATTATATGTAATAATATTCTTTCTCTCCATGTCTTATCGTGAAAAAATTTTGAGACAACAATTTTCTAAGGAAGTTACATATAAATGACTGTGCTGACTTTCAGTTATGTTTATACCTGGATGATTACACAGACTTCTGTCTGCTGTCCTTTCATGATGGTTTTCTCCATCCCATTTATAGAAAACAATGGCTAGAAAACATTTCTAAAGCACACAGACATGATCATGCTAAATCCCTGTTCAAAAACCTATACATTCCTAAAAAATTTTTTAAAGTTCTATAAATTCCTATTATAATCAGAATAAAATCCTCCTGTTTTTGCCCTTCCTTAAGACTCATCACTGTCTTGTAGAAATCCAGCTTTCCCCTTTCAGACTCTGACAAAATGTATTTATTTATCAACAAATATTTCAGGAGTTCTTGCTTTGTGTGGGCCGCCGTGCTGGGTGCTGACACACACAGTCTCTTCTAGTCAGACGAGACAATGCAACTTTCTCATCTGTGACATGCGATTACTCATCACTGTGTGTTTCTCTGAGGCCGCTTTCTTTTTATGGATGTTCTTTCCTCCATGACTGCACTTGAAATCCTACCCATGCTTCAGTTCCAACCCTAGACACCATCTACGAGTTCCAGCTGGGGATGGTTCTTTTTTCTGAGTAATTCCCCGTTTGTACATTTCTTTCTTTCATTATTGAATTATAGTTGCCTTACAATGTTATGTTAGTTTCTGTTGTATAACGATGTGAATCAGCTACATGTATACATGTATCCCCTCCTCCCCAACCCGCCAGCCCACCCCTCTAGGTCATCACAGAACACTGAGCTGAACTCCCTGTGCTAGCCAGCAGCTTCCCACTGGCTATCTGCTTCACACACGGCAGTGTCTATATATGTCAATGCGACTCTTTCATCTCATCCCACCCTCTCCTTTCCCTTGTAGTATCCATGTGTCTGTTCGTACACTTCTCATAGCTTTTCTCACACACTGCCTTTCTTGAGAGTTGGTACAGACTTTCTGTGCCACAGTGATGATCAAGCTGGGGCAGAGATAAGGATGGGGCTTGGCAGGGTGGAGATGGGGGATGCTCCCAAGAAGGATGGGTTATCAGAATTTCTATTGGACCATGGTTGTTTAAAATAGCGTATTAAAAATAGCCATCACCTCATCTTATTTTTAGCTGTGGTGTGAAATTGGTTTAGACTTTTAAAATCAGAGTATCAAAAGGGGTATGAATAAAATGACCTGAACAACACGGCTTTATGAGATTGTAAGATTGTCTTTATAGCTGTTAAATGAGCAAAAGTGAAAGAATGAATTAAGAACGACTTCCCCCTGCCCCAGTTTAAAGTTCACTGTTTTTTAAAAAAATAATTTATTTATTTATTTAACATTTATTTATTTATTTTTGGCCATGCTGCATGGCGTCTGGGATCTTAGTTCCCTGACCAGGGATCAAACCTGTGTCCCCTGCAGTGGAAGGGTGGAGTCTTAACCACTGGACCTCCAGGGAAGTCCCAAAGTTCATTCTTGGTGTTGTCCACTCTATGGGTTTTAAAAATGGTATAATGACATGTATCACCATTATAATACCTTACAAAGGTTCCACTGCCCTAAAAATCTTCTGTGTTCCACCTGTTCACCCCACTCTCCCCTAATCCCTGGCAACCATTCATCTTTTTACTGTCTCATAGCTTTGTTGTTTCTACAATGTCATAGGGTCAGAATCACAAGGCATATAGCATTTTCAGATTGACTTTTTCCCACTAGTAATATGCACAAGTTTCCTCCATGTCTTTTCATGACTTAATAGCTTATTTCTTTTTAGTGCTGAATAATATTCCATTGTTTGGGTTTATCATAGTTTACTTACCTATTCACCTACCAAATGACATTAAAGATCCATGTGTAGATTCTTGGGTAGACATAAATTTTCAACTCCTTTGGGTAAATGCCAAAGAACATGAATCCTGGATTGTATGGTAGGAGCCTGTTTGCTTGTGTTTGTAGTTCAGTCACTAAGTCTTGTCCAGTTCTTTGTGACCCCATGGACCGCAGCACACCAGACTTCCCTGCCAATTTTTCTGTACCCTTTTGCATTCCCACCAGCAAGGAATGAGAGTTCCTGTTGCTCCACATCCTTGTCAACATATGGTGTTGTCAGTGTTCCCGATTTTGACCATTCTGGTACATGTATAGTCCTTCCCATATGCTCATTTCCCACCTGTGTGTCTTCTTTGATAAGGTGTCTATTCAGATCTTTTGCTCATTAAAAAAACTGAATTATTTGTTTTCTTATTTAAGAACTACTTTTGATCCCGAAGTGCCCTTGTGTGTGATGGGCAATGAGTACCAACGCTTCCAAGTTCTGTTGACCTAAAGACGAACACTGTCCAGCTCTGTTTTAGGTACAGGTGGCACTGTCCACCAAAGGTGAGTGGAAACCCAGAGGCTGATTATAATCCCCAAACACCTGTACTGAGCTACTTGAAGTCCCACACTCTCATATGTTCCAACTTTTGGACACGCTGCCCTTTGGCCTGGACATCTGCCTTCCTTTTGTCTGTCTTAGCTGTGAGCCCACCCGTTCTATGCTTTACTGGCTAATTCAGACTCATTCTCCTGGGTATCCTTCCAGACACTCTCTTCCCAAAACCAGAGCCGGGACTTCTTCTAAACTCTCCATTGCGTCCTTCCTCTGTCCATGCACTTGTCACAGGTCCCATCAGACCTGGATCAGTAGCTACCAAGAACAAGCTGAATTCTGGCTCTGTAGTGTTTACTTTTCTATCTATGATGTCTAATAAACATGAAGTAAAGATGACTTAAATGAATTCAGTTGTTCGGCAGAGGTTTATACAGCACCTGTTACGTGCTAGGATTTGTTTGCTTAGGCTGGATCCACAAACAAAATGGAGAAAGAGATCTCTTCCCATCAGCAACTTGCGTTTTCCTGGGGAAGACTGACTATTTGAACAGATGAGTGTCCATCAGTGTTTCAGAGGGCTAAGAAGGATCCCAATGTCCGCTTGTTTAAGATATTGCCATGAATTTGCAGGACTGAAAACACATGCACCTCTCCATGTCTTTCTGTGGCTGGGTAGCGCCTTTCTTTTTTAACCCAGAGATTACTTCCCATGTTATGGGTTCTATTCTGTCTCTCAAAGATAGTTGTCTCCTTGGCTCCCATTTTGGCATGGGTTTCATCAGGCAGGCACAGGAATCTAAGTCCTGTGTCTTAAATTCTAGACACAGGACTTAGTTCTGTGTCTCTAGAATTCTAAAATCTGGAATCCTGCAGGAATCTAAGATTTAGAGGAGATGCGGCACAGAACACGCTCTGGGGACTAGTGGGTGGTGGAGACATCAGTGGGAGGTGGAGCTTCTGACGGGGACCCGGTCTCCGAGTAGCTCCTGGTGTCCTGGGACTGTTTTGTCAGCATCTGGGGACTCTTCTTGGCTGAATATCTTTCAAGCCTGGTTCTCTGGCCTTCTGGGAACTTCCGTGAATTACCTAACAGCTTTTAATGCATTTTCTGCTCAGACCAGTTCGAGTGGGTCTGTGACTTGACACAAAGGGTACTGGCAGGCGCAGACCTCTCTCCCGGGTAACCTAGTCCTTCCCACCCAGGCTGTGTTTAATCAGGTCTGACTACAAAGATGACTTCAATGAGCCTCGGGTCTTGCCAGAACTGTCTCTCGATTGGGAAGGAGAGATCTCCCAGCCCTGAAGGGCAACAGCTGCAATAAGAAGGGTAAACTTATACATTGGGCTGAAATCCAAATTTTTATGTATGTAATTATGCCAGAATTCAGGTCAACCTCTAGGCTGTGTTGACTCATAGTCCATGATATATAGGAAGGAAAACAGCATCTCAGCTGCTGTGGTGGCGTTTTTTTCTTACACTTTGAAATGTTGTTTAATTATTTGTCCTCTTCTACTTAAATGCAAATTACTCTGTTCTTGCAAGTATCATGTTTTACCTGCTTGAAAAATAAATATCCCAAGTGACTAGGAGGGAAGGACTATAATTAAATTCTGGAATGCCGTGATGGGCACTTTAAGAATGGCCAGATGTTGGTGCTTTCCAAAACACACTCAAAGTCTCAAACTATTAAAAAGTTTTGAGGTGACCGAATTTGTCTACTCTGCCTCAAAATCATCAAGCAAGATGATGGCTACATCCTAGCCTGAGAAACAGTGATTTAAAATTTTTGTTGGCTCTGTGTTTTCAGTCTTGAAAACTTTCCTGCTCTGTTCTCTCACGTTTCCTAGTGACTTTAGGTCTAGCCGAGGGACTGTGTGGCTTACTTCTTAGTCACCTTGTCAGAAACACTTACTGGGGAAAAGAAAAGAATGAAAAATTAATATAAAGTCAGGAAACGGCACTTGGAAGCCCAAATTCCCTCTGCCAGCCCAAGTCCCCTTTTCCATTGGTTATCTTGCTCATGGTGAACGAAGATGCAGGAAACTTGTTGGTTTAGCTTTTCTACTTGCTGGTCTCTGCGGTGGGCAATTAAATTTCTGGGTATCATTGTCTTTAGTTGTTCTCACTTTTACTCCTTCCAAATCAGGAACTTTGAAAACTTGTACTTAATAACTTAAAGAGGAAAGAGGGTGACCCCCACTAGCTAAATTTTTTCATGACACCACCTTTTACTCACCTGTCTTTGGTCCCCTGG
Organism: Bison bison bison; assembly: GCF_000754665.1. NCBI lineage: Eukaryota > Metazoa > Chordata > Mammalia > Artiodactyla > Bovidae > Bison > Bison bison. The sequence goes on along the minus strand of NW_011494895.1, from coordinate 1,992,720 downwards.
AGTCCTTTCTAGTCAATCAAATGTAAATATTTAGTGAATAATATGCCTTTGTCTGGATGCACCACAATTTATTTATCCATTCACCAACAGGGATATCTTGGTTTCGTCCAAGTTTTGGCAACTATGAATAAAGCTGCTGCAACATTCACGTGCAGGTTTTGTGTGGATGTAAGTTTTCGGGTCCTTTGGGTAAATACCAAGGAACACGATTGCTGGATAGAATGGTAAGAGGATGTTTAGTTTTGTAAGAAACTGCCACACTGTCTTCCCAAGCAACTGTACCATTTTGCATCCCCACCAGCAATGAATGAGAGTTGTTGTTATTCTACATTCTTGCCAGCATTTCGTGTTTTCCATGTTCCAGGTTTTGGCTGTTCTAAAGATGTGTCGTGGTATCTTGCTGTTTTAATTTGCATTTCCCTCATAACATGCAATGTAGAACATTTTTATGTTTATTTTTATCTTCTTTGGTGAGGTGTCTGTTAAGTAAGGTCTTTGCCCCATTTTAAAAATCAGGTTGTTGTCTTATTGTTAACTTTAACAGTTTTTGACAAGTGTGTTCTCCTAGTCTGTGGCTTATCTTCTCATTTGCTTAAAGATTTTTTTTTTTTAAAGAGAAAGACACTGTGTTTTTGGTTTATTTTATCTGTAGATTCTGTTGAACTAGACATTGTAAGATACTCAATTAGAAAAGGTAAAGTTAGCATGTTTGATATAAAATCTAAGCTCTGGTCACTCTTCCTGTAAGTACAGTTACTATAGCCTATAATCTTATGTTGGGCACTTGCAGCTTCAGACCAATCAAACCATAAACAAATTCAATCAAGAGGACCAGGGAGCACCTTGATTATCAGCATCACTTAGAAGATTGTTTATGCATCTGTCAGGACACAGTAAACAGATTGTAGAGCTGTGATGAAGCTCGATACCAACACCACATATTAGTTCTCTTACTCTTGACTTTCAATAACCCTCTTTCTTTTTGAGCCCCACCGCCGCATGGCTTTCGGGATCTTAGTTTCCCAAGGAGGGCTTGAACCTGGGGCCACGGCAGTGCAAGTGCTAAGTCTTAACCACTGGAGCACCAGGGGACTTCCTCAGTGACCCTCTCCTCATGCCATCCACAGCTCATCCTTCCCCACCCGTGTTACCATCCCATAGCTTTTATTGTTGTTCCACTTTCTAAACTGCAGGATAGGGTGTATAAGCCAAAGGGGTTATCCAAATGGTAAAAGGGAATTGATTACCGATGAGTAATAGTACGAAAACAACACTGTAAAAATCCGTGAGGTCATGCGCAATGGAGGAAAACAAGTGACTTGAAGAATGTCAGTTTCTTCTTGCTGGTCTTTTGCCTGGAGCCTTGCCAGCTCTTCATCTGCTCTGGTGGTGTTTTCTTTTCTGCCTAATCTCCAAAGGGTGCTGCTGCATGGTCTGGACAAGAAAGGGGGAGGCATTAGAGGGAGTGTCAGAGAAAGCCAGAAAGGAGGAGTCCTTTCAAGTCAACACATAATGGGCTTACACACAAAGGAAACCAGGGCTCACCCGGACCATTAAAAAGATTATTTCACACTGCGTTTAACCACCAAAAGAGCCTGTGTAAAAGCTGGTATTGAGGCAGCTCTGAGCTCGTTCTGCTTTTATTTACATGAATTCTACCCTTTCCCAAATCTCGCTTTCAACTCTTTCCTCCCGAGTCCAGAGTCAGCAGTCAGGATGCTACTGCGTACATGACCTTCGCATTGCTCTCAGCAAGAAGCGTTGCTGTTTTTGACATTTTCTTTGAAGCAGTGGGGTCCCTAGTGCTGAAAACACAAATTCAGAACAATAACGGTTGGCATCTGCCTGTCGGTTTTTCATTATTGTCTATCAAGAATTCTTTTGGAAAATAATGAAATTTAATGTTTTCTTGGAGGGGGATGCCATACGAGTTGTTTTGTTTACATTTTCAGTACTTGGTGGATTACTCGTGCTCTTAAGTGTCTCTAGCTGACTCAGCATCTTGTTTGTAACCCAGATCTTTCCCGGCTCTATTTTTATTCCATAGCCTTGATTTTTTGTTTCACCCTCTAAACTTCAGGATGGCCAAGGGGGGTTATCCCAATCTGTCAACTTACTATCTTTTTGTCTGTTTTTTTTTTTTTTTTTAAGGTCCACTCTTGCAATCAACTCACAAACCCATTGCCTGACTAAAGGGGAGTTAAGTGCCTGGTGGCTCAGAAAGGGAGCTGAATATTCAAAAGTTCTCTGTCAATCCAGTGGCTGGATTGGCACAGGATGAGTGGGCGTCTCTGTTTAGCAGCCCTCAATACAGAACTGTCCTCAGTTCAGCCATTGGGAGCGTACTTGTGAGGATTTTAAGTAAATACCATCATGGGGCCAGTGTGCACAAACTGTCAATTTGTATTTATATGATGTGTGACCGTGCTGAAGCAGGCCTCATGAATCATTTGGGATTACCCTTATGGAGAGCCTCTAATTCTGCCTGAAGGATTAGGGAAACAGGGTTCAAAAGCTATTCATCAGTCCTGTCTTTCAGGGAGCACCAGTGAAGTCATCCAGTGTCTGACTTATCGGTGAAACACTCCATTTCCAAGTCTCAGAGAAAGGTCACGTAAAGGTAATGGAATATTTTTGTCAAGATGGCAGAGCCAGCCTCCATGACATCCTGGGGGATAGGAGGGAAAGAAGGAGGAGCAATCCATGGAGCATGAAAAGGAGTGAGACGGTTCAATGGCCTGAGCATTTTTCAGAAATGTCTTCCTGGATGATAGATATGAATGTCACTTTGAAGGACAACCTTAATGAAATGCACGTAACATCTTCCTTAAGGAGAGTCAGTTCATTATCAAGGGGTTGCTAACCATGTACTCAAGGAGGAAATCTTTCAACGTGGGGCCTGAAACTCCCTTCCTTCTTCGTCTTCTCACATCAGGGTCTGAGCAATAGCTGGATCTTGTTGGTGGCTGGCAACCTTATCCTTCTTCTCTGTTCATCACTCTGGGTATCTGGGTTGAGAGTAACAGAGTTGAATGTTGAAGCAGACTTTTACAAGGACAGGACTTCACTGAATCACCAGCAGTGAGAGTGGGGATAACGAAGCTCCATATCCAGAATGAAATCACCTAGACTTAAGATCTTAGATGTGGTGGTCGGTTTCAGTCACTTGTACCAACCAGTCTTCAGCTGTTGTGAGAGATTTTCGTCACTGCTGAGCTATCAACAGCTTCTGACACAGAGGATGGTTCCTTAAAATGCTTTTTCTTTTTTTTTGCTGTGTGATATGTGGGATCTTAGTTCCTTGACTAGGGGTCAAACCTGTGCCTCCTGGCTTGGAAGTGCAGAGTCTGAGCCACCAGGGAAGTCCCACTCTTTTCGTGTCTTGCATGGTGTACATCTTTTGTTTTCCTCCTACCATGAGCTGCTCATTCCCATCCAACCAACTTCCTGATCTTGTGTGCCTGAAGCCTCCTTCCATGGACCTCTTATGTTCTCTATCTGTACCTTTAGTGAAGCCATTTTGTCTCATGGACTTAAACATCATCTATCTACTGACAAATCCCATACTGATGTGTGCTCCAGCCTCGACCTCTCTCTTCTGAGTTCCAAACTCACATTTCTGCCTGCCTCCTCAAGATTTCCACTTGGTTTCTTGAATTTAGCATGGCTGACACTGAATTCCAAATTGTCACCTCTCCAAACCTACTCCACCACAGGCTTCCCCACCTCAGTTCAGGCTATCTCTATCATTTTGGATTCTCAGACCAAAAATTGTTTATGCTCCGACACAGATATGGGTTGTGTGGAGTGAACTTCCAAGTGTGGTTTGAGGTTATCTGATTGAATCCTGACTAGTGGCCCTCATCCCCAGGAGTATGTGGGGAGATGGCAAGCTTCTTAGAGAGGCCAAGTGCTTGGCGTGGTGTCGTATTCTAATGATGTCAGAACAGTGGAACAAAATCTGAGGCTCTATCCTTTGTGGATGAGGTGGTCAAGTAATATCTGAGAGGAATATTTTAATTTATAACAAGGCATTCTTGATACAAATCAAATCCTTGTATCGCAGAGTGATTCACCGTAAGCCAGATTGGCTTTCCAATATATATAATGAGATAGGGTCCATGGAGCCCATCATTATACTGGAAACCTATGATACTGGGGCTCCAGATAGCTCTAAATTAGTATTAAAATAAAATTGATTAATGCTTTAGGTGGTCTCATATGCATGAAATTACACACATCATGTAACGTACATAGTATATATTATACATTATCATTGTAACATATAGAGAGTTAAAAATATATTTCCCCCCACCCTCACATGGAGAAAATTTCCAAAATCCTTTTTACTGTTGTTGTTATGACTTATGCCTTGATGGTCCTCTTTGCTCATTAGTCTTGGTTTGTGTTTCAGATTGTTACCTTAGGATAGATTCCCTGAAATGGAAATACTGGATGAAAACACCTCTGAGAGAGTTTGAAGGTACCTGATGCATATTGCCAAACCATGTTCCAATTTGCATTCTCTCCAGTTGCTATGATTTAGAGCAAACAGAGCAACACAGTTACGCCAAAAATGGGAGGCGACCTTTCAAGGCCCATAGCTAAAGAGCCAAGGATATTGAAGAATGTGAACCTGGTGAATTCTCTCAAGTGTTTGCATGAGTGGAACTTGAATTGGGGACAGGAAATAAAGCAGGATGTAGTTAATGCTGAAAAGAATAGGTTTTGAAGTTCAAGGGTAGAAGAATACATAACTGCACATAACAGATGACTGTGCATGTGTTATTATTTCCATTTTTATAGATGAGGAAAGGGGTTTAAGTTGTTATGGCCAAGGTCACACGGCCCATTAGCAGTGGAGCCTGGATTCCAACCTTTGCTCTCTGTTTCTGTTCTATGTTGCACCAATGTTTACATATCTTGCTTCCACCACTTAAAGGGTTAAAGGCATCACGTGTTAGCTAGGCAGGATGGTTTGGGGTTTAATAGATTCTCTTCTAGCATATTTGGCTATGGAACAACTGGCCAAGACCTACCTTGCTTGGATACTGCAGGCAGCTGGAAAGTTCGCATAGTTGTTTGGTCAGCATTCTAAGACCTGTGGGTAAATCCATCCCATTACCTGTTTTTGTACAGCCTGTGGGCTAAGATAGATCCATATATATCCATATATCCATATATGTGTATTTATATATATATATATATATATATATATATAT
>NW_011494895.1:1975583-1987398 GCF_000754665.1 Bison bison bison | reverse complement strand
ATACACCAGCTCAATGGACATGAATTTGAGCAAACTGGGAGATAGTGGGGGACAGAGAAGCCTGAAGTGCTGCAGTCCATGGGGCTGCAAAGAGGTGAACACAACTTAGCAACTGAGCAACCGCAACAATAACAAATATAGACATATACACATATATATTATTTATCTGCTTATTTTTATTTGTTTAAAATTTTTATCAATATTTTTTATTGAAATATAGTTGATTGGATTTTAAAATTTTTAAATGGTTGAGAAATTAAAAGAAAAATACTATTTCAATTGGAAGTGGTCAGAAAAAAGAAAAAAAACCAAAAATACTATTTCATGACACATATAAGAAAATGACATGGAATTAGAGTTTTGGTATCCACATGTGGTTATATTGGAATCCTTCCAGGTCCATTCATGTACATAATTGAATAGTCACCATAGAGATCTATTATAGCAAGTCTAGAGTTTTTGCTGTCTGGCCCTTCTCACAGACGAAGTTTTCTGACTTCTGTTTTAGTTCATAGACATCATGACTCAATGATCCAGATTCTAAAAATGTCTAAAAGTCCCCCATCTGTGAAATGACACCAACAATGGCAGTCCTCTTTTCTACCTATCAGAGTGTCCTTGAAACATTCTTTGATTTTATCTGGTTATTGAAACAGGGGAGAAAATGGGAGATTTTTGCTACTTCATCTTCAGAGTTTGTTCTGTAACCAGGAGCCATGTTGTCTTGATGTACTGGCCATGAAAACTTTGAACCACTGATTTCAGAACAGGTGTCTGATGTCACCTGAGAACCAGATTATGCATCCCTGTGGCATCTGAATATACTCATCAGCTGAGGGACTGATGATTGGACAGATATATTCATGTTAACTCTATGGCCTAACAGAGAATGTGATTTAGGGTATTCCCCTGTGTGAATATGTTACAATTTATTTAGCTATCCTACTGTGTGTTTGGATTACTTCTGGGTTTTAGCTACGTAAACAAGCACTGCTCTGAGCATTCTTATACATGCTTCTAGAACGCATGCACACATTTCTCTAAGGCATATACTCAGCAGTAAGATTCCTGGGTTGTATAGTGTGTGCACACTTTTGCTAGGTACTGCCAAACCTTTTTTCTAAAGTGGAAATTTTAGAAACATGTTTTTTTATTGACACTTCCAAGAGATTTTCTTCACTCTGGATCATGGCCAAAGTTTGAGATTTTCAAACTTTAAGCCTTTTGGCCAAACTGGTTTTAATACGCATTTCCCTAATGACCAGTGAGGTTGAGCTCCTTTTTAATGTTTATTTCAGACTTCCCTTTCGTGAAGTCTTTTGCTCATTTTTCAAATGAAATATTTATCTTTTGCTTATTCAGAGAATTCTTTATATACTCTGGATATTAGCTTGTTATTGATGTTTCAAAGATCTCTTCCCTGGTCTTCTCACTCTTTATGGTGTCTTCCAATGACTTGAAGTTCTTGATTTTTACTGTGTTTGAATTTAACAATAATTTCCTTTATGGCTCATCTTTATATGACTTGTTTTAAAAAATATTTTCTAGCTTGAAATCTTTAAGATATTTTCCTTCCTTTTTCTTTTGTTTGCCTTTATTTTTTGTTCTTTCGATCCCACATATAAAGGAGATTTCTTACTTTCTTTTAAAAGTTCAGGGCAAAGAGGAAAATATACATGTGTGTATAAACTGAGATAGATATACAAATAGATATTTTTAAAATAATAGAATAAAGGCTTCAGGAGAGGTATGATATCCTGTAATTGCCACTATTCAAAAACAAAATGGTATACACTCCTGAAACCTGGAGTGCTGGTCTCATACAAATGACACTTCCATTGAAAACAACTAAAATTCCAGGTAAAAAGAAATGTAATCTCCTTAAAAGCATCAATGAACTGGCAAAAATTTCAACAATAACCAGGCCAGGGACTGAATGAAGTAGGGAACCACAAGAGGCAAGCGGAACAATGGCTCTGGCTTATGCCCCAAGGGTATCTGCCAAACTGAATGATCTTGAACTTTAGCTTTTTTCCCCTCCAAAACGATGTAATAATTCTATTTAAATCTCAAAGTTCACAACACGCTAGAAATTATATTCTTTGTAGCCTTGAAACACTACAACATGAAATTGTGAGTATCAACGTTAAAATGTGTGAAGGAGTGTGTTGTTTTTGCAAATCTTTCTGGGGGTTATGCAAATAAAACTGTGAAAAACCCTGGGTGAGAGAAGAACAAACACAGGACCTGCTTTTCAGTGTGAACATTTCATTGGTAGTGCATGCACCCTGCCTTCTCTGGACAGCTAGTAGATACTCACCAGGGGATTGCTTCTGCAGGAGCCAGCCTTCATGATGGCCCCTGAGGGTCCCTGACGCCTGTCAGTCACACCCTTGTGGAATTCCCCCAACTCTACTGCTTCTGGGTTGGTCTGTGTGACCAGCAGTGTTCAGCAGAAGTGATGAGTCCCTTCTGAGATCAGGTTATAAAAGATTACAGCTTCTGTCTCTGCCACTCTTGGTACCCACTGTTGTTTTTTTTTTAATTTAATTTTATTTTTTACCTTTACACTATTGTAGTGGTTTTGCCATATATCAAAATGAATCCGCCACAGGTATACATGTGTTCCCCATCCTGAACCCTCCTTCCTCCTCCCTCCCCATACCATTCCTCTGGGTCGTCTTAGTGCACCAGCCCCAAGCATCCAGTATCGTGCATCGAATCTGGACTGGCAACTCGTTTCATACATGATATTATACTTGTTTCAATGCCATTCTCCCAAATCATCACACCCTCTCCCTCTCCCACTGAGTCCAAAAGACTGTTCTATACATCAGTGTCTCTTTTGCTCTCTCGTATATAAGGTTATTGTTACCATCTTTCTAAATTCCATATATATGCGTTAGTATACTGTATTGGTGTTTTTCTTTCTGGCTTACTTCACTCTGTATAATAGGCTCCAGTTTCATCCACCTCATTAGAACTGATTCAAATGTATTCTTTTTAATGGCTGAGTAATACTCCATTGTGTATATGTACCACTGCTTTCTTATCCATTCATCTGCTGATGGACATCTGGGTTGCTTCCATGTCCTGGCTATTATAAACAGTGCTGTGATGAACACTGGGGTACGCGTGTCTTTCAATTCTGGTTTCCTTGGTGTGTATGCCCAGCAGTGGGATTGCTGGGTCGTATGGCAGTTCTATTTCCAGTTTTTTAAGGAATCTCCACACTGTTCTCCATAGTGGCTGTACTAGTTTGCATTCCCATCAACAGTGTAAGAGGGTTCCCTTTTCTCCACACCCTCTCCAGCATTTATTGATTGTAGACTTTTGGATCGCAGCCATTCTGACTGGCGGGAAATGGTACCTCATAGTAGTTTTGATTTGCATTTCTCTGATAATGAGTGATGTTGAGCATCTTTTCATGTGTTTGTTAGCCATCTGTATGTCTTCTTTGGAGAAATGTCTATTTAGTTCTTTGGCCCATTTTTTGATTGGGTCGTTTATATTTCTGGAATTGAGCTGTAGGAGTTGCTTGTATATTTTTGAGATTAGTTGTTTGTCAGTTGCTTCATTTTATTGCAGTAGAGTTGATTTACAATGGTGGGTTAATTTCTGCTGTATAGCAAAGCGATTCAGTTATACATATGTACGTTCTTTTAAAAATGTTCCTTTCCATTATGGTCTATCATAGGATACTGAGTATAGTTTCGCATGCTGTACAGTGGAACCTTGCTGCCTTCCCTGGTTTTGTCTTTCCTGGATCACTGGCTTGGGGGCAGGGGAAGCCGGCTGCCATGCTTTCAGCAGCCATATGGAACGATCTTTCTGATGGGGAACTGAGGCTTCCAACTAACAATCAGAAAGGAACTTAGACCCACTGGGAGCCCTGCGGGTGGGCTTGGTGGTCTCTTATCAAATGACTGCCGTCCGGGCTGACATCTTGATTGCAGATTCGTGAGTGACTTAGCTCAGCCATTCCTAGATTCTGGACTCACAAGGAAGAAGTATGCTTATTGTTTTAAATTGCTAAGTTTTGAGTAATTGATGATGCATCCATCGATAACTAACAAAGGCCTTGTCATCCAGCAAATGCCTGGGTTGTTGTAATATGCAAGGAGGGAGCAAGGAATGACCTTTTATTACTCTATTGGGGGAGACTGGTATCACTCAGGGAAAAAGAGGGCGTCATCAGATGGGGTGGGGCTTATGAGAAGAGAAAGAGGAGAGAATGGAGACTGAATATCCTCTAATAACCAAGAGAACGTTCAATTGTGATGCTTGATCAAAAGCTGAGGAAGGCAAGCGGTGCCTTTCATTTCATGCAGAGTATAGAGCCTGACTGGGTTGTGTTGCCTTTGGCAGCCCCCTCTTCCCTCAGCATAACACATAGACACACACACACACTTGCAAGTGTACACACATACACACACTTTTGGACGATCATCCGCAGCTTCCACTAGCCTGTGCCGGATCTTCGTATGGCTGTCAGCGTGTGCTGCCTCTCGACACCCTCAGGCCTACGGGCACGTGGCTTGGAGAGCAGACCGTGCCTTTGGTGTGGAGGAAAAGGCACCTCTTCTTCCACGTGGACACAAGCCAGTGCCAGGGCTTGGGCCTGGCAAGTGTAGTCCGAGCTGGACCTTGGCTGCTCCTTTGCAGGGTCAGCCACCTTGTGCTGTGTGCCAACTGCACAACTGTCCTGGTGCTGAGCTCTCTGGATGAAGCTTCTCAGACACTATGTGACATGGGTTCGGGGAAAGAGGAGAGCTGGGAGCCTTCAGAATCAATCAGAGGGGCTATTCCACATGTTGGAGCTGTGGCTTGTCATAGTCACTGGGGACCATTCTCACCCAGATAACTGCCTGTTTCCAGCAGTAGCAACTACTCCCTTAGTTTTTCCTTAGGCAGGCCTCTGCCCCTGGGAATATGTGTATAGTAGCAAAATATTTGCTCTAAAGCTGCTCTTTTCCTTGAAAAATCCAAAGTTTTCTTCTTCTTCTTTTTTTAAAATCAAAAAGCCAACTTTCTGGTTTTATTTCTCCTATAAGTTCCTATTTTTTGTAATGCTTAGACTAAGGCACTCTTAATGCCTCTATGATTTAGTTTTTTTTGGTTGCACCCCGGGGCATGTGGGATCTTACCAGGGATTGAACCTGCACCCTGTGCATTGGAAGTGGGGAGTCTTAACCACTGGACCACCAGGGGAGTCCCATTTCTATGGTTTAAAATTAAACCAACCAACCCATAAGTACAGGGCCCAAAGATTATCATAAGATGACCCGATGAGTCACTCAAAGTTCAAGTGTCCTGTTTGTGGTTACATAACATCAGTGGCTTCTGTGGGGCCATTATCTGAGACCCCTGCCATCACCCACCTGGTGAGGACCAGGACCAGTCATGTGGTTTGCCTAGTGGTGAAGAAAACTGAATAAAATGGATGCGTCTCAAGTCCTATTACAGAGAAGTTGTCTACTGTGTCTTGGCCACTAGAAAAACAAGACGGCTTGTCAAAAATAATTCTTTCAAAGAATAACCTTGTCGTGTATTTGGAATCATTTAGCAGCTCACACCCGGGTCAACAAGGCCAGCTGCTGTATGTAAGATGAACAATGCGGGACATGTATTAAAAGGAGTTCACGCAGATTTCACTTGGTAGTAATGGTAACAGAAAAAAATGATAAATAGCAGTAAAAAGCCTGGGATTCATATCCTACTTTTAGAGTCTTTTGAACAGATAAATGATTTGAACCAGTGTGTAACAAGGGACTGAGTGGCAGTGGAATGCAAATATTGGCACTGCGGACAAAGGCAGCTCAAGGACTTACGCAGAAGAGGAGCTACAGCAAACCTTGAGTCACTTTGAGAATTTTGCAAGGAAATGTAAAATGATGGCCCTGAGTATGATTAAAGGTAATAATCCTAAACTTCTGGAAGAGTCAACAGCAAAAACATAACCTCAGCAGGATAGACTGGTTTCATGTTGTGTGTGCACATCAGACGAAGTGATATTTGGAAGCCAGAAAAAATGGATGACAAGTCTTACACAGGGGGACATATAACAACCCCCAAATCAACAGCAAATTATTTTGCCCTGTAGATTTGATGCTTTTGGACTGTGGTGCTGCATAAGACACTTGAGCTTTCTGGATTGCAAGGAGAGCAAATCAGTCCATCCTAAAGGAAATCAACCCTGAATATTCATTGGAAGGACTGATGCTGAAGCTGAAGCTCCAGTCCTTTGGCCACCTGATGCAAAGAGCCAACTCATTAGAAAAGACCCTGATGTTGGGAAGGATTGAAGGCAAGAGGAGAAGAGGGAGGCAGAGGATGACATGGTTAGATAGCATCACTGACTCAATTGACATGAATTTGAGCAAACTACAGGAGAGAGTGGAGGACAGAAGATCCTGGTGGGCTCCTTGAGGTTCATGAGGTCACAAAGAGTCAGACACAACTTAGCGACTGAACAACAACAACAACAACAGAAAATAATAGATTTGATGCAGCAGGTAAACTGGATGAGAATGGGGATAGCTCCTGTTGAGATTTTGCAGAACGTGAGGGCATCTGGAAAGCAGAGCAGCTTCCAGTGAGAATTAGGAGCATGGGGCTGCAGTCCAGCTGGATGACTCCAGGGCCTATGTTCTCTGATGGGGCTAGTGGGTTAGGTAGGGAGAAGCCAGTGGCAAGGTGCTCTTTGAGTCTACCTGGCAGATAGGTTATACCTCGTTATACTGAGAAAATGTTCTGTCTTTCTGGTGCCAATTCATTATTTGCACTTTAAAATCTGGTAATCCTAAGGCAGGAACTCTGACCTTTATTTTGGTCACTTTTATAAATTTCAGTAACTTTAGTTTTTGAGGGAACTTCTGCCTATGTCAAAATTTCTCGGTCCACCAAAGCTCAGAGATCCTATGCTTCTGTTTCGTAGAGATTCTCCTGGTGGTTCTAAGGTCTGGGATATTTGACATTTCATGCTACAATTTCTATTCCTACTTAAAAAAACATGCGCACCAAATGTGTAACAATTGTATAAAATAAGCTTTTGAAGAAAATATAATGTCTAGGTTTTCTCATCAACCATAAAGTATCATCAGTCATGGTTGAATCTCATCTTCAGATTCGACAAGAAGAATTCTTTCCCTCTCAACTCTGAATTCTTTTTCTGGCAGTGGACACTGGCAGGCAATGCTGGTATCCAAGCCCTACCAGAATTTGTATTCTGCTTTCCAGCATCATCCACCTCAGTCTCAGACTCTCCTTAGCTTTGGCTGTTCCACCTAATTAAGTGATGAAATTTTGTTAGCTTGATTTTTCTGTATCTTCTTCACCAGGGATAAAAGCTGACCTTCTTTTGATCTTCCAGGGTCTTCTCTCTTGAGGCATCTGAAGTAAGCAAGACTGAGATTCTATGTAAAGCCAGTTTTGAACTCTTTCCTGAAGCCTCCTCCTGACTAGTGCTTCTCCATCAGAAAGTTTCTTGGCCAGACTGAATCTGCTCCATTTCATTTTTCTTTCCATGATACTCAGTGAATTATGAAGAGAGCAGGCACTGATGCCATTATCTAAAAACTGTAGAACTGAGCTATGGAGATGATGATTGAAATATAAATGTGCTCCCTCAAACCCCCTTAGGTGACATTTTGAGGAAAAAGAGACTAGAACTTGTTTCTATTTATTCCTTGAAAACATACAAAAATCAAACAAACTGAACAGTGTTCTTACAACGTGGCATCTTTTTAGACCAGTGGTTCTCAGCACTGATTAAACATTCGCATTTACCTGGAAAATTAAAAAAAATATTGATGGTTAAGTTTTACTCCTTATCAGTTAAATCAGACGTGACTTTTAAAATATTTATTCTTCTTGGAATTTGTTGAGCTTTATGAATCTGTGAATTGGTATCTTTTATCAGTTAAAAAAAATCCTCAGCCATAACTTCTTCAAATATTGCTTCTTTTCCGTCCTCTCCTCTCCTTCTGGGATTGCAATTATACATTTGTTAGATCGTTTGACTATGTCTCACGGGTCTTTCCTGTTCTGTTCTTTTCAACTGTGTATTTTGTTTGGGATATTTTAAAGTTTTCTTGTTTTTGAGTTTGCTAATACTGGTTTCTGATTTGCCAGTCTGATTTAAACCTATCTGATGCATTCTTATTTTTAGATATCTTACTTTTCAGTTGTAGAGTGATTTCCCTCCCCCCTAGATTTCAGTTCTCCATTGAAATGTTATGTGTTTTGGACCACTTTTCTCTTTATTTTCTTTAATATATTAATAACAGCTATTTAAAGGACTCATTTTTTAATTTCAGTATGCAGGTCTTCTGTCTGCTTCAAATGACTCCCCCCCACCCCCTTCTCATGTCTTGTAATTCTTTATTTTATGCTGGACACAGTACATAAAACACAATGAGACTATATAGAGATTAACGTTTATATTGCTTTCACGTAGAAAGGGTTTGCTCTTTGATGACTTAATCAGGGGTTGGGGATTTAGTCAAATTTAGCCTGTTACTGGTTTCAAATGGGTCAGAGTTGAGAAGAACCTCCCATGAATTTTGAATGCTAGCCTGGTAGGTCTCTGCCTTTTCCATTTCTACCTACAGAGACCACAAGTCAGTTGATATGCTTTTTGGCAGTTTCGGACTTTGTTCTCTAGTCTCCAGACCCTGCACTGGGCAAATATCATAAGAAGTAGACTGGCTGTGTGTTTTCATCAGACACTCCTCCAGGAGATAGATATTATCTTTCCATGACTGTGAGATTACAGTTGATTTTAGTCTCTATTTCAGAGAAATTCCCTAATCTTCCAAGTGGCCCTTGACTCAGTAAATGAACTATAGGGAAAATGGTTTTCGTGTATGTAGGGCTCTGGAAGTTTTCAGATTGTCAATCTAGCTCCATACAGCCTCCAAAAGCTTTGGTAGTGTCTCTTTCTCACAGTAACATCCTTGTATTCAGGCCAAACTCGAGCCTCATCTTGCACTTGAAATTGGCAAACATTCCCAAGGTAGAAGGCAGCCAGTGGCCGCCTACTCATCTTGGAAGGACTCTCCTGTCTTCAGTTGAGTTCATTTAGTCCCACTTGCTTTCCTGTTTTCTGATGTCTTGGATAATGTAATTTTAGGGATTTAGTTGGCTTTTTAAAGTTTCTGCACCTGGAGCATGGTTCTGTTTTTTCCTGCTCCATTTTACCTGGAACTACAGTTTAATTAAACCAATACTCTGATGGCAAGCTTTAGCTTTGGTACATGGATTTTAAAAAAATGGAGTAGAGAGCACAAGAAATGAATCAAAAGTGCTATGATTTAGGGAGTATTTAGGGGATATATTTGAAAGAATAAGCTCTTCTATTGAAAAGTCTTAACTTCTAAAGAAAGGTCTTACTAAAACATGTCCTTATTCATTGCTGCTATTCACTAATCCAGTGGGAGAGATTGTTTCCTTCCGAAGAAATGAATTACCCAGTTTAAAGAATCTAGAACACACAGTAGAAGAATCATTACTGAAAAGTTTACAAGTGAGCTCTCCAAATACGTACAACCGTATCAAATATACAATAAGGAGTTTCCATGATGAGAATACACATTTCATGGTCTCTTTCACACACTTTTATTTTTTTCCCTTCTGATCACCTGTAATCTATGTCAGTTATCTATACAATAAAGAGTAGAAAGTGTATAATTTTTTTCTTATATGTTAGGCCTGTGTCCCCAAATAGACAATAAGCTTCCTACGAACATGGCAAACCGGATAGTATCTAGAAAGGTGCTGAGCAGGTACTTTTTGATTAATTGATTATTTAATGTTTTCCAATGGCATTTGACTAAAGCATTTGGACAGAGAGAAAAAATCATATTGGGTTTGCAGAGCCTAGAACATGTATAGTGATTTGGAGCAGAGACATACACAAAAATTACAATCTTCCATTCAGTTTGTTAATTTGTTTTCCTCTATAAAAATTGTTTAAAATTGGATGAGTTGAAAACTTTTCCCAGAAGGTGTTTGGAAATAAGATTAATGTTTATGTATCTTGAATTAGTTATAGGTTTTATTGGAAGGCAGTGGTATAGACTGATTCATCCTACAAAGATTTTTCTGTATTGAGCATCCTTACTTTTCATTTAATCAAGCTATACGAAGGCTAAAAAGAGCTAAGACTAGAACCCCCTAAAGTAAAGAACAGGCTTTGGCATGATTTATTTGGCCTTTGAATCAAATTCAATCCAATAATGTAACAACATGAAGAAAAATGATGTACAGAATCTGAGGCCTGAAAAGACTAAGAATCCATAGATTAAGGTCTCTTTCAGTCATTTACATTAAATATGTGCATTCATTACACAAAGCATGCCTAAAATTTTCAGTCATTCCATCTTTTTTTAAACTGGAGTATAATTGCTTAACAATGTTGTGTTAGTCTCTGCTATACCTTGAAGTGTATCAGTCATACGTACACATGTATCCCCTCCCTCTTGGGCTTCCTTCCCACACCCACCTCAGCATAATCTCTCAGAGGATCTTACACGGGGCACGATGGGTCATTTCTCTGTTGAATCACAAGATAAGTCATTCTCCTTTGAGTAAAAGGATGTCACTTCTATCTGTTTTTGAGTGAATGGGTACAAAGGTATGTGAAAAGACCTAACACAGGATTTGAAGACTATCAACTAATTTGTGATTGACTGGAGAATCCATCCTTTGGCTATTAGAGTATAAACAGAGGTTTTCTACTATGCTAATGTATATTTTTTTCTCACTTGTTCTCTATCATATTAAGCAGTTATCTAGTGTTAGCAGAACAAACTGAAGAGTCTACATATGACTGTAGACCATCAGGACAGAGTGTGCATTATACAGGAATAAAAACATTATCAACATCTGACTTCACTCTGTAGGTTAAAATGTCAAATGTACGTTTTTTCTTGATTTAACAAATCATTTCTTCTTTTAACCAAAAGTTTTGGGGACCTTCTGAATTCATTAATTAAAAACAGCAACTCCCTCTCAGATTGCCACACCTGAATTTATTCCTTTGTGGGTCATTTCAGTTTACATCATTTCCTGGAGTTATCCTGATGTTGCCTCTTCTGCTCCCTGAGGGAATGTGGTTGTTTTACTTCAGATGGTAACTGGCAGTTGGTAGGTACCTTGCTGACCCTGGATGTTCTCAGTGAATGTTACGACGATCTTAATGTCAAGTTAATGGAGCTTTCTCACTGATGGATGTTGAAGCCGACTTTGTGAAGCCAAGCAAATCTCTCAGTGCCCCCAGCTCACTGGCGGCTAAGTCAAGCTTCCAGTCAAGGTCTGTATTCTGGCTGTGCTGTACTTTTTCCATTTTGCTCTACAGTCGGTGGCTCAGATGGTAAAAGAATCTGCCTGTAATGCAGGAGACCCAGGTTCATTTCCTGGGTTGGGAAGATCCCCTGGAGAAGGGAATGGTGACCCACTCTAGTATTCTTGCCTGGAGAATCCCACGGACAGGAGAACCTGGAAGGCTACCATCCATAGTATCACAAAGACTCGGACATGAATGAGCGACTTTCACAATTTTGACTGAGTGTTGCTCTCTGATGTTGAATATATGGATATCAATGCTGTTATTAAAGCAGTGAATTCTGGGAATTCTCAAGC
The DNA here is from genome assembly GCF_000754665.1 of Bison bison bison. Lineage (NCBI taxonomy): Eukaryota > Metazoa > Chordata > Mammalia > Artiodactyla > Bovidae > Bison > Bison bison. The sequence goes on along the minus strand of NW_011494895.1, from coordinate 1,975,755 downwards.
ACATGACTCATGAAAATAATCACTTTTAAGAATGTAATTAATTTATTTTTGGTTGCACTGGGTCTTCTTTCCTGCATGTGGGCTTTCTCAAGTTGTTGTGAGTGAGGGTTACTCTTCACTGGAGTGCAAGGGTTTCTTATTGTTATGGCTTTTCTTTATACTTTCTTTGTGG
>NW_011494895.1:1951543-1975483 GCF_000754665.1 Bison bison bison | reverse complement strand
GAGAAGGACATGGCAACCCACTCCAGTATTCTTGCCTGGAGAATCCTATGGACGGAGGAGCCTGGTGGGCTACAGTCCATGAGGTCGCAGAGAGTCAGACATGACTGAGCGAGTAGCACGTTCACGTTCTCTTGATGCAGAGCACAGGCTCTGGTTGCGGGGGTTCCAGTAGGTGCAGCCCACGGGCTCAGTGGTTGCACCTCACAGGCTTTGGTTGGTCCAGTCTTTCTGGACCCGGGATCGAACAAGTGTCCCTTTCATTGCAAGGTGGATTCTTATCCACTGCACCACCAGGGAAGTCCAATAAGCACCTTTTTTGAAGAAGAGCTTCACTGTACATGTGGAATCAGAACACGGAGGACGGGTCCTTCAGATATTTTCTGCCATGGACTTTGCAGTGGGTGAGTGACACTTCCCCGTTTTCCCTGCTTTCAACTGTTGAGCTAAAATCTTGGCCTGTGGACATATTATATATCAAGGGGCTAGCAACACAGCAGGGGGGGAATCAGCCTTATTGCATTTTCTGTTAGGAGAACATCCTTAAATTACACCGAATCCTTGCCTTATGAAACACCACACGGCTCTCTTGCTTTCGTGGCTGCTGCTTTACCAAGCAGGCTACTTGGAAAGTAATTACATTGAACAGACACTGCCCTTGATTTAAAGTCAGAGGGGGAAGCAGTTAATTGAATAGAAATGACAGTTCTTCTCTTTTTTAAAGATGAAGCCAAGCTTAGAGACAACGTAAATATTAAAGGGAAACTGCCCTAAACAATCAAGATGAATCATTGGCTTGGTGAGGACAATTTATTTTACTTCACTTGATAAGCAAAGGCAACATCGGAGTGCTTTGTGTTTCTCTGGGCATTCTTTCTCTCCAAGTAACAGTTGGACTTTGTGATTCTTTGTCACCTTGGTGCCGAGGCTTTCAAACCTTTTCTCACTGGGTTTTTCTGGTCTGTTTTCAGGTTAAAGGGGCGTGGGTGACAGAAGCCGGGAAATAAAAGACAGGATTGTTTCCTTGTCATCCTCCACCCTTGCCACCTGGCGACCGTGATTCCGATGAGTGGAGATACATAATGGCCATCTTAAGGCAACGTGCGCCTTTATTTCCTGGGGGTCAGGCACCAGGAGGACCACGAGGGCATAAGATCTGTTGAAATGTGACCCTCCTTGGAGCAGGGGTAACAGTTTCTCTGCATGGAGGGGGTTGAAGGAAATGACTTCAGGGGAAAGTTCATAGAGTTCTGAAATCAATAGCCAAAAGTAAAACGTGCTCATTTTCTCTTATTATTATTATTTTTTTAATTGGAGGATAATTGCCTCACAATGTTGTGTTGGTTTCTGCCATACAACGTCACGGATCAATCATAACTATATATACATGTGTATGTATATCTATCTGTATATCCCCTCCCTCTTGAGCCTCCCTCTCCCCACCACCACACTGCCCCTTTCGGTTGTCACAGAGTGGGCTGGGCTCCCTGTTATATAGCAGCTTCCCGCTAGTTATTTATTTTACACAACAGTGTATATACATGTCAGTGCTCCTTTTTCAACTTGTCCCATCATCTCTTTCCTCCGCTGGGTCCACAATGCCATTCTCCACATCTGACTCCATTCCTTCCCTGAAAATAGGTTCATCAATATTGCTTTTCTAGATTTCATATATATACTCTAATATACTATTTATGTTTGTCTCGTTCTCACTTACTTTGTGTAACTTTTTCTCTTTCTCACTTACTCTGTGTAACAGGCTCTAGAATCATCCATCTCAGTAGAACTGACTCAAATGCATTCCTAGTTATGTCTGAGTGTATTCCATTGTATATATGTACCAAACTTCTTTATCCATTCATCTGTCAATGGATATCTAGGCTGCTTCCATGTCCTGGTTATTGCAAACAGTGCTGCTGCAGTGAATACTGGGGTACAAGCGTCTTTTTGATTTGTAGTTTCCTCAGGGTATGTGCCTGGCAGTGGGATTGCTGGGTTATAAGGTAGTTTTATTCCTCGTTTTTTGAGGAATCTCCATACTGTTCTCCATAGTGGCTGTATCAATTTACAAAAAAAAACGCTCATTTTCAAGCATGAAGTGTAATTAAAATGTCCCACGGCTGAATGAAGAGAAGGAACTTCCTTATCAAGTAATAGATATAAAATAAAAATCCAAAGTGGAAAAAAAAAAAAGCCCTTCAAATTTCAACTCTAAATTTTGCTGCCACAGAGAGAGTTGGAACTCTTAAAACATTTATATTGGGTGTCTTTATAGCTTGCCGTGCTCAACTGTATTTTCTTTCTCAAGATTTTCTTTCCCTCTCCAGCCAAATTCTTAATTCTCTGCACATCCCAGGAGAGACCACCTGGGGCCTGTTGGGTCCAGGCAGAAGAGAAGTCAGAGCTGGGACACAATGAGGAAACCAGTGTTCCCTCACATTCCCCGGGATTCTTCTAAAGCTGTTAGGAGTGGAAATCTTTTCACCTTTGCACTTAGAATAAAGCAACACAGCATTCACAATAAGTTGGCTTCTGTATACTCTTTGGTAAGCTAGGGCTTCTGCCTCTCAGCCCAATTTTCTAGTCTGAAGGTCAGGGAGAAGGCTTGCATAACCCCAGGGAAGGTAAGTGCAGTGATGGAGGGACGGGAGGCAGCTCAGAGAGACTTAGGTGGATTTCTGGCTTTGCTAGGGCTTCCCAGGTGGCTCAGTGGTAAAGAATCCACCTGCACTGCAGGAGAGGCAGTTCGATCCCTGGGTTGGGAAGATCCCTGGAGAAGGAAATGGCAATGCACTCCAGTATTCTTGCCTGGGAAATCCCATGGACAGAGGAGCCTAGCAGGCTACAGTCCATGGGGTCACAAAGATTGGGATGTGACTGAAGCAACTGAACATGCACGCTGGCTTTGCTACTCTTTAACCGTCCCTTAGGGATGTTACTGGCTTCCTTCTTTAGGCCACAGTTCCCTTTTGGCTGCAAAAGGAAAAGACCAGATGACTGACCTCTAAACTTTTACCTCTGACATGACTATATGCCAACTCCTTCCTCTCCTTCCTAGGACATATAAATGATGGAATCACGTATAAGGTCGGTTAACCTGGCTTCCCTGGTGACTCAGAGGTTAAAGTGCAATGTCAGAGATCCGGGTTCGATCCTGGGGTCGGAAAGATCCCCTGGAGAAGGAAATGGCAACCTACTCCAGTATTCTTGCCTGGAGAATCCCATGGATGGAGGAGACTGGTAGGCTATAGCCCACGGGGTTGCAAAGAGTTGGGCACAACTGAGCGACTTCACTTTCTTTCTTTCTTTCAGTTAAACCAGGCACCAAAGGGCCAATACGTAGCCTGGACATGTGCATCCAACACAGGTGAGTTCTTTTTAAGAAGCACCTGTATTTTAGGAAAGGGTCCATGGAATGAGAGGATTCTTCTCTGCCAAAGGGAATTGATCTGTGATTTACAAAGAATAAGATAACATTCATAGTTTTGCTTGGGGTGGGGATTATAAACATTCTCATTTGAAGCTTCTTTTTTCCCAGTTTTGAAAGTGAAAATGTTAATCACTCAGTTGTTTCTGACTCTGTGGACACGTAACTCACCAGGCTCCTCTGTCCATGGAATTCTCCAGGCAAGAATACTGGAGTGGGTTGCCATTCCCTTCTCCAGGGGATCTTCCCTACCCAGGAATCGAATCCAGGTCTCCTGCACTGCAGATAGATTCTTTACTGTCTGAGCCACCTGGGAAGCCCAGGTGTTACTGAGATCTAATTGACATATGGTGCTGTGTAAATTAAAGGTGTAGAGCACATGATTTGACCTACACACGTCATGAAATGATGATCACAATAAGTTTAATGCACATCCATTGACTCATGTTGATACAGAATTAAGTAAAATGAAAAAACAATCTCTTTTTGTGATGAGAAGTCAGGATTTACTCTCTTAACTGTCATATATAACAAATAGCAGTGTTGATTATATTGCATCCCTAGTACTTATTTATCTTATTACTGGAAGTTTGTACCTTTTAACCACCTTCATCCAAATCTCCTCCTCCCCTATTAAAGCCTTTGCAAGTTCCTGTCCTTCTAGATTCCCCAGGTATAAGATAGATCAACCTGATGACCTCAAGCAGAATCTCCCATTGTATCTTTCCCAGAGAAACTTGAAGAACTAATAGCTAATGTTTGGGTAGTGGGGGGAAAGGACTGTCTTTGAAAATGAAACAGGCATCATTACTGCTGGACTTCTCAAATTTGTAAATATGTTAATAGAACACTCTGGGTTTCTAAGGTGAGGATATAGAATATAGCTTTTACTAAGATGGTTAAATTACAGAATTCATCCCTCCTCCAATAATAATTATCTTTTTGTCATTATTTTTATTGTCTTAAGCAACTAGTGTTCGGGGGAGGACAGTTTGGGGAACATTGCTGTAAGAAGTAAATGCTTCTATGAGACTTCCCTAGAGTCCAGGGGTTAAGACTGTGCACTTCCAATTCAGGGGGCCCAGGTTTGATCCCTGGTTGAGGAACTAAGATCTTGCATGCCGTACAGTGCAGCCAAAATAAGTAAACAAACAAGTATTTGAGACAAATCAAATGCCTGTGAACTTATTTAAAAAGAAAAAGAAGAAGTAAATGCATCCAATGCCCAGTCACTCTCCAAACGAGATGTCCCTTTTATATGTGAGCAAAGGGGATTCAAGTTAGAGGTTTGGAAGAACTTTCCATGGCAAACGACGCAATAGGACCTGAAGATTACGGGATTTCCCCATGCAGACTTTGCCCCATCGGTCCGCAGAACATTGCTTGTGTCTTCACTCAATCAGGGCTTTCATAAAGGCTCTTGTCAAGTACTCTGCTTTGTGAACAAAAGAAACAAAACCAGAAGTGGCCTCTAGAATGAAGAAAAGAATGGAATAAACACTCATGTAAGACTGATGGTCATTTTATGTAAGAACTGGGAGCTGTATTTTGTGTGGGATCCCATCCCTTCTCTTTCACACCGTGGCCAAGAGCTTGATATTAGCATTTACATGAAATCTGTGGGTGGTATTGCTTATCTCAACTGTTATGTAATCCTTATTACTCATTAGGATGTGGTGTTTTGCTGTGTAGCCTCCAACATGTCTCAGGCAGGATAATTACACACGAGATCGAGTAGGATGGCATTCGAACTTAAAAGTTTTCGTATGTGTGTACTTTTTAATAAAGTAGATGCTGCTTGAAGTGAATTATGTTCAATTATTATTTTTTTTTCTGTGTTTGCAGGTTTCAGTTTGAAAAGAATCTAATTGTTTGAAAAATATAGGTTACGAGCCACTTAGGAAAGTCCCTCCAGACTCTCTGTAGACGGCAGAGCAGGAAGTCAAAGGTGGCCGGCTGAGATTGCTGCCATCAATTTCTCATCAGTGGCTCCGCAACTGCGTCTCTCCTGACTGAAGTGACAAACAAAGTGAATAACAAGCAAAGACAGGTGGTCCTGTTGATATTCTCGCAGGGTTTCTAGGTTACGATCGTTTTCATTAACACCATGGTTTGCCAGCGCCCATTTTTTTTCTTTTTTTTAAAAGATTTATCTTTTTTTATGTGAACCATTTTTAAAGTCTTTATTGAATTTGTTGCAGTATCACTTCTGTTGCTGAATGTTCTGGTTTTTTGGCCGAGAGGCATGGGGGATCTTAGCTTCCCGACCAGGGGTTGAACCCACACCCCATGCATTGGAAAGTGAAGTCTTGACCACAGGACCACCAAGGAAGTCCCTGACCATTTTTTTATTATTATTTTTGCCATTCCCTGTTTTTGATAAGTGAACTTCCCAGGTGGTGCTAGTGGTAAAGAACCCACTTGCTAATGCAGGAGACCTAAGAGGTGCAGGTTTGACCCCTGGGTCAGGAAGATGCCCTGGAGGAGGGCATGGCAACACACTCCAGGATTCTTGCCTGGAGAATCCCATGAACAGAGGAACCTGGAGGGCCCTGGTCCATAGCGTTGCAAAGAGTCGGACAATATTGAAGCAGCTTAGCACACACACAATTTTTGATAAGTACTGTTTTGCTTTACCCTGGATCATAATTCTAGGCACAGAGCTGGTGCTCAGCACTGAGTCTGGAATGAATGAATGGATTACACAAAGCTGGGTATTAGTGAAAAGATGGGCATGTGAATTCTGGCTCCACCAACACCCAGCTGCCTGACCCAGAGAGTACAGCTTTTCTTGGCTGTGGTTTTTTCCTCTGACTTATTAATAGATTAGGCCTCCTCTCCTCATAAAGTAGGACCTATTTCTAGAAGAACACATTCTTCCAGAAGAGTTATGAGTCACTTTTATGCCATTTCTTGTCCCTTTCCTTTCCCTAATATGTCAGAATTTCCAGCAGAAAGAGGAATGAAATGTAATTTGACGTCTTCTTTCTAGACCAGACAGAATCTTTAATCTTAACTCCAATCCTTCTTTTTTTGGCTACCATGGACCTCACTCCAGCTGTGAAAAGATCTCAACCTTCAGTTTTAAGATAAATAAATTCTGGAGATGGGATATATCATGTGATGCCACATGAAACGCTCTCAACTTCCAGTTATAAGATAACTAAACACTAGAGATGAAATGTACCATGAAATGACGATAGTAAACAATATATTCGAAAGTTGCTCAAGGAGTAGATTTTACAAATTCTCATTACAAGAAAAAAATTATAACTCGGTGTGTGATGAATGTTAACTAGACTTACTGTGATCACGTCTGAATATATACATGCATGAAGTCATTATGTTGCACACCTTAAATCGATACAATGTAATATGGCAAATATATCTCAATAAACTGGAAAAACATCTCAGATTGTAGAACGATAAAGGTAATAAATAAGATACATAGTAAAGGTAACAATCATTTGTTAAAAGTGTACTACATTTTAAGTCATTTTCATGCCCTATTTTATCGAATCTGTACCATAATTGTGTTGGAATCATTACATTCTAATTCTAGAAAAGAAATAATGAGGCTAATAGGGGTTATCACTTATGCAGAGTGACACAGTTAGCAAGTGTCAGAGCTGAGATTGGAGCCCAAGGCTTTTTGTCTTCAAAGCCTTTGCCCTCTCCCTACAAAAATGGTAAGGATCTTAGACAAGGCCACTTCTACATCTCCTGGTGTGTGTGTGTGTGTTAGTTGCTCAGTCGTGTCTGACTTTGCAACCCCATGGACTGTAGCCCGCCAAGCTCCTCTGCCCATGGGATTTCCCAGGCAAGAATACTGAGGTGGGTTGCCATTTCCTTCTCCAGGGGATCGTCCCAACCCAGTGACTGAACTTGGGTCCCCACATTGCAGGCAGATTCTTTACTGTCTGAGCCACCAGGCAAGTCCATCCCCCTTGTGCTCTTTAATTCTCCAAGTCTCCATCATCATTGTCTTTTCTATCTAGCGCCTCATTCCTTATGCTTCAGGTACTCAACTTCGGAGTTTGAGGGGTGGAGAGAGATGGGTTGAGGGGTTTGTGTCTGGACTCTTGTTAGGATAACCAGCAGATCATCTAGCCTTGCATGACCCTGGGGCAGAATCAGTGCTTTGCAGGTAAATTGGCTCTGACCCTTTGCGACTCCGTGGATTGTAGCCCATCAGGCTCCTCTGTTCTTGGGATTTTTCAGGCAAGCATACTGAAGTGGGCTGCCATTTCCCTCTCCAGGGGATCTTCCCAGCTCCAGGGATCAAACCAGATTTGCCTGTGTCTCTGTATTGCAGGCAGATTCTTTACCTGCTGAGCCATCGGGGAAGCTCAAGCAAATTGGCACTAAATCTCAGTTGTTGAACCGACACTTCACTCATGTTGATTAAGCACTTACTGTGTGTCTAGTATATCAGCAGTGGTTTTGCAAAGATGAATATGATTCAAGACCTCAAAGCTGGCAGGAGAGGTCTGCACAGAGATGGTCACAGCCGGCAGGGCTAAGGGCTGTGTGTCTTGGTGCTTAGCTTAGCAGGGTCTGCTGAGACTCTGGGGTTCTAGGCCCTTCTTCCCCATGATTCACCTCCTAACCCTAAACAAATTATGTCAACTTTTCTGTGCCTCAGTTGCTTCACCAATAAAGCGAGGATAATCACAGTGGCTTACCTCAGAAGGGTGTAGTGAGAAAAATCTAATAAAAAGACCAAACAGTAAATGTCAGAGGGTTTATTAAGAATTAGTGCTACCTGAATGCTGAATGATGAACCAGAATTTCTTCTGTGTCAAAGGCAGCAACCAGTTGGGCAATGTTCTAGTGTTTAATCGCTTACCCTCCAGACTTCCCTCAGATGGGAGCTTCCCCCTTAATAACAGGAGCCTATGTGGGAAAGGTGCTTAGTCAAGTGCTGAGAAGGAAGAGTTGTCTAATCTTTTTGGCATTCTTACAGTTAGGGATTCCAGGTGGGTAAGCATCTTTCTGTTTCTTAAAGATATTGAAGAAAGCAAGGAGAAAGTCCAGTTTTCCTCATTTATTTATTCACTCATTAATTTGGCAAGTATTATTTGTTGATGTGATGTGAGAGTTGGACCTAAGGAAGGCTGAGTGCCAAAGACTTTATGCTTTTGAACTGTGGTGTTGGAGAAGATGCTTGAGAGTCCCTTGAACTGCAAGGAGATCAAACCAGTCAATCCTAAAGGAAGTCAGTCCTGAGTATTCATTGGAAGGACTAATGCTGAAGCTCTAATACTTTGGCCACCTGATGTGAAGAACTGACTCCTTGGGAAAGACCCTGATTCTGGGAGAGATTGAAGGCAGGAGGAGAAGGGGATGACAGAGGATGAGATGATTGGATGGCATCACTGACTTGATGGACATGAGTTTGAGGAAGTTCTGGGAGTTGGTGATGGACAGGGAAGCCTGGCATGCTGCAGGCCATGGGGTTGTCCAGAGTTGGACACGACTGAGCTACTGAACTGAACTGAACTGATAATTTGTTGAACTGACAAGAATTCATGTATCTCTGATAGTTCTTAGAAATCACCAGCCATCAATACGTCAGCTTTCAGTTTTTATAAGTGAGAAATAGAGCTCTTAAAAAATTGATTGATATTTGATTGACAATGCTGTGTTAGTTTCCAGTGTACAGCAAAGTGATTCATATATATATATATATATTTCTTTTTCATATTCTTTTTCATTGTTGGTTATTACAAGATATTGAATATTATCCTCTGTGCTATACAGGAGGTCCTTTTTGTTTATCTATTTTATATACATTAGTGTGTATCTATTAATCCCAAGTTCCTAATTAATCCCCCCTTTCCCTTTTGAACTGTGGTGTTGGAGAAGACTCTTGAGAGTCCCTTGGACTGCAAGGAGATCTACCCAGTCCATCCTAAAGGAGATCAGTCCTGAGTGTTCATTGGAAGGACTGATGTTGAAAATGAAACTCTAATACTTTGGCCACCTAATGTGAAGAGCTGACTCATTTGAAAAGCCCCTGATGTTGGGAAAGATTGAGGGCAGGAAGAGAAGGGGAAGACAGAGGATGAGATGGTTGGATGGCATCACCGACTCGATGGACGTGAGTTTGGGTAAACTCTGGTAGTTGGTGTTGGACAGGGAGGCCTGGTGTGCTGCGGTTCATGGGGTCGCAAAGAGTCGGACACGACTGAGTGACTAAACTGAACTTCCCCTTTGATAACTGTAAGTTTGTTTTCTATGTCTGTGTTTTTTTAAAGCATTGTTTGTATGTCTTAGAAAGAGTGAAATGAGTCTTAAAAACTAAGTTTGTATATACCATTAGTTACTTGAAAGTGATACATCTGTTTGGTCAAACAAATAGTAGTAACTCAGTACATACACATTACTAAACAAATATGAGATATAAACAGCTATTTTAAAAAATTTAAATATAGTTGATGTATAATAGTACCTAAGTTACAGTATAAAATATAGTGACTCATAGTTTTTAAAGGTTATACTCCATTTATAGTTATAAAATAATGGCTATACTCTCTGTGTGGGACAATATATCCTTGTAGCTTATGATAGACAGCTATTTTTGAGTGCTGCCTTGACCCAGAACCTGTAACTTTATGCATCTACTCTCATTTAGCTCTCTCAGTAACTCTTTTAAATAGTCAATAGTATCCCCATTTTACAGATATTAGAACTGAGCCTTCGAGAGATAAAGAAATTAGCACATTCAGGGAGGAAAACGAACCAACTATAGACCCAACTCTGGTTCCAGAATTCTTTCTCTGTCTTTACTGCCTCTGAAAAAGTAAGAATCTGGGCCTCCCCCCAAACCCTTCCTACAAACAAAATATTCGTGGATGTTTATATAAATGTTCAGCAAGTATTTGTTTAATGAATAAATCAATGTAACTATATTTATTAAATTGTAGTAGCATGAAATAGTTCCAAAGCAAAGAATAATTTATGCAATGTTTATGATCTATATAAGGAACTGTAGTTAAATTTTTATGAGTGATAATGGTATTGTGGTTATCTTTTGGAGGGACATACTGAAATGTTTACAGATGAAATAGCATAATGTCTGATATCAACCTCAAAAAGAGTGAGGCGAAAGAGGAATTTAAATTTAACAAGATTGAATCATGGGCTGATAAGTGATGACATTGGATGTTCATCTGGGGTTCATTTCATTAATTTCTCTCATTTGTACATATTAAAAATTTTTCATAATAAAATTTTTAACAATAGTTTTCTGTAGGAAAAAAGTGGGGGGAGGAATGAAAGTTCATTGCAGGGTCATCTACTCTAGTTTTTTTTTTTTTAATGGTAAGATTTTCTGATTTTCACCATAATTACAAAACACATTTCTCTAATAGGGCTAGACATTTTCTATAGGGAAGGACATTTTCTATATCACTTACCTTGTAAAATTTCACTCTTTTAATACAGATTTCAGGGGGAGATTTCCTTAATTTACTGTGTGAATGAATCAGAGTTAGCCTGAGTCTTTGTACGTAGGTTTCTCTCCTGGACATGAGAGCATCAGTCTGGACAATATCTGGAGTTCTTTCCATTCCTGAACTTCTAGAATTCTGTGTGCATGGCGCGAAGTCACTTCAATCATGCCCGACTCTTTGCGACCCCATGGACTATAACCCAGCCTCTTCTGTCCGTGAGATTCTCTAGGCAAGAATACTGGAGTGGGTTGCCATGCACTCCTCCAGGGGATCTTCCCTACCCAGGGATTGAATCTGCATCCCTTAAAATCTTCTTCTGCATTGGCAAGTGGGTTCTTTACCACTAGGCCACCTGGGAAGCCCTCTCGAATTCTGACCAGCTGGGAGAACATTGTAGGTGTCATGACTTTGCTATGGAATTGTCAGCACCCATGTTTATGGACCAAAACAGAATAAGAGTCCTGACACACCCTGAACCCAGGAAGCAAAGCTCTTAAATGTTGTTGTCCAGTTGCTCAGTCACGTCTGACTCTTTGTGACCCCATGGACTGCAGCACATCAGGCTTCCCTGTCCTTCACTATTTCCTGGGGCTTGCTTAAACTCATGTTCATGTAGTTGATGATGCCATCCAACCATCTCATTCTCTGTCACCCTCTTCTCCTCCTGCCCTCAGTCTTCCCCAGCATCAGGGTCTTTCCCAATGAACTGGCTCTTTAAATCGGGTGGCCAAAGTATTGGAGCTTCAGCATCAGTCCTTTCAATGAGCATTCAGGGTTGCTTTCCTTTAGGATTGACCTTCTTGCAGTCCAGTTCAGTTCAGTTCAGTCGCTCAGTCGTGTCCAACTCTTTGCGACCCCATGGACTGCAGCACGCCAGGCTTCCCTCTCCATCACCGACTCCTGGAGCTTGCTCAAATTCATGTCCATTGGGTCGGTGATGCCATCAAGTCGGTGAGAGCATTACTGGGATCACCTTGCAGTTCATGGGACTCTTAAAAGCCTGCTCCATCTCCACAGTTTGAAAACATCAATTCTTCAGCACTCAGCCTTCTTTATGGGCCAACTCTCACATCCGTATATGACTGCTGGAAAAATCAGATCTGACTCTACAGATATTTAAAGTGATGTCTCTGCTTTTTAATATGCTGTCTAGGTTGGTCATAGCTTTTCTTCCTTGGAAGACTATTAAATGGAGCCCTACCTTTGGGGTTGGATGCACTCCCAGGTGGTTCTCTAGTGTGTAGCCAGAGCCTTCTACCCAGGGCAGCAGGTGGTACACAAAGAACTGATTATCTGGTAGAAGGCTCCTACTTCCAACACATCTGAGATAAAGCCCTTCCTCCAGAATAGCAGACAGCCAATGGATATTGTGGATGATCCTCAGAAGACCCCTTCAGTAGTTAAAGCTCAACGAAAATTACTTAATTCTAACAGCCTTTCAGGAGCAACAAGTGTTGAGAGCTGCTAGATGTCTTCTGTTAAGATTCAATCCAGTGAAAGCCAAACCTGACTGAAGGAAGATTCAAGCATAGGTGTTGAGCAATAATGTTCTCATACAAATTCATCAGATAACAGACCCACCTATCAGTTGATGTGATTTGATAAGCTGTGTCCTGAAGTGTACTTCATCTGTGCTTGTATCAGCATAGGTACCCACCCAGACAGGAGCACCAAGGGCTGCAAAAGACTAACCTAAGAAAATTTTAATAAGTTAAAATACTCTTATGTAGCATCAGGAAAACTTGTATCCTGAGCTTCTGTTAGTAGAATAAGGATTTCAGGCATTTCATTTTTTATTTTAACTTGTTATTTTGTTTTGGTATATGGCAGATTAACAATGTTGTGATAGTTTCAGATGAATGGTGAAGGGACTCAGCTATACACGTACAAGCATCTGTTCTCCCCCAAACTCCCCTCCCATCCAGGCTGCCACATAACACTGAGCAGAGTTCCTTGTGCTAGACAGTAGCTCCTCGTTGGTTAGGATTTCAGATATTTCTATATTTCAAATCCATCTGGGGGAGTGGGACTTACTGTTAGTACAAACTACCATACATCTAGTATTCAAAGTATATGAGTTATTTATACAATATTATATAAATATAACATATTTATATGGAGAAGGCAATGGCACCCCACTCCAGTACTCTTGCCTGGAGAACCCCATGGACGGAGGAGCCTGGTAGGCTGCAGTCCATGGGGTCGCTGGGAGTCGGGCACGACTGAGCGACTTCACTTTCACTTTTCACTTTCATGCATTGGAGAAGGAAATGGCAACCCACTCCAGTGTTCTTGCCTGGAGAATCCCAGGGACGGGGGAGCCTGGTGGGCTGCCGTCTATGGGGTTGCACAGAGTCTGACACGACTGAAGTGACTTAGCAGCAACATATTTATATATAAATATAATATTATATAATATATAAATATTATATAATATAGTATTTATAGAACAGATATTTTCCAACATAGTTGCTTTTCTTATATCCTTGATGTAACTGTGAACTTTAGGTTAGAGAAAAATTAGAGAAAAAATAAGTTACTTTCCTAAAACCTCTAGAGAGCTCCTTTACTGAGTGAGATATTTTTTTAAACTTTTTATTTTGTTTTGGAGTATGGCTGATTAACAATGTGATAGTGAACAGGTGAACAGCAAAGGGACTCATACATGTATCGATTCTCCCCCAAACTCCCTTCCCATCCAGGTTGCCACATAACATTAAGCAGAGCTCCCTGTGCTATGCAGTAGGTCCTTGTTGGTTATCCATTTTAAATACAACAGAGTGTAGATGTCAGTTCCAAACTCGCTATCTCTGCCCTGTGTTCTTCCCCGCTGGCAACTATAAGATTGTTTTCTAAGTCTGTGAATCTGTTTCGTTTTGTAAATAAGTTCATTTGTATAATTTCTTTTTCGATCCTGCATATAAGGGATGTCATACAATATTTATCCTTCTCTGTGTGACTTACAACTGAGTGAATCATTTTAATTCACGTGGTGCTCTTCAGAGTTGAAGCTAGCGGGCTCCAAGAAATGATTTTAATCAGAGCTTAAATGTGGATTTTTTTTTTTCCAAGCCCCCTGCCTTCTGGCTTGGAAGAGTGTGGCCAGAGGTAAGAGGGGGCGACCCTTTGATTAAAGATGGAGGTCAGCTAAGTGTATGGATTCTTGAAGAGTCCTCATTTTGCTCATCTCATTTCTGAAGTTCAGCCAAAGGAAAAGTTTCATAGCAAGGGCAATTTCCGGGTTCTTTTGTCTTTCAAACTCTATCAAGAAGGAAAGAGATGAAGACAAGAAGAAAAGAACATACAAGTAGCTGAAGGTAAGGAGGAGAGAGTCTTGTAGTTGGGTGGAGAGAAAGAATAGCAAACAGTCAGGAGGAAGGGCTCTCCTTTTAGAGGGTGGGAGGAGCCAGCAGTTCTGGAGAAGATGGGTGCTCTGGGACGTCCTGTTGGCTGTGACTCACCACATGGAGAAGACCTAAGTGGAGGGCAGTTACGTGAGGAAAGAGAAGAGTCGCCCTTATGTTGTCAAGCCGTGAAGTGAAGGGTTAGAAGTGTAGAAGAGCTAGAAACCCCTCATTTCTGTGTGTGGATTATATATATATCTATGACTCTGAAAAATGGTCACTCTCTCTGCAGCTCTGGTGATGCTGATCATCATGGGGCCCCAGAGCAAACACAGATGTCCTAACTTTCTAAGATGTAGCTAAAAACAAAAATATAGTATTATACTATTTTAACATATAGGTGATGATGTTTGGAAATAATACCTTCCTTGCTGAACTTCCTATAAATCTAAAATGTGACCTGACAACTTCGTTCCTAAGTTGTAACTTCCTTCCAAAGCATAGGAGACAAATTATTTTGCATATCTAACCCAATTTTATATTCTGTATTTATCCTTTTCTTTAGAACAAGCTTGCTATTGAAAATAAGAAGTAAAATAATTGAAATACATTTGTAGATTCATTTTTTCTCATCTATTAAACATTTTTCAGTAGAAACAAAGAAAATATGGCTGATTCCTGTTGAAGTTTGACAGGAAATAACAAAATTCTGTGAAGCAATTATCCTTCAATTAAAAAATAAATAAATTAAAAAAATAAACAGAGAGAAATATTTTAAAATATATTCCTACAAGTTCATAGTACAAAAATTTAAAAACTACAGATGCATTCATGGAGATATAAAATGTGCTCCACCTGGAAATGAATGAACAAATTGTAATAATGCAAACGAAGGATATCACTGTAAAGATGATAGTTTGAAAGCAATGATATTACCATTACTGATCACTATTAAATTCTTATGTTAGCATATAGAGTATTTATGAAGCTAGCATGAAAGATACTTCTCAAAGGGTCAGCATAATCCTCCTAAAATTATCTCTAGTAAAATTTTAAAAGAGCACATGATCCTAAGATGGATTTGGACTTGCATGAAGGTGATAAAAGGCAACCTTTTACCAAATTCCCTTTGCTGCAATTTGTATTTGATTGATACAGATTTCTATCCGCATCTTTCTAATCTACATTCTTGTTTACATATATGTATCTATAATATATTGAATTATTTACAATCTGGAGTTGTAATTTTATGACCTGACCTTTAAAAAAAAAAAAAAAGCATTCTTCCTTTAGAAATTGTTTTATTTATTTATTTGGCTGCTCTGAGTCTTAGTTATGGCATAAGGGATGAAGTTCCCCAACCAGGGCTGGAACTCGGGCCCCCAGCATTGGAAGCACAGTGTCTTAGCCACTAGGCCATCAGGGAAGTTCCTGAATTTTCTGATCTTAATGATAATGTGTATTCTATCTATGAATCTTTCTGATAAGTGAAATTTCAATTCTGCCACTTGATTTTCCCTTTAAGCTTTTGATTATCTTCTTTGGAGGTGCATTAACTCTAAAATAACTTCAATCATTTAATTATCTCAACGTCTGTAGTCATCATGTGAATATACATAGAAATATGATAGCATTGTATCCCTACAAAATTAGGAGTACTTATACAAGGATTATTTAGTATGACCTTCATGTTGGCTGTTTTCAGGCATCAAATTCACCCGAGATTGTCAGTCTGCTTCTCTTCACACAATGTTATCATCGTTTTTCACTCTATTTTAATCTCTACTTGTTCTTTCTAGAAGGCAGAAACAAAGTTATGAGCAAAAAAGAGCCTTGATCCCAGCTTGCAATGATTAATTACAATCTTTAATATGCATTACTCATTCCACGTGAAACTAGCATAAGCCTAAACGCTACCCAAACAACTAATTGAAAAGTTCAATGAATTCAGTCATTTAGCACCAACTAATTGAAAGAAAAGTCTATCATTTTCAAAATTTTATCTTTCTTTTTTATGTTGAATTTAGTCAAATTGAGACAAAATATTTCCATTAGTTCTTTTTTTTTTTTAATAACTTCCCAAGCACTGAGGTGTTTATAGCAAATACTGCCTATAGGTAAAAGAAATTATTATCACATGAATGCTGAAGCAATGCCCAGGAGTATATATTCTTTGTCATTTATTTCTGCTGCTCACACTGTTGTTGTTTAGTCATCAAGTCATGTTTGACTCTTTGGCCACCCCATGCACTGTAGCCCATCAGGCCCCCCGTCCGTGGGATTTACCAGGTAAGAATACTGGAGTGGGCTGCCACTGCTTTCTCCAGGGGATCTTCCTGACACAGGGATCGAACTCGCGTCTCTTGCATTGGCAGGTGGATTCTTTACCACTGAGCCACCAGGGAAGCCCATATCACAATTATACTTTAGCTTAATTTATAATAATAATTAAATATGCAGTCACATCTCTCTTCCATGTTCCAAGTTAATTACCTGATTAAAAAAACTGATTTTAGTCTGTTTCTTGTTGAGTCAACTGATAGAGAGATAGTGTGGCTTTCTGAGCAGCAGCACCAGGTGGGATGGGAGTTGGAGATGTTGGCAGAACGCTGCTTGGAAAGGGCTAGCTTGGCTGCCAAGAAAATCCAGTCTGAGTAATTGAATCTGCACTTCCTGGCTAATGAGTTTAAGTGCAAATTTTAAAATATAGGATGTGAGGACTGTCTACCTTATTCTGAATAGAAACACACTTGTGAGTTATTTTCACAGGTCACTTATAATTGATTATATAATTACACAATGCCATTTATGAAAGTATGACAGAGTCATCTGTGAAAATAATGAGGTAACTTTCCCTTGTTGAAAATATGTGGACTACGTGTTATTTAAGGTCCATTTCCACTCTAAGATTTTTATCATTTTATGACTAATAAATCATTTTGTGTTTAAAGATTTATTTTAAAAAATCCCAATCATGATTTTAACAAAGAAGAAATGAACTTTGAGTAAAAACTAAGTGCATCTTATTGTATCTCTTTAATACTTAGCAGGACATATAGTAGGTGCTTAAGTATACACTTAATGTTGGTTGATTGATAGAGGACCTAATTTTTTTTATTGCTTTTTTATGATATTGATGTTTCTGATGAATTTAAAAATAAATATTTCAGAAAAGTTTCCACATGAGGAAACAAAGCATTGAGTCCCTCATTCAAATAATTTGTAAAGTAAGCTACTTTGCCACATTATATCCAGATAGTTCAAGCTGTAAAGTTAAAAAAAAAAAATTGGAACTTGTTATAAGATGTCTTCAATTTTCCTTTTGGTGAAAAAGTTTCAGAAAAAATAAGCTGGAGACATCACCTACAGTTAAGTTTCCTTTTGGGAGGGATTGAAGTTCCACGCTTATTATGAATGCTTATGATGCCAATGGGGTTTGATTCTAAATGCCATTTCACCCCTCCTACTATCTTTTTGGGGCTTCTCCTTTGGGGTTACTATCTTTGGGGCTACTCCCTAGACATGGGGTATCTTTTTTGGTGGGACCCAACATTCTCCTGTCGATGGTTGCTCAGCAACTAGTTGCAAATTTGGAGTTCTCACAGGAGAAGAGCACATGATCAGAGGGTTCAAACAAAACCTTGTGCACACCAGGACCCAGGGACCCCACAAGAGACTGAGTCAGACTTGCCTTTGAGAGTTTAGGTGTCTCCTGTGGAGGCACAGGTCAGCAGTGGCCTGCTGCAGGGACAGGGGCTCTGGGTGCAGCAGATCTGGAGGCACTGTCTGTGCCATAAGCCCTCTTGAAGGAGGTCGCCATTAGCTCCACCATAGAGCCACTGAGCAGAGGACCCACAAACTGGAGAACAATTATACCAAAGAAGTCCTCCCACTGTTGTGAAAATTCTAGGGCCCACAAACAGATTTCCCAACCTGGGGATCAGGTAAAGGAACTGAAAATACCCAGGGAACATGACTTTGAAGGCCAGTGGGATTTGATTACAGAACTTCCTTAGAACTGGGGAAACAGACTCTTGGAGGGCACAAACAAAATCTTGTGTGCTCTAGGACCCAGGAGAAAGCAGCAGTGACCCCACAAGAGCCAGAGCCAGACTTGCCTGTGAGTGTCCAGGAGTCTCCAGAAGAGGTGCAGGCCAACAACGGCCTGCCACAGGGTTAGGAGCACTGAATACAACAGTCCTAGGATCTGCAGAGTGCTGGCATAAGTCCTTTTGAAAGAGGTCACCATTTGAAAGAGGTCACCTTTTGAAAGAGGTCACCCTGGCTCTCCACCAGGGAGGAGACACAGCCCCGTCCATCAACAGAAAATTGGATTAAAGATTTATTGAGCATGGCCCCACCCATCAGAGCAAGACCCAGATTCCCCCACAGCCAGTCCCTCCAATCAGGAAGCTTCCACAAGCCTCTTATCCTCATCCATCAGAGGATGGACAGAATGAAAACCACAATCACAGAAAACTAACCAAACTGATCACATGGATCACAGCCTTGTCTAACTCAATGAAACTATGAGCTATGTCCTGTAGGGCCACCCAAGACAGATGGGTCATGGCGGAGAGTTCTGACAAAATGTGGTCCACTGGAGAAGGGAATGGCAAACCACTTCAGTATTCTTGCCTTGAGAGAACCCCATGAACAGTATGAAAGGCAAAAAGATGACACTGAGACATGAACTCCGCAGGTTGTTAGGTGCCCAATATGCTCCTTGAGAAGAGTGGAGAAATAGCTCCAAAAAGAATAAAGTGGCTGAGCCAAAGTGAAAATAATGCTCAGGTGTGGATGTGACTGGTTTTGGAAGTAAAGTCTGATGCTGTAAAAAACAGCATTGCATAGGAAACTGGAATGTTAGCTCCATGAATCAGGGTAAATTGTAAGTGGTCAAACAGGAGATGGCAAGAGTGAACATGGACATTTTAGGAATCAGTGAACTAAAATGAACCGGAATGGGAGAATTTAATTCAGATGAATTTAATTCAGTTATATCTACCATTGTGGGCAATATTCCCTTAGAAGAAATGGAGTCACCATCATAGTCAACAAAAGAGTCTGAAATGCAGTACTTGGGTACAATCTCAAAAAAGACAGAAAGATTTCTGTTTATTTCCAAGGCAAACCATTCAGTATCACAGTAATCCAAGTCTATGCCCTGACCAGGAATGCTGAAGAAGCTAATGCTGAATGGTTCTATGATGACCTACAAGGCCTTCTAGAACTAATACCAAAAAAAGATGTCTTTTTCATCATAGGTGACTAGAATGCAAAAGTAAGAAGTCAAGAGATACCTGGAGTAACAGACAAGTTTGGCCTTGGAGTACAAAATGAAGTGGGGCAAAGGCTAACAGAGTTTTGCTAAGAGAACACATTGGTCATAGCAAACACCCTCTTCCAACAACACAAGAGACAACTCTACACATGGACATCACCAGGTGGTTGATACCAAAATCAGATTGCTTACATTCTTTGCAGCCAAAGATGGAGAAGCTCTATACAGTCAGCAAAAACAAGACTGGGAGCTGACTGTGGCTCAGATCATGAACTCCTTATTGCAAGATTCAGATTTAAATTGAAGAAAGTAGGGAAAACCACTAGACCATTCAGGTATGACCTAAATCAAATCCTTTGTGATTATACAGTGGAACTGACAAATAGATTCAAGGGATTAGATCTGATAGACAGAGTGCCTGAAGAAATACAAATGGAGATTTGCAACCTACAGGAGGCAGTGATCAAAACCATCCCCAAGAAAAAGAAATGAAAAAAAGGCATAATGGTTGTCTGAGGAGGCCTTACACCTAACTGAGAAAAGAAGAGAAGCAAAAGGCAAAGGAGAAAAGGAAAGAGATTCATATGAATGCAGAATTCCAAAGAATAGCAAGGAGAGATAAGAAAGCCTTCTTCAGTGATCAGTGTAAAGAAATAGAGGAAAACAACAGAATGGGAAAGACTAGAGATCTCTTCAAGAAAATTAGAGACACCAAGGGAACATTTCATGCAAAGATGGGCACAATAAAGGACAGAAAACATATAGACCTAACAGAAGCAGAAGATATTAAGAAGAGGTAGCAAAAATACACAGAATAACTATACAAAAAAAGATCTTCATGACCCAGATAACCATGATGGTGTGAACACTCACCTAGAGCCAGACATCCTGGAATGTGAAGTCAAGTGGGCCTCAGGAAGCATCACTATGAACAAAGCTAGTGGAGGTGATGGAATTCCAGTTGAGCTATTTCAAATCCTAAAAGATCATGCTGTGAAAGTGCTGTGCTCAATATGCCAGCAAGTTTGGAAAACTCAGCAGTGGCCACAGGACTGGAAAAGGTCAGTTTTCATTCCAATCCCAAAGAAAGGCAATGCCAAAGAATGCTCAAACTACTGCAGAATTGCACACATCTCACACGCTAGCAAAGTAATGCTCAAAATTCTCCAAGCCAGGCTTCAACAGCACATGAACCATGAACTTCCAGATGTTCAAGCTGGTTTTAGAAAAGGCAGAGGAACCAGAGGTCAAATTGCCTACATCCATTGGATCATCAAAAAAGCAAAAGTGTTCCAGAAAAATATCTCTATCTACTTTATTGACTATGCCAAAGACTCTGTGTGGATCACAACAAACTGTGGAAAATTCTTAAAGAGATGGGAATACCAGATCATCTTACCTGCCTCCTGGGAAACCTGTATGCAGGTCAAGAAGCAACGGTTAGAACCAGACATGGAACAACAGACTGGTTCCAAATTGGAAAATGATTATGTCAAGGCTGTATATTGTCACTCTGCGTACTTAACTATATGCAGAGTACATCATGTGAAATGAATGGACAGGAAAGCTTGTGCTGCAGTCCATGGCATCCCAACGAGTCCGACACAACTGTGTGACTGAACTGATTATGCCAATGAGTGAGTGGAAGAGAAGTCAACCTTTCGCATTTTGACTTGACTTTTTTTTTAATCCCAGGATTTCACTTGCTTCCATTCAGATAAACAGCTCTGCTGATTTTTGCCTATGAAAGTGCACTAGTGAGCTATCATAAATCTGAGAGAGAAATCTCAGCATTTTGAGACTTGAGGCAAAGCTCTTGAACAATGGAAAGTTGGTTCTGTCTTGATTGGCTCATTCACACATAATTCCATCTTCTTATGGTGTTCCAGAGCTGAACACCCTCTTTCCATAAGACTTTCAAGGCATCAACCATCAATGATGTGAGATACTTATGATGGCATCCTAAATTCCAAAGGTTGCAAGGGACGTTTTGCTGGACATCACTTCAGTTCAGTCACTCAGTCAAGTCCGACTCTCTGCACAACCCCATGGACTGCAGCATGCCAGGCTTCCATGTCCATGACCAACTCCTGGAGCTTGCTCAAACTCATATCCATCGAGTCAGTGATGTCATCCAACCATCTCATTCTATGTCGCCCCCTTCTCCTCCTGCCTTCAATCTTTCCCAACATCAGGGTCTTTTCCAATTTATAATCTGGAGACTCCTGGACAATCACAGGCAAGTCTGGCTCCGTCTCTTGTGGGGTCACTGCTGCTTTCTCCTGGGTCCTAGTGCACACAAGATTTTGTTTGTGCCCTCCAAGAGTCTGTTTCCTCAGTCCTATGGAAGTTCTGTAATCAAACGCCACTGGCCTTCAAAGTCGAATTCCTTGGGTGTTCTCAGTCCCTTTACCAGATCCCCAGGTTGGGAAATCTGTGTGGGCCCTAGAATTTTTGCAACAATGAAAGAACTTCTTTGTAAAATTGTTTTTCAGTTTGTGGGTCCTCAGCTCAGTGTCTCTATGGTGAGGCTAATGGTTTTGGTCACGGCCTCCTGTACAATGTTTTAGTAAGTGATTTTTCGCTCATCTGCCAATCTTTGGTTAAGATGAAGCCCAAGTGAACTCTTCAGGTTTCTCCTCTCACTGTAAATGTGGCAAAGGAACCAATTTCCAACCAGATAAACATTGGAAGAGCTTGTGGGTTTTATGATGAGAGTAAAGGCACTCATCAATATTATTAATGGTGAACATAGGAGAAGAACAGATACAAAGAGGGAGAAGAAGGAACAAAGAGGAAAAGGATCATGAGGAAAAGAAAAGGAAGAAGGAAGTTTGATTCAATTTTCTCCCGTATCTCAAGACTGAACACCATTTCTATGCAAAATGACATTAAATAATAAGTCACTTTTTCCAGAAGATCTAAACGGGGATTTTCATCTGAACAGTTGTGACACTGAAATTCAGATAATGAACAAAGTAGTTACCAATAAATTCTTACCATGAAGCCAAGTATTGTACTTTATATGCTAAAGCATTTATCATGTAATGAACTTTATCAAATAGTTGTTTAATGAACAACGATTCATTTTCACATGAAAAATCAAGAGGCAAAAATCTACTGCATTTTCCTTAGTTCCATTCAAAACAAGCTGTTGGAAATTGATTTCAAATAGTGTAATTATCTTAGAGTTCAGTGCAGTCTCCAGAAAACATTGATAGACTGTTCTTTTAATAAAATCAAATACACAACAAGTTCACAAAAAGTGTGGGCAGAACTTACTTCTCTAATAATGTAAAATTAAATGGCACTTACAACAAACTGGTTAAAAGTTGCTAATTGTCCATAATTTGTTTATAAAATGATTAACTGTCTCTTTGTACATTTAAAAGACTTGTAGAGTGAATGGATACAAAGATTTTCTGGATAGTAGTCACTTTAATGCAATATTTTTGCTGTCATGTTAATGAATCAGCAAATACAGACTGTGTTTAGTTGGATTATTTGAAATCCCCTAAACCAGACCTGAGTGGGACATAATCCTATAGATATTTGACAACACTGTTTAAAGACTCGGAGATGAAATTTCCTTCTCAGAGTGTTATTTCTAGTATTTCCTATTTGTGTTACACATTATTACTTTCTGATCTCCCTAAACCCTTGAACTGAGACAACTGGTCACTCCTATCTTTAGGCAAATGTGCAAGCATAATGTCACAAGCCATTTGCAATGGGTCAAGTCTGTGTGATGTGTGTTAATAC
Organism: Bison bison bison; assembly: GCF_000754665.1. Classification (NCBI taxonomy): domain Eukaryota; kingdom Metazoa; phylum Chordata; class Mammalia; order Artiodactyla; family Bovidae; genus Bison; species Bison bison. The sequence goes on along the minus strand of NW_011494895.1, from coordinate 1,952,212 downwards.
TATTTAAAAATTAGAAGTTGGTGTTATAACTTGTTAGATCAAAAAAGAGCATTGGTTGTCTTGGACAATAACAAATAGACATACATTTTTGAAATCCTGGAAGGAAAGATTCAGGTTGCAATGTTCAATGAAACTTAGTTGTGCTAGAAAAGTTTGGCATTTCTCTTGGATGTATTCAGAGACAAAACTTTCCACTTTTATTAGTCAAAACTATGAAAGCATTTTATGTGTGACATGCTGTAGATTTACTGTAGCCCAAGTATTTTCTTTGCTGTAGCCAAGTATTTGGGGCTTCCCTGATAGCTCATTTGGTAAAGAATCCGCCTGCAATGCAGGAGACCCTGGTTCAATTCCTTGGTTGGGAAGATCCCCTAGAGAAGGGATAGGTTACCCACTCCAGTATTCTTGGGCTTCCCCTGTGGCTCAGATGGTAAAGAATCTGCCTGCAATGTGAGAGACCTGGGTTCAATCCCTGGGTTGGGAAGATCCCCTGGAGAAGTGAAAGGCTAGTTCAGTTCAGTTCAGTTCAGTCACTCAGTCATGTCCGACTCTTTGGGACCCCATGAATCACAGCACGCCAGGCCTCCCTGTCCATCACCAACTCTCGGAGTTCACCCAAACTCATGTCCATTGAGTCGGTGATGCCATCCAGCCATCTTATCCTCTGTC
>NW_011494895.1:1933831-1951364 GCF_000754665.1 Bison bison bison | reverse complement strand
TCAGTCCTTCCAATGAACACCCAGGGTTGATCTCCTTTAGAATGGACTGGCTGGATATCCTTGCAGTCCAAGGGACTCTCAAGAGTCTTCTCCAACACCACAGTTAAAAAGCAACAATTCTTTGGCGCTCAGCTTTCTTGACAGTCCAACTCTCGCATCCATATATGACCACAGGAAAAACCATAGCCTTGACTAGATGGACCTTTGTTGGCAAAATAGTCTCTGCTTTTCAATATGCTATCTAGATCGGTCATAACTTTCCTTCCAAAGAGTAAGCATCTTTTAATTTCATGGCTGCAATCACCATCTGCAGTGATTTTGGAGCCCCCCAAAATAAAGTCTGACACTGTTTCCACTGTTTCCCCATCTATTTCCCATGAAGTGATGGGACCAGATGCCATGGTCTTCGTTTGCTGAATGTTGAGCTTTAAGCCAACTTTTTCACTCTCCTCTTTCACTTTCTTCAAGAGGCTTTTGAGTTCCTCTTCACTTTCTGCCATAAGGGTGGTGTCATCTGCATATCTGAGGTTATTGATATTTCTCCCGGCAATCTTGATTCCAGCTTATGCTTCTTCCAGCCCAGCGTTTCTCATGATGTACTCTGCATAGAAGTTAAATAAGCAGGGTGACAACATACAGCCTTGATGTACTCTTTTTCCTATCTGGAACCAGTCTGTTGTTCCTTGTCCAGTTCTAACTTTTGTTTCCTGACCTGCATATAGGTTTCTTAAGAGGCAGGTCAGGTGGTCTGGTATTCCCATCTCTTTCAGAATTTTCCACAGTTTATTGTGATCCACACAGTCAAAGGCTTTGGCATAGTCAATAAAGCAGAAATAGATGTTTTTCTGAAACTCTCTTCCTTTTCCCATGATCCAGCGGATGTTGGCAATTTGATCTTTGGTTCCTCTGCCTTTTCTAAAACCAGCTTGAACATCTGGAAGTTCACGGTTCACGTATTGCTGAGGCTGGCTTGGAGAATTTTGAGCATGACTTTGTGAGATGAGTGCAATTGTTCGGTAGTTTGAGCATTCTTTGGCATTGCCTTTCTTTGGGATTGGAATGAAAACTGACCTTTTCCAGTCCTGTGGCCACTGCTGAGTTTTCCAAACTTGCTGGCATATTGAGTGCAGCACTTTCACAGCATCATCTTTTAGGATTTGAAATAGTTCAACTGGAATTCCATCACTTTCACTAGCTTTGTTCATAATGATGCTTTTTAAGACCCACTTGACTTCACATTCCAGGATGTCTGGCTCTAGGTGAGTGATCACACCATTGTGATTATCTTGGTCGTGAAGATCTTTTTTGTACAGTTCTTCTGTGTATTCTTGCCATCTCTTCTTAATATCTTCTGCTTCTGTTAGGTCCATACCATTTCTGTCCTTTATTGAGGCCATCTTTGCATGAAATGTTCCCTTGGTATCTCTGATTTTCTTGAAGAGATCTCTAGTCTTTCCCATTCTGTCGTTTTCCTCTATTTCTTTGCATTGATCGGTAAGGAAGGCTTTCTCATTTCTCCTTGCTATTCTTTGGAACTCTGCATTCAGATGCTTATATCTTTCCTTTTCTCCTTTGCTTTTCACTTCTCTTCTTTTCACAGCTATTTGTAAGGCCTCCGCAGACAACCATTTTGCTTTTTTGCATTTATTTTCCTTGGGGATGGTCTTGATCCCTGTCTACCGTACAATGTCACGAACCTCAGTCCATAGTTCATCAAGCACTCTGTCTATCAGATCTAGTCTCTTAACTCTATTTCTCACTTCCACTGTATAATCATAAGGGATTTGATTTAGGTCATACCTGAATGGTCTAGTGGTTTTCCCTACTTTCTTCAATTTAAGTCTGAATTTGGCAATAAGAAGTTCATGATCTGAGCCACAATCAGCTCCTGGTCTTGTTTTTGCTGACTGTATAGAGCTTCTCCATCTTTGGCTGCAAAGAATATAATCAATCTGATTTCAGTGTTGACCATCTGGTGATGTCCATGTGTAGAGTCTTCTCTTGTGTTGTTGGAAGAGGGTGTTTGCTGTGACCAGTGTGTTCTCTTGGCAAAACTCTATTAGCCTTTGCCCTGCTTCATTCCGTATTCCAAGGCCAAATTTGCCTGTTACTCCAGGTGTTTCTTGACTTCCTACTTTTGCATTCCAGTCCCCTATAATGAAAAGGATATCTTTTTTGGGTGTTAGTTCTAAAAGGTCTTGTAGGTCTTCATAGAACTGTTCAACTTCAGCTTCTTCAGCGTTACTGGTTGGGGCATGGACTTGGATTACTGTGACATTGAATGGTTTGCCTTGGAAACGAACAGAGATCATTCTGTCGTTTTTGAGATTGCATCCAAGTACTGCATTTAACCACTCCAATATTCTGGCCTGGAGAATTCCATGGACTGTATCATCCATAGGGTTGCAAAGAGTCAGACATGACTGAATGACTTTTTAAAAACATTTTTTAAAAGTATTTTCAGGGAGGAATTTATACCAGGGACATCTCTCTTGGTCTTTTTGTACTTCCTTTGTGCATGTATGCGTGCTAAGTCACTTCAGCTGTGTCTGACTTTTTGTGCCCCTGTGGACTATAGCCCACCAGGCTCCTCTGTCCATAGGATTCTCCAGGCAAGAATACTGGAGTGGGTTGCCTTGCATTCCTCCAGGGGATCTTCCTGACCCAGGGGATCTTCCTCTCAGGGATCAAACCCATGTCTCTTATGTCTCCTGTATTGGCAGGCCAGTTCTTTACCACTAGTGCTACTTGGGAAACACATCTACTTTGCACACAGTAGGTTCTTAATCATTGTTCATTTGCTGTGACTTGATCTGCTTCATTAGTGAGATTCTTATATAGATTTAATATTCAGTGAAGTGATGAAAGACAAAATCAAGAGGAAAGAAAATAGACTTAAGAAACATCAGAGTATGTGGAACTATACTGAAAAATTTATTTAAAATGTATCTTTCATTGTGGGTCTCAAATTTGTTGGTGTCAGGTCTCCTTGATCCTCTTAAAAATTACTAAGAATCTCCCTCTGCCCACAAAATACTAAGGACCTGAAGTACTTTTGTTTATGTGTTTTATCTGCAATACTTACTGTATCAGAAGTTAAACATGGGACATTTTAGATACTTATCTTAAATATTTAAAAATATTTGAATTTTAAATATTTATTTAAAAAATCATTAATTTTATTTATTTAATAAAAATTCTTAAAGAAGAAAATGTCTATTTAAAAATTCACTTAAAAATAATGATGGTACATCTATTACGTGTTAACAAACCATGTGTCTAATGAAGGATAACTATATTTTCTGAAACAAAACAAAGCAAAATAAGTGAGCATGGTGGTTTTATTTTACAATCTTATACACTTCTATCAAAAAAACTGGATTCTGATGTCTCCTTCTGAGTTCTGTCCGTGTATATGTGTGGTGGGAAAAGGGGGCGGGTCTCTGATTCCCAGAAGTGGATCTCAGGGACTTCAGAATATATTGGACCACATTTTGAGAACTACTGGCATATGGGCAAAAGAATTATAATTTAATTATGAACACTCTATTGAGAAATCATTTAAAACTTGACTTGCTGGTCCACAGGCTTGTTAATTGCTTTCATGGGAAAAAATTATCTTATGATCATGATTCTCCTGCATAGCTTCTAGAATGTTTTTCTCTACCCATAGTTGTATTCCTATAACTCAGGTTAATTTCACTAACCACCTGGCCTCCAGCTAAAGAAACAGGATGATCCTTAGTAGGTATCACTATCTGGTGTTATCATTGTGTTCGTGATCACTCTGAAATCTCTAGAAACTCTTGTTCATCTGTCATTTAAAAAAAATAATAACAAAATTATGTTGGTTCCCTCTCATTTTCCTCCTCTCTAAGACTGACACCATGGCCTTGGTGAAATATTCCAGACTTGTTTCACTCCTCACCTAGTGATGTATAAAGAGTGGGCTGACAAGTAGGTGAGTCTGGTTACATGCGATCAGCATAGTGAAATCCTGGAGATAACTATCTGGGTTATAGACAGGTTTATGAAGATACTTTTCGGACTGCTGCCATTGCCTTCAAATGGAAGCATTAAAAAAACCCAGTCGTGTTTGTGGGTTAAAAATCTTAGGGCTTGCTGTGGATCACACAAGTTGCAAATTTTAGGACTGTGTCAACATTTACTGATGCAAATTATTTTCCATTATTTTCATATTCCCCAGTTTCTTATAATGGAAAAGACCTTAGAGAATATACATATGTACAGTTTTCATAGTATCGGAAATTCTAAATGAATTTGGAAATCCTAAAAGCATAAAAGAGAATAGAAATGTTAGTCTGTATATATCACCTTTTCTAAATCCAATTTTCTTTATCCAGTGGCATCAGGAACTGAGTCTAATTTTTTTTTTCCTACTGGCCTGCTATGTTCAACTTTTAAAACATTTTGAAAGTATTTTTTATTTTTAAACATGAGACAACTGGTCACTCCATCTTTAGGCAGATTGTTTTCCATTTACAGTTATTCCAAAATATTGGCTGTATACCTTATGTTGTACAACTACGTCCTTTGAGCCTGTCTAACGACTGCAAAAATTGTGCCTCCCGCCCTCCCACCCCTATATTTCCCCTCCCTCCTCCGAACTGGTAACCACTAGTTTGTTCTCTGTATCTGTGAGTCTGCTTCTTTTATGTTATATTCACCAATTGGTTGTATTTTTTAGACTCCACATGTAAGTGATATCATATAATGTTTATCTTTCTCTGTCTGACTTATTTCACTTTAGCATAATGCCCTCCAAGTCCGTCTATGTTGCTGTAAATGGCAAAATTTGGTACATTTTTATGGCCGAGTAGTATTCCATTGTGTATGTATAGTACATCTTCTTTATCCATTCATCTATTAATGGGCACTTAGATTGTTTCCATACTTTGGCAATTATAAATAATGCTGCTATGAACTTTGGGGTACATGTATCTTTTCAAATTAGTGCTTCTATTTTTTATTTTTCAGATATATACTCAGGAGTGGAATTGCTGGGTCTTATGGTGGTTCTATTTTTAGTTTTTTGAGAAGCCTCCACACTGTGGCTTTTTCACAGTGGCTGCACCAAATTACATTCCCACCAACAGTGAAGGATTCCCTTCGAACTGAGCTCAATTTTGAGTGGCTGATGTAAAGTGACAATATACATTTTGAGTTTATGGAGTTTAATCTTTAGTGCTCAGCATCTATTTGCTGAACAAATGAACCCATGGATGCTAGTAACTGTCTTGCCTCACAAAAACCCCAAATGTGGGCCATTACCCAAGTGAGGGGAATGTTCACTTGAGAGAGATGAAGGAGCAGGTGGGGTTCAGCACTAGAAGCGTGATGAACTGGAGGCAACTGTATCTTATAGAACTCTTCTCTCTAGAGTATTTAATATTGGTTGGAAGCTGCTTGAGGCACATGCGAGATTTAAATGGTGCCTAAACTGACTTCAATGGCACCCCACTCCAGTACTCTTGCCTGGAGACTCCCATGGACAGAGGAGCCTGGTAGGCTGCAGTCCATGGAGTCACTAAGAGTCAGACATGACTGAACGAGTTCACTTTCACTTTTCGCTTTCATGCATTGGAGAAGGAAATGGCAATCCACTCCAGTGTTCTTGCCTGGAGAATCCCAGGGATGGGGGAGCCTGGTGGGCTGCCATCTATGGGGTCGCACAGAGTTGGACACGACTGAAGCGACTTAGCAGCAAACTGACTTCAAGTGGTGGGTCTGCTTAACTGTACAGCTTCTCATCGGCTGATCGGGTATGTGAGTTTGGAGGCAGATCTCAAAGTGCCCAACTTCTCACCAAAATAAAAATTAACAAATGTTTACAGAAGATGAGATTGCTTTGGGGTACCAGATCATTAACTTGCTGGAGCACTCATATGGCTTACGCAAACCACGTACAGTTTTGGTCCAGGGCCACTTCCTGTGTGGGTGCCATTTGTAAAATGATCAGTACTGGGGCTGCTGATGGAGCCCTTGTTGACTGTGCGTTTATTCCTGTGGCAGATTCTGGAAAACAAATTGTGTCTATCATTATCAAGAATTTTCATTAAAAGTTACTGACAGTGTTCTTTAGCGTGTGACTTTAGAATACAACAGAGGTAATTACCTGCAAACAATAAAGACAACCCAGGGTCCTAACTGTTAATTTAGGTGAATAAACATAGCTAATTACAAGTAACTTTTGCAAGCATCGTCTTGTCGAACTGCTGATGCTTTTCCCTCTCGGGTGGCACCTTTCCTAGGAGGCTGGTTCAAATCAGTCTTCCTGCTTCTCTGAAGTGTTTTCAGATTGTTTTGTTCCCTTCTTGGGTTCTGCTTGACCCTTATCCCTTGTTCTTCAGTATCACATCTTCTCCAAGCAGCCATGAATTAAGATAAATATGACAGGATAGGAGAATCCTCTGCTGCTCCAGTGGTTAAGACTTCACCTTCCAATGTAGTGGGTGTGGGTTCGATCCCTGGTCAGGAAGCGAAGATCCCATATGCTTCATGGTCAAAAAATCAAAACGTAAAACAGAAGCAATATCGTAACAAATTCAATAAAGACTTCATAAGTGGTTCACATTAAAAAAAAAAAAGGTAGTTATGACAGGATAAAAATTGGCCACCCTTTCTAGCAATAGTCATTCATTATTGCTATTCTTGTGGGTTTTTACATGCTCCATTGGTCTGGAGGTCTCTGTGCTCTACGTTTGACTTGTTTTCTTGGGCTTGTTTCTTGTTTTGAGTTCTTGGGTTGTTGTCAAGATTCTGTTTTCTTTTTGGTGACCTGTGCTGATGGCTGCCCTTAGGTGTTCTGAAACTGCTAAGACAGTGGCTTTTCAAACTTTTTTGACCACAAGCCGCAGAAAGAAATTTGTTTTGCATGGTACCCAGTGCACATATATGTATATAACCAAAACACATTTCTTAGAACAATACCACCCGTATTGCCAATAGTGCATTTCTATTCTGTCCTGTTCTTTCCTATTCCATTCGGGTCTACCCCATCCCATTCCATTCGACTCCATCCCATTTCTAAGGACACATCTCATAACCCCCCAAGATGAATGACTGGCTGGATGATGTCATTTCCTCTTGGTAGGCTGACAGTATCTGTGGTCTCTGTGATTCACCTGACTCTAATCACCAGCCTGGAAGAGATTATTTATATATTCCTTGGTGGGAGATGGTTAAATTAGAGATGCCATTCAGAAGACAGTATTCCAGAAAATGAGGACTCAAATAAGTTCTTTCCCATTAGTTTTTTCTCTTCAAAATTGTCTTCCTCACCATTGAATTCCTAGATGATCTTTTATAATCAAATACTATTTGCTCTGTATTATTCTGTTTATTATTAGAGCAGTTCATTATTTTTAAAACATAGTTATTATAAAAACATCATTATTATCATGAAAAAATGACTTCTAGTCATTAGCCAGCGAATAGTTCTCCATCTAGTCAGAATTATAAACATGATCGCTTTTTGAGAGTTTGTAGGCTTATCTTCTTCAGCTTTTTCATACTTGTCGAAGGTCAATGTTATCAGTTGTTTGAGTTTCATTTCGTCTAACGTGATTGGAGAACCTCTCCAGATGTCCCTGTGTCAGGGACTGCTAATACACACCCAAAGTTCCTCCCCTTTTTCTTAGGGAAAAATAATGATTTTGTTTGGAGTAGCAACAAAGTCCAGCTAAAATCACTCACTTCTTCATGCTCCCTTCATCTGGGTTGGTCATGTGACATATTTCTGGCCAATGAGATGCCAAACTGAGGGTTCCCGGGAAGACTTTTGTTTTTCTGAAACAGGAGCTACTGCTTCATGCTCTTCCTGCCAGAAACGGGGAAATACCTGGATGTTTAGCAGCTGTCTTGGAGCTAAAAGATAGTGAATATGAGGATGAGGACCCACAGGGTAAACGACCTTGAGCAGATAGATGGATAGAAAGACCCTAGATCCCTAATGGTAGCACAGAGAAGCAGCATCAGCTATGTAGAGTTCATGTGCAGATTTCTGGTTGAAGTGAAAAGTGTGAAAATGTTAGTTACTAAGTCATTGTCCAACTCTTTGCGAACCCACGGAATGTAGCCTGCCAGTCTCCTCTGTCCATGGGATTTCCAGGCAAGAATATTGGAGTGGATTGCCATTCCCTTTTCCAGGGGATCTTCCCAAGCCAGGGATTGAACCCAGGTCTCCTGCATTGCACACAGATTCTTTACCATTTGAGCCTGGCTAGAAAACCTTTTTGATACATAGAAATACCATATATAATATACTTACATAGTAAAAAATTTTGGTGTATATATTTAAGACATTGTTTTATAGAGCAGTTTTAGGTTCACAGTGATTCGCATATGCCCCACCTCCCATGCATGCATAGCCTCCCCCGTTATCAACATCCCCCACCAGATGGTACGTTTGCTACAGGTGATGAACCTACATTGATGCACCATCATCACCCAGAGTCCGTAGCCTACATGACGGTTCCCTCTCGGTGTCGTCCATGCTATGAATGTTAGCAAATTGGTAATGACACGCGTCCATCGTTCTAGTAACATGTACGGTAGTTTCACTGCTCTAATGCTACATTTTTATGCCAGATTTTCTGTGACTTGTTAAGTATGCATGCAGTTATATGTGTAAGCTGTTGTGCAACTGATTGCCTTTCTGAGTTTTAGACTTCTGTATCTGATGGAAATTTGACAGCTAAACACTACTATAATGATTTCCAATGTCATTAATTATAACCAAAGCTATTTTACAAAGTAATTATGAGGAAAGTGGCTTGATGTACTTCTCTATGATGTGTGAGTGAGAAAAGCTCCTTCCCCAAACTATCCCAACAGGGTTAAAATGTGTCGAGAATTATTATTCTGTCATCTTTCCGCATGGTCCAAGGATTAAATAGTGATGGCCCCATAGGGAATAAGGCTATTCCAGTGATTCCTTGATCTAGAAATGGCATTTTTCATCTTTAATGTTTCATTTTATATTGTCTTTTCACCAACACATTCAGATAGTTGTTGGAATGTTTTGGATCTGAAAATGTCAGCTAGAAATTCTATGAGTTGATCCTGTCTCAAGATCTGGATAGTCTTTCTGATTTTTTTCAGGATAAGGGAAACCATTTTAGCAAAAGCCTTCCTTAGAGCATTTAAGAGACTATTTCTGCTTGTTAGGAAGAAAAAGATGGGATGAGTGTGAATGTAAAGATCCTTAATCAAACCTTTGTTTTCTGTTTGCCCTTTGGGACCTCTCTGTCAAGACTGATGTTTTCAGTGAAATGTGTCTATTTCCTACTCCTCAGATGCATTCGTTTTTTTGTTGTTGTTGTTAAGATGGGTAAAGATAAACCAAGTTAGTCTATAGAGTTGAAGTCCAACAGAATTATAATGTGAGCCACATATGTGATTTAAGTTTTTAACAGTCACATTAAAACAGTGAAATGGAATAGGTGAATCTTAATATTATCTTTAACACAATGTAATGAATACATCGTTTAAACATGTGATGTAATCAATATAAATTTATTAATAGGTATTTGCATTCTTTTTTCCCTGATACTGAACCCTATGTGTAGTTTACAGTTAGAGCCCGTCTCACCTTGAACTAACCACACAGCAAATGCTCCAACATATGTGACCAGAGGCAGCCCTCCTGGACAGTGTATAACTTCCTGTCTATTCATTCTCCACCAGGGCCACCACTGTTCAGCGCTCAGCCTGGCCATTTCGGCTCTTTGTCCATTCCAACCCTCAAAAGAAGACGTGCTCTTAGTAACTGACGACTCTGCTTGCATCTAGAGCTGGTCTAGCAGCAGGAGTTATTTCAACCCACTATCAAGATGTTCTGAAGGTCTATTTAGATAGCCATGTTCCTGTACTACTTCCGTTCTTTCATTTTTATCTGTATCAGAGAGATTACTGGGACAACAGGAGATGCTGTGAACCAGATGCTGAAAAAGTCCTGGCAGAAAAAGCCAGGAAGAGCACAGAGGCATAAAGAATATAGAGGATATCCCACTACGCTTGCAAATGTAAGAGAAAATGAAGGCAAAAGGACATCTTTAAAGTGACAGTCGCACAGCTGATGTGTCATTTTTCCAAAAAGGAAAAAATTCCAAGTAATGCCGTAGGAGTGGCTGAGTATCTTGGGGAGTTCCTGACTTGTGAAGATAATTATTGTATCTTAAGAGTTCCTGTTGTTTAATGCGTTTCTATGACAGATTGGCTTATGGGACACAGCAGTTTCTTTCCTGTTCCTGAAACACTATCTTTGTTTTCTTTGCAGTACAATTAAGATTGTGTCTCTTGGGCTTCCTCAAATTAATGAGATGCTCCTTTTACTCCCTTGATTAGATACGAATCTTTCCCTGGACAGTCATTTCAAGGGCAGATGAAAGAGCAAGTCACTTCCCCCCACTTAAAAGTAAATGAAATAATTTCTGAGCATATGACAATGGCTATCATATTTACTCTCACAAGATGAAAGAGTAGATGTTTGAAAGTCAGGTAATACTGCCTATTAAAATTCATATTTAAGTCAGGAACACAATTTTATTTTTTATTAAAAAATTTTTTTTCTTTTAATTTTACTGAAGTACAGTTGGTTTACAATGTGTGTTAATTTCAGTTGTATAGCAAAGAGACGCAGTTATACACACATATATTTTCCCTTTCATATTCTCTTCCATTATGGTTTATCACAGGATACTGAATATAGTTCCCTGTGCTATGCAGTAGGAACTTGTTGAGAAACACGATTTTGATATTTCCCTTCCATTTGCACCATATGAAAACTTGAAAGAAACATAAAACTCTTTTAAGGGGGTGGAAAAAGCAATTTTATTTTTTAATTTTGTGCTTCAAATTCATGTATGTATATTAAATACTAAGTAAACTTGTCTTTAGGATATCATTATTTGACTTGGGCAATATGATCTCATCTCAATTTATTTGGAGAAGTACAACTTAGCCATTCTGCTTAAAAATATAAAATAATCCCTGCCGAATTAGAAAATAGAGCACATACAATCAAATTTTAAATAGCTCCTCCCACACTTTTCTTTTAATTTACTATTGATTTAGCTGTTATAAATAGCAGTTTATCCTTATCCTTATCCTCAAGGTAAGCAAAACATGTTATCAAGGTATTATGTAAGAATTACATCTTTTGCAATCAGTGGTCCCCTGGGTTGAATCTGTGACAAAAAATAAATAAAATATAAAAAGAAAAACACTGGCATCATACACCATACTCATAGGTTACACAAATTGTTGGAAGCTAAAATGAATCTTTAAGATTGGAAGGACCCCTGAACAGTTCATCTTTGGGTTAAAGAAAGAAAAATTAAAATAATTCCATACTGTATTTCACGTTTCTCAAAAATAAAGAAACTCAAAACTCTTTATACATAGCATACAGCTGATACTGCAATGGGCCTGGAATAAAATCAGCGCATAAAATCACCTACATCTCCTGCAGAAGAAAGTTCCATTGTGTTGAATTATTATTAAGTTGTCATTGAATTCTTGTACTAACTAGACATGAAACTTTTCCATCAGTAAGAGGCAGAGAAAATCCCTCCACTTGGACAGCAGGGATATGTAGTGTTACAGAATAGAATGAGCAGAGTTTTTAGTGAAGAAAATCTCAGTTTCACCTGCAGTTCTGGCACTTTCTAGCAGCATGGCTTTAAGGCAAGTCTTTTAACCCCCTCCCCTTATAAAATGGATAGGTTGATAATATGGTCTCTGCCACAGGGGTGAACTGGAAACCCTCTTAGGACAGATATTGCTTTCTTTCCACCATCTCCAGTGTCTCACACTAGATCTTGAACTGCCATAGTCAAGTGAGTCCTTTCTGAATGAACTTATCAAATGAAATGATTTATGTGCAATTACTTGTAAACTTCATAATTTTATAGTATTGCAAAATATTTTTCTTACTCTCTTTCTTGCAAAGTTCATCCCTACACTGCAGGTTGAAAGCTACAAAGAGTTTTTCTTCTAAGAAAGAACAAAACTTTAAGGGAGAAATGTAGAACAAAGGAAAATGGTTTCGAACTTGGGGTTATTTGATGACCAAAGCTTTTGATAACAGTAGTGTGGAGAGAAATATGGGGTAAGAAATGGTCATATTTCACAGAGTGAGAAGTGGTTTGCTTTTTGGGTGTGTGTGCTTTTACATAAAAAAGAGACTTATTGGAATAAATGCCTTTTTGTAACATTTGTGTAACAATCAAATTAGTAACCCAACCTAAGCTGGCAATATGGACTGTCAGAAATCCTTGGGGGATCCACATTAATGAGCAGATAAGAATGATTTGTTGTTAGCACATTATTGTTTCCATTCTACACTGGACATCAGTCATTCGGTCCATTTTTCAAAGACCCACTTGAATTGTCTGAACCTATGAACTTCCTGAAAGTCTAGCCACCGAAGTCCATTAGGAGAGTCAAGAATGGCTCGGCTAAAGGGTATTTATTTTATTTCTTTCCTCCTTGCAAGTTTCCCCATACCAATGCTAACAGATATATTTCCTTTCAAGAGGCCACGAATAAGGAAATTTCATGCCATTGAGAGAGAATTATTCTTGGTTAAAATCACTTTGAATTTGTCTTCTTGTTAGTACAGTACAAGACTTGAAGTTTCATTAAGAAAAATGTGTTGAAATTCAGGCAGGCATCAGGATGAACTGTGTCTTTGTGGAGAAAACTCTGGATAGAGAATGCAGATCAACAGTGTCAATGAGAAGACAAGCTAGTTTCAAGTACCCAGATCATTTGTGAAAGTGGACCCATAGAGAGAGAAACAATGAACAGGTTAACTACAAATCTTTCTTGCTGATTAAAACAGGCTCCCCAAGGGCTTGTAGCGGAAATCGTCCCAGCCAAGTTTTATTGCCTTGTGAACTTGAAATTAATAAAGATGTGTCTCACTCTTTTCGACCCCATGGACTAGAGCCCACCAGGTTCCTCTGTCCATGGAGTTCTCCAGGCAAGAATACTGGAATGGGTAGCCATTCCTTTCTCCAGGGGATCTTCCTGACCCAGGGATTGAACTCAGGTCTCCTGCATTGTGGGCAGAATCTTTACTGTCCGAGCCTCCAGCGGAGCCCAGTTGCACTTAAACTACACTACAAAAAAATCATCCATAGGAGAGATCCATAATTAATGAATATTTCTTGACATTCTACAGAATTTATCCAAATTATTATGATCTTTTAATTGCAAGGGGCCGGAGGCATAGACCAGAAATAAAGAGAGGGTCATAATACACGTGTGTGTAGATATCTATTCTACAAAGTTTTCCAACAGGGGTTTCTCACTGTGTAGGTAGAGTTGCTGGTCAGTGGCCATTTTTGTCCTGCTGGACAGTTTTCTAGGGACATTGTGTGTGTGATGAGGGTGAAGGTGATAGTTGCCGTTTACTGAGTGTATTCCAAGAATCAGTATCTCACTCAGGGCTGCACAAGCCATTTAAGGTCAACACTGGTGTTCCCATTTCACGGATGATGAAAGAAGGACGCTTTGCCACCCAGGATCAAAATCTAGTAAATGGTAGAACTGGAATTTGATTCGAGGTGAATCCCAGGGCTAGCTAGTACATTGCAGTGGTGTCACATCAGAGTGTACAAGGTAAGTTTCATTCTTTCCCTGAATTCACATTTAGTATATAGTTTAGATGTATATTCATTTCAAAATGACCTCTAGTTTAACTTGAAAATAATCCTGCATTCAGTATAATACGCACTGGCCTAGACAATGCCTAACACATAGTAAATGCACAAGGAATATTTGTTAAAGGAATTCTGTTCCCTTTGGGGATAGCGGCTGCCCTTAGTGGGAAGAAAGTGGATTGGAGATGCAAGAAACAAGGATCAAAATTAAAAGTTGACTTTTTTCACTATTTTAAACAATCCATTGCTTTTTCTGGGAAAGGCCTGCTTAAGCAAATTGCAAAGATCATTAGAAAATTGTTCATAGTAAGCAAAGGAATATACTTTAGAAATGAGCAGGGCTGTGTGTTTTCCCATTTGATGACAGACGAAATCAGTGTTCAGGCTTCTCATTTAGAATTCACTGAAATGAAAACATAATCCTAGTTAATTACTGTTCCCTAAGGTATCTGGTTGCGCAATGTTTCATAAAATTAAAACCTATTAAGTGCCCAGAAAAGAAAAAAACTTTACTTTAGATGCAAAGCATTTTTAAAATATGAAAAGAAAACGAAGAGGAAAAAAGTCAGCACCATCAATTCTTCTGTGCCTGAGAAACCTGGGGTACTGGAACTTGTGAGATTTTGTGTGATTAGAAAATTTCTTTGGATGAAATTGTACAGGAAGATTCAGAGAACCAATGTTCTGACAGGGAATTCATCATTTTGACCTTTTTTCTTGTATTCAGGATGATTTTAAAATTAGGAAGAGATGCCCCACAAGGCATGGCTGTCATTTCAATCTGAGCAGACTGAAGCCCTTCAGGCTTCTGATTTCATGGTTATTTTTCTGAGGAATAAAAATATGAGTTTTGGATTCATCAGTGAGAATTGGGTTAACCATCCTAACTGGAATGACTCCTCTGGACAACGTGTGTGTTCCCACAGCAGTCTCTCTTATTTTGATCAGTCCATGTCAAGAGGCACTCAGAGAGGAATGAACAAAGATCTGGGATGGGATGCATGATCTATGTCTGATTTGATTCATTTAGTCAAGCAACAGCTCGGTTCAGCGGAAGAAACATCAACAAACTGGATGTTTGTTGTTTCTCAACAACATCTATTTGCATCAGCTGGATGATGTTGTGATGCTTCTCAGGTACTACGTTGGGTTTGGTCCAGGGGATGTCGGTCCTAAGAATTAGCACAGTTGTTACGTCCCAAAGTCTAGATTTATGCTTTTATTATGCATCACTGACTGACTGCGACCTTGGATGAGTCTCTCCTCTAAATGCCGATTTCCTCCTTGGCAGAGCCCAGGGCATTAGGTGAGCTCCAGGACCAATTCCTACTTTCACATAGGAGGGCTCTAGATCATTTTAATCTATGAGTGTTCTGTATTCCAGATAACTTTGCAAGAAAAGGCTCTGCTTTGTTGAATTAGTTCAGAACATGTTAATAGAAATCTACACATTTGAGAGCATGGAAAGGAGCCCAGCTAGGATGATGAGAGAACTTGAAGTGATGTCCATATAAGAAATGGTTAAAGAAATTGGGCCATGCATCCTGGAGAAGACCAAGGTTGATGGAAACTTAAGTAAGACAAATTGTTTTTCTCTAGTTAAAGAGTTACCATGTGGCAGCAGTATTGACATTTTTTTTTTTTTTTTTCAAATTAAGGCCAATGATACAAGCAAGAACTTTCTAATAGTCACAACTGTCCAAAGATGAGTTCTCTGGCTTTGCAAGTATTCATACTTGGGTTGAAAAGTCTTGTTTGGAATATTGTATAAAACTTGGAAGCACCAGATAGATAATAGAACGGGAGGATCCAGGAAGTTTCTTCTAACTCTGGTTTTGGTTTTTCTTCCAGACAGATGTCATGTTTGTTGAATGGATAAATAAATGTTCCTCACACAATGAGGTCTTGGCAGATATTCTCCAACTGACTGTTGCAGATGCTTCCAATAAATGCTCATTACTGTTAAAAAAAAAAAAAACACCACTTAAAAAAATCCCTTTACTATATGTGTAATAAACCATACTCAATTGTTTTGTGAGCAGGACTTTCCATGAATACTTTTGGATATACTCAAGTGAGACTATTTGCATTCCTGAGCATAGATTGGGAATGCATAATGCCAAAACCCAACCTCAACTTTTTCAGCGAAGTAAAAACATGAACTAGATGAAATAGAAATAAGTGAGGCATAAGAAGGTGGGATTGGTTGTGTTTGAATCCTTGTCTCCACTTAAAATTTGTGTGACCCTCAGGAAGTTACTTTTCTGCACGAACTCCAGTCTCTTCATTTGTAAATACTAAGATAATAATAACAGTACTCTGGAAAGGTCAAATAGAAATGATGTCTGGCCAATTGAACCGCATGCCAGCCTGTATTTTGTGTTGGAGCAGACCAGATGAATGTCAGCTCTGGTTGTAGGGATTAAATCCAAGTAAAAATGTCTGTATGGTGTTTAGCACATAGGAGATTCTGAATAAATGTTAATTTCCTCCCACCATTGAGAAGCTGAGATGGCTGTGATATGTGATAGGAATTATCTACAACTTCCCGTGGGATTCAGAATCAGTTTGAATAGCTATGAAAATATTATTCCTAGTCCTATTAGTTTAGGTTCAGTTGGCCTTAAATTGTTACTCTGAAGACAAGTTTATTTCCCTACAGCACTCCTTTGCTTTTGGTGTATAGGACAAAAAAGGAATGCACAAATCTGAAATTATCCTGATGAAAATAGGCAAATGTTTTCCTTTATGGTCCTGGTTCTTTAGATGAATGCTCACAGATAAACGAAGGTAAAGCAACTCGTTTTAGGAGTGAAAGCTGCATTGATTCTAATCAGAAGACTTGTAAGAGGGGATTGCTCTGTTACTATTATTTTCCAAATACGATTTTTGGGGGTATGTTTTGTTCCACTGTTTTTTTAATTAATTTTAATTTAATTTTTATTTTATATTAGAGTACGGTTGATTTACAATGTTGTTTATATGTAACACTTTACATGTTTCAGGTGTACAGCAAAGTGATTTATGCACACGCATGTATCCACTCTTCTTGAGACTCTTTGCCTGTGTAGAGTGATTCTGTTGGATGTCGTTGTTGAGTGTGCCCCTTCCATTCTCGTCTGATCAGTACTGATGACACCTACTTTTCACACTACACCTGACGAGAATCAGTATCTGTCTTAGAACTAATTTGGGGGTATTCATACTCCCAGGGTGCCATCACATTTTGTTAGTTTCTGTTTGATTATCTTAAGTAGTTTTGTTTCCTCCTTCAAAGAAAGCCAATCAGTTTAAAATAAAAATACAATCAATGTTCTGTGATGCAGTTATCACCCAGATTAGGATTCTTTTTGAGAATCAAATCCGTGATTTGCTTTCATGGGAGGGTAAAGTGGAGGGTTAAGAGGGCAGGACCATGGAATGGACATGCTGTGGTCTGGAATTTCATTCTTTTCTGCTTGAGAAGAACTAATATTTCCTGCTTTTCATCAGCCTCAATGAAATCATGGCATTTTCAAATGATCCCTCTGAGTTGGACTTCCTCAATTTAAAACAACGTTTTAACCTCTTAGACTTGTAAAAGTGAGAAATTGATATTTTTTCTCAACAAATGCAATAGTTTTTAAACCAGAGGAAGAAATCCTACAAAAGCCAGAAAGTTCCTTCACAAATAAACAGATAAAGTCTAGTCCCAAATACTTTTGCGGGGTCTGCCTAGAAATATAACCCAAGCATCTGGTCCCATCACTTCATGGGAAATAGATGGGGAAACAGTGGAAACAGTGTCAGACTTTATTTTTTGGGGCTCCAAAATCACTGCAGATGGTGATTGCAGCCATGAA
>NW_011494895.1:1926732-1933731 GCF_000754665.1 Bison bison bison | reverse complement strand
AAAATCACTGCAGATGGTGATTGCAGCCATGAAATTAAAAGATGCTTACTCCTTGGAAGGAAAGTTATGACCAACCTAGATAGCATATTCAAAAGCAGAGACATTAGTTTGCCAACAAAGGTCCATCTAGTCAAGGCTATGGTTTTTCCAGTGGTCATGTATGGGTGTGAGAGTTGGACTGTCAAGAAAGCTGAGAGCCAAAGAATTGATGCTTTTGAACTGTGGTGTTGGAGAAGACTCTTGAGAGTCCCTTGGACTGCAAGGAGATCCCACCAGTCCATTCTAAAGGAGATCAGTCCTGGGTGTTCATTGGAAGGACTGATGCTAAAGCTGAAACTCCAATACTTTGGCCACCTCATGTGAAGAGTTGACTCATTGGAAAAGACTCTGAGGCTGGGAGGGATTGGGGGCAGGAAGAGAAGGGGACGATAGAGGGTAAGATGGCTGGATGGTATCACCGACTCGATGGACATGAGTTTGAGTAAACTCTGAGAGTTGGTGATGGACAGGGAGGGCTGGCATGCTGCGATTCATGGGGTCACAAAGAGTAGGACACGACTGAGCGACTGAACTGAACTGAACTGAATGTTACAAAAATCATCATTATTTTATACAAGGTGGCATACATCTTGCTCCTTCAAAAGTATAGGAGAGAAGTGATTTCTGATGCTTTTTAATCTTTAGCTATAAGAGATTTTCACGATGCCCTCAATATTTTCATGTTAGGCTGTCTTCCAGGGGTTTGGGAGCTAAGACTGGAGAACTCTTTTTCTAAGACTACAATTCTTATGGAATTTATCTTCAAGGATGTGCTAAGGCCATCTTTTGAATGTTTGCAAAACTCTAATAGAACTGCTGAGAGATATCATCAGTTGCCTTTCTCTTATGACCCTAAAAATTCACTTGACTGCTTACTCTAAATTTAATAGGTCCATTGCTCCATTCTTTCTGGGTATGAAATCAGCATTCTGGCATAAGAACCATTGGGAAAGTTACCTCTGCTCTGAAGGTATTAATGGAGAATTTGCCTGCAGGAAAAGTGGTTGGTGCTGAAACTCTCACTAAAGACACACACACCCACCCACACACACACACCCCTCTCCTTTCTTCTAGTTTTCCAAACACTGAACAGAAAGAACCTTTAATAAATCAATGTTTTAGGGCCAAATTCCTCAAAGGCCTTCGTAAGAGCTTTGACCCTGCTTGTTGTGATAGCGTGTGAATGGTCTGGATAGAATCAATGGTATCAGGTCCACAAATCATGCCATCTCACAAGTGTTTGGTGGCTTAAGCCAAAGGAATTGGTTTTTTATCATCTGCACTAATTGCCATTCACAGAGAAAAGTGTGCAGCATTTTCAGCAAGTTAGCAGATATTCTGACTGTGGGTCCATAAAAGGATTTCTGTAAGGAGGGTTAAGATACAACAAGAGGGCACAGGCTAAAGACGGATCAGGCAGAATTTTGACCAAGTATACAACACGTCTTCAGGCTCCCTTGATAAGAGAAGGCTCTGGGACCCCTCATTGTGTATGACAGATGCCCTGACTAAGCACTCATCTTTGAGGGCAATGCATCTGCAATTTCAAAACCAGGTGGAGAGCTCGAGTGGATGCTGAGCCCTTTCTAGCTCTTGCATCTGGCTGTTCACGCTCCTTAGCTCGAGTGTAGGAGCAGCTGGTGAGGGAGAGCAGGAAGCCAAGGCAGACAGAAGGAGGGTCCCTTTAGCCAGGTGGAGGTCAGAGCTGGTGGCCAACACTGCATGTTCTCGTGAAATCGTTGGTGTTCAGGTTATCTGTGGCCTGGCCTTCGTCTTGTTTGCAGACTGCAGCTAAAGCAGGAGAAATTCACTGGAGGTAGCAGATCGCTCGGGATTCACTCCAAGCCGGTCCACCTGGGTTCCTGTTTTGCTGTTCACTTGGCCTTTCTGATTCCAGTTGCAAAGGTATCGGAAGGTATGTGTGGTGATGAATCATGTAGGCTGAATCAAGCTGTCTACTCCTTGCAAAGCGTTTTCTCTGATGAAACGTTTGTGATGACAGACTGTTTACTATATTCTCTTTTCCATGCAAGACCATGTACTTATTAATATGTTGTATCTGTCCATTTATCATTTACCATTCAGGCCATCTATCTGCTTCCAAAGGGCCTATCCGATGGGACCCACAGCTCTGAACCGGTGCCCAGCAGGCATTCTAGAACCTGTTGTGGCCTGAGAGACTTAGTTCTTGATCTAGTTTTATTGAGAGCAGTTAGCATAAAGGGAACAGGTTTATAGGTAGCACTCAAACTTTAAACTGTTCCCTATGCATTATGATCAAGCTCTTAAACAAAACAACTCTGGAGGAAACAGAGTCAATCTCTCCTCTTCTCAGCCCTCTCATGTTTGAAGTAGGGAGAGACATTCTGTCTGATAAGATTAACTCCTTCGTTTAATGGTATATGGAACACTGTCCCATTTAACCGTCTGTTCTTTTCCCCCAGAAACCATGGGTGTGTGTCAGGTGTGACTTTTAAAGCCACAGCTGAAGTGCAGTTGTCACAGGTGTTTTCCTGGGACTGGTCCAGTTCCACACATTCCTTTTCTGGTAACTTCTGGAGCTAGTGAGCAGCAGCAAAGGGAACGGGTGTGACATAGAGTCTGAGATGGAGAAAACAGGAAGGTGAGGATGAACTTTACCAGCAGTACAGAGCATACTTGCTACTGAAAGCGAACAAGTGAATCTCACTCACTGTCACCCACACTATGTTCTCTGGGAGAATATGCATCATCGAATGAGGTGGCTGCGAAGTAAGTAGTTGGAGAGTGTTTAGCAGTTAAAATGCAATCCAGCAGAGCACATAACAGTGTTCCTGGTTTGCGTTGCTTGGTTTCTATGAAAGGGCATGTGTACGCGCTAAGCGCTTCAGTCATGTCCCACTCTGTGTGACCCTATGGGCTGCAGCCTGCCGGTCTCCTCTGTCCATGGGGATTCTCCAGGCAGGAACAGTGGAGCGTGTTGCCATGCCCTCCTCCAGGGGATCTTCCTGACTCAGGGATCAAACCTGTATCTCTTATGTCTCTTGCATCGTCAGGCAGGTTCTTTACCACTAGAGTCACTGGGGAGCCATATGAAAAGGGCAGCCTTGCTTTCCCCATGTCCCTGCGGCCCCAGCCCCCATTCTGCAGGCTCATGTGGATTTATCCTCACTGTCTCCTTGCTTCTCTCAACCCCAGCCTTTCTTTATGGCTCCACTGAGGTCACCTGCCTGCCAAGAGAGTTCTTCAAAGAAACCGTTTCTTTGCTCCAAATTCCCTTAGCAGTGACATGCCCCATTCAATTGTTTTTCCTTTGTTTCGTTCATTCGATTCCACATAACTGTCTTACATACGGCTTTCAGAATAGCCTCAAGTTGGTTCATAAAATCTTATCTTTCTAGGACTTTGTATCTAATTTGAGGCAGGAACCCCATATTCTTGGTCTTCATGGCTTGATCATAAGGTTTTGTTCAGGAAGGACGAGCTCATGGGATTGATTTAAATTTTACTATCATTCTCTAAAGGCTGACGACAACCAAAATTTCATTTTGCATATCTTGTTCTCCTCTTGAAATTCTAAATGCCCATGAATCATGAATTATTACTTTTAATTTTTTTGAGGTACAATTGTTTTACATTGTTGTGTTAATTTCTGCTGCACAGCAACATTTTGTTGTTGCTGAGTCACTAAGTCGTGTCAGACTCTTTGCGACCCCGTGGACTGCAGCACACCAGGCTCCCCTGTCCTTCACTATCTCCCAGAGATTGTTCAGATTCATGTCCATTGAGTTGGTAATGCTATCCAACCATCTCATCCTCTGTTCTCCTTTTGCCCTCAATCTTTCCAGAATCAGGGTCTTTTCCAATGAGTTGGGTCTTCACATCAGGTAGCCAAAGTATTGGAGCTTCAGCATTAGTCCTTTCAATGAATATTCAGGGTTGATTTCCTTTGGGATTGACTGGTTTGATCTCCTTGCAGTCCAAGGGACTCTCAAGAGTCTTCTAACAGCAACATATATATGGATATTCTTTTTCATATTCTCTTCCATTATGGTTTATCCCAGGATATTGAATATAGTGTCCTGTGATCTCCAGGAGGACCTGTTCTTTATCTATCCTATGTATAATAGTGTGCATCTTCTAATCATGGACTTTGAATTATTAAACAAGGATGAGCCTAGAGTTGATTGAAGAGGAGAGATGTTTACTGTTATGGTCCAGTAATCTATTCTGTTGAGGGAAAGCAAAGGATCTGAATGATATTTCCTTCTCGTGCTGTCTCCAGTTTTGAGGATTAAAACTCTGGGATTGATACTTGCAGGATTCTTTCTCCTTCCATTTTAGATTTTCTCCTTCTAAACCAGACATGAAAATCACTTTTAAAATATCTTTCCCTTTTGATGAACTATTTTAGATGATTTTTCAAAGATCTAAATAAAATCGTGCTTTCACTGTTTAAACCATTTAGCACGAAGTTGAAATAAAGCTCTGTTATCTTATTGTAATGTTTTGGCAATAGAGCCTAGTGTTGCATTAATGGACTTATAATAACCAGGGGAAATTGAGGCAAGAATGAGGATGTTCTTTTATGACCCAGGAAATCACCGGTTAGGCCTGGTCATATTGGTTGAACGTCTATCATTGAATAAAATTATTACTTGAGTTCAGGAGGTTGTTATGGTTGTTTTGGCAGAGGGATGAACAAGACAGCACAGGCTGGCAGTAATTTTTGACATAGAAGTTAATTTTATTATGTGCTTTATGTATTTTTAATAAACTATATAGGTCATTAAGAATTGAACAGTGGTGCTTTTTTGGATTTATACTAATTAGCACATACATTGCACTTATGTTTTCAAAAGCTTTACACATCTTTAATTAACTACCTCATGCTATGTGAGCGAGGTAGTGACTATGATTATACCCATTTTACAGATGAACAAGCTGAGGTGTGGGGTGCTTAAATAAATTGCCCAAGGGTTCGCAGAAAACCAGGGCAGAATATGCGTTGAACTGTGCAGCCTGTGGCACCAGTCCTGGCCTTGTCTCTCACATAACCATTAGTAGCTTTATTGTACCTTTGCTCAGAAGGAGTAGACCAGTGTCATAAAGAAATCCTTTCTTCTTCCTTTTTTCTTAGGGATTTTTAGTAATACTTTGCTCTTTTTTTTTTTTTTAAATAAAGACATTTTTTTATTTTTGGCTAGGCTGGGTCTTCACTGCCGTGTGTAGATTTTCTCCAGTTGCATTGAGCAGGGGCTACTCTCTACTGAGCTGCACAGACTTCTCATTGCAGTGGCTTCTCTTGTCGTGGAGCACAGGTTCTAGGCACTCGGGCTTCAGTGACCGCAGCAAGTGGGCTCAGTAGCTGTGGCTCCCAGGCTCTAGAGCACAGGCTCAGTAGTTGTGGTACACAAGTTTAGTTGCTCCAAGGCACGTGGGATCTCCCCCAACTAGGAATCAAACCCGTGTCCCCTGCATTGGCAAGCTTATTCTTAACCACTGAACCACCAGGGAAGTCCAATACTTAGTTTTAATACAAGGATCTCAAGGGTCTTACTTAAATTGGACAGTTCCATCCCTGGGGGAAGATACACTATATTACTTCATGTCTTTCATCAGTGTGTAAGTTGACACATAGAGAGGAAGCTGAAGGTGTCAGTGCATTAGTGGCACCCTAAATAGATGGATACCCAAAGAAAAACAAACTGAAACCCTGCTCTTCTTACTCCCATCCTCCCATTATTAGACCTCTGCGGGCCATAAGAAGGTTTAAAATTGTGTGTAATGACAGCATTGCGAGGAACCCAGCCAGTGTTTACTTCCTTGACTTTTGAGAGCAAGTACCTTTAAATTTCAACATCTTACAGAGCACCATCATGCTCTGTAGCATGGACCATGGATTTCTGGTTCATTTGATCCTAATTTTGTATTACCTACCTTGCAAGTTTTTGAGGGGGTGGATGAAATCTGTCAATCCACATTACACTTACCATAGTGTCTGGCACTTAGTAAGTGCTCAGTTACTACTGGTTGTAGCAATTGTTGACTGGAGGAGGGCATGGCAATCCACTCCAGTATTCTTGTCTTTAGCATCTCCATGGACAGAGGAGCCTTGCAGGCTACAGTCCAGGGGATTGCAAAGAGTTGGACACGACGGAGTGACTAAGCATGACGACTGTATGGTAACTAATTTCTGTTGTTCACCATATTAATTTAAGCCAACAATATTGTAGAATCATGCGATCCCAACTTTTTCTACTGTTAGGATGCACCACCCTTAGCATGATCCATCATCCACACACGCCTTCATACTCTAATAATTTGTGCTATAAACAGAGGTTGTGGTTTCCATACACCCACAGGCCTGTTTAACCATTTCTGTGTCCACCAACTACCTTGAATCAGCAACACAAGAAGGAATTGGGCAGTTCTGTTTCATGCCAACATTCCCAGCTTATCCCTTAAGACTTCCTCAAGTTTCTCAGGGAGAGTTTCGTTGGGGCAGGGGACAGGGGCAAACTTAATTAAACAGCATTAATATGCCTTGTTTTTCATGCCTGAAAGCAGGCTGGACCAAATGACAGAAACAATGTCATTTTAAATCACTCATTTTGGAAATGCATGTGCAAGCAAACACAGATTTTTGACCTCAGTTGGGAGACATGAACATGGAGATTCACGTTACCTTTGATTTTATCAGTCATTTATTGGATTGAGAAAATTAGTGGGACTTCTTGGGCAACAGATGAGGAAAGATGGAGCTGCGTTCTTTGTTCTTGCCTGTGCTAAGCCATTTCGTATCTTTTTGCCTAATTTTTCCTGTCTGTAGAGCTAGCCCACCTTAGGTTAGGTCATAACTCAGTGGGACTTCTTTTGAATACTGTGCAGGGATAATATAGTGGGCTTAAGAGAATCGTGGTTTAGGACTAAGTGAAAGATGGACTGTTAACCTCTGCGTTAGTATTTATTTATTTACTG
>NW_011494895.1:1921431-1926632 GCF_000754665.1 Bison bison bison | reverse complement strand
GGGAAAAAAAAAAAACCTAGGTATATCTATGGAATAGCATTTTTGTTGCCACAGTTTATCTGTCAAAAGCCATTCCCCAAAACTCACCTTAGAGGAAGCAGGACAGGAGAGAACAAAAAAGAACTGAATGGTCTGTGGCTCCTGTAGATGCCCAGTATTTCAAACAAATACATGCTCCTGTTTCAGCCAGGTCACTTGCATCAATTATGCTTCTGGAGATAATCTTTATGGACTGTGAATTATCTCTGGAAATTTGTTTCAGATGTGGCTGCAAGGAGTTTGCATCCTGAAAGGTCATCTCTGCGTGAAGGTGGAAGTATAATTTGTGTCTTGGAAGTGGCTGTTTTTCAATGACTGATACGCATTTATTCACTGAAAGATTGTATAAATACAAGGTTATGCTCCTTCTACTGCAGTGTGGGTTCTGCTTTTTGATGTGCAGATATATAATGATGTAGGTTTAAAAAGTCTTATCTGGCTCCAAAATTCACATCTCAAATTGCTATGTGGAAACTGGCTGATCGTTACATGGAGTCCCAGTTCTTAGGATACAAATTATGATGAAAACAAGTGAAAAAAAGAAAGCATGTTAAGAAAATAATTAAGGGCGATAGACATGCTTCCCCAGGCATAGTATAGGTGCTCGGCTTCTTTAAGGTATAAAGTCTCAATATGCGGTGTGATTTTGAGTATATGTCATCCACCCCATGGAGGACTGGCTCCTTGTGGTTAATGACTCTGTCACGGGGGTCAGTTAATCAACAGTGGCAAAGGATGCCTCATAGATAAAATAAAGGAAGACATCTTTATTGAGAGTCCTACCATTTACTAAGATTATTTGGGAACAGGCTTCAGGTAAAACAAATTCTGTTAGGAGTCTAATCATTGGAGAATGTGTTTGCAGCATTGGAGGAAGAATTCAACATCAACAATGCAGACTCAGAATTTAGAAACAAAATTGTGCTTTTGGCTGCGCTTCTGAGCTCTCAGTTTTGAGCCAAACGTTGCATCACTAGCATGGTCTAGCTTCTTTTTTTACCCCTTGCATTGAAAGGCATAAGAACAGTTGAGGGTGCAAACACCTCTCCACTGCATTAGTTGGAGGACACCATAAAAAAGTGAAAAGCTAATTATACTGGTTGAAGAGATTGTGCCGTGTCAGCATAAGCATTGTGTGTTGCAGTATACGTGTTAGCAAGTGACCATTAGTTAATATCATGCATTGGCTGTCAGCAAGTCATCATGGGTGCTCTATTTCTTGATGGTTTTGTAAAGTTAAACTGCGGATTCAAATCGTGTCTCTAATGAAGGTCATTAATTTGTGTCTTTCCACTGGGGACACATAACCCTCTAGGCTATATTGGTGTGTGTGTAGACTATTTCTCTGACTTTGAATACATCTCAGTCTCCAATGCATGCACTGGAGAAGGCAATGACACCCCACTCCAGTACTCTTGCCTGGAGAATCCCAGAGATGGAGGAGCCTGGTGGCTGCAGTCCATGGGGTTGCTAGGAGTCGGACATGACTGAGCGACTTCACTTTCACTTTTCACTTTCATGCATTGGAGAAGGTAATGGCAACCCACTCCAGTATTCTTGCCTGGAGAATCCCAGAGACAGAGGAGCCTGGTGGCTGCCGTCTATGGGGTCGCACAGAGTTGGACATGACTGAAGCGACTTAGCAGCAGCAGCAGCAGCAGCAGTCTCCAATGCGAAGAGTCCTTGGTTTTGCTCTCTTCTTAAGCTATCAGCTTGTTGGGACTTCACTGAGGTTCTCCTAGGCTCATGTCCTTTAGTTTCTGGTGCTGAATCCATTCCTACCTTAGGCTTGTTTGAATCATCTCTGCCAAGCGTGTTGGGAAATCAGCAATTTCTTTTCATAAAGTCCATATGAGTTGCTTGAAATCATCCTCTGGTGGAGAATGTAAAACAACTTTACAATTTTTTTTTCCTAGGGAATTTCAAAGTCAAAGCACGCAAATCACTTTTTACTGCCCGATGCTGAAAATGGAAGTAACTTTAGATTTGGATAAAATAAGGGTCTACCTCATTAAATGTTACTACTGAAATCGCTATTGTTTCCTCCAGTTCTCCCCGTTTATGAGGCTGACATCACCCAGAGATGAGAGAGAAGCTTTTGTGGCACTGTTTCAAGAGCCAAGCACCTCTGAGTTAGTCACAAAGTTAATAACACAAGAACTGTTAAAAATGAACCAAGCTTGCTGGAACTGGAATTACAACAGAGTAACTTCTTGCTGTGCCCGGGGTGCAGGGGAGGGAGGAAAGCTGAACAAACAAGCGCTTGCAGTTGGATCAGGAATGGGTGGGAGGAGGTTTGTGACAACTTAGAACAGCTTCACCGACATCTAGACCTGACATGGCCAGTGGATTGAATGGCAAAGATTTAAATCTTCTTTTTCACTTCCTTGCAAATCCCTTCTCTCTGCTAATCATTGGCTTGGCTTGTCAAGATGGCATGGGTCATTTTTCTTACTACTAGCTTTGGAATGATCAGTTTCTTTTTTATTTTCTCCCTTATACGCATCTGGGTGAATGGTGAAAGCTCTGCCTGCTCTTAGCCTGGAGACTAAGCCATAAAAAAGTTGAACACACTTTTAGCTCATACTCTTTGCCATCCTCCCCCCTAATCACAAACCCTGCTTCTCCCCTCCTATGGTCAATTTACACTGTTCATCTGTGTCTTGAGTCAATTGTGCACACATTCATATGATACATGAAATAAAAAGTCAAAGACAATCTTACTTTTACTGTTAACGTTTTAAAAAGTCATTTTGTTTAGACTCTGGCTTCTTTCTGGAGCAGTTGCTCTAAAAATCTGAGCTTTTTTTTATGTTTTTGCAGCTGTATAGCTTTAATACAGGCTCCAAATCATTTACTGGTGTTTCTGACGGGACTTTTTATTTTTATAGGTGTGTAAATGTGTTATCGAAGATATTTTGGCATTGACCAAAGACTCAAGTTTGTAACTTCAGTTAAAGAGAGCTTGTAGTTTTCCCCAATCCCTCTGCTTTCTTGAAAGAAGAGAAATGTTTTACTTGACAGGTGCTCTGGATTTCTGTACCAAGTCTTCGACTAAATTTATTTTCCTTGAGGTTTGTGCTAAAAGTTAAAATTTAAGCAACTGTGACAAGATTTTTTCCCTTTTCCCTTCCCTCGCTGGAAAAGACTCTGATGCTGGGAAAGATTGAGGGCAGGAGGAGAAGGGGGCGACAGAGGATGAGATGGTTGGATGGCATCACCGACTTGATGGACAAGAGCAAACTCTGGGAGATAGTGAAGAACAGGGAAGCCTGGCATGCTGCAATCCATGAGGGTTGCAAAGAGTCGGACGTGACTGAGCAACTGAACAACAACTCCCTTCCTGGCTGTGGCTCGTCTAGTGTTTTACATGAATATAACTATTTCGACCCTATTTCTCCTAAAGCATCATTTTTATGTCATGTCAGGTTTCTCTGAGAAAACCTAAGCAATGATTCCAAAATCTGGCATATGGATCCAAAGAGTGTGGGGAAAGGTTTTCCAAATCTCTGTGTAAGGACCTAGGAATCGGAATTTTAAAACCTCATTGAATGATCTTGGTGATCATCTGGTTTGGGAGCATCTGATGCAAGAGTAGGTGGGGATGGGGCAGGGGGTCCTGGTGATATCTGTCCCACACAGTCCAAGGCAGGGTCTAGTCAATTATTCAATTATGCTTAGGTTTAATGAACATTTACGGAGTACCTGCTGTGGGCGGGTACAATTCCAGGAGCTGGGATGTCAGGATGAATACGATCCAGTTTTACTCGAGATGATCTCATAGTTCAGTGAACGAGACAGACACATAGACAACTGTTTTCCCTTTAATGTGGTTGTGTCAAAGCAGAGGTATGATGCAGTAATTATATATAGTGGAATATTACTCAGCGATCAAAAAGAGTGAAAGTGTGCCATTTGCAGCAATACGGATGAACCTAGAGATTGTCATACTAAGTGAAGTCAGTCTGAAAGCAAAATACACACACACACAGAAAGCGAAATACAAATATCATATGATGTTACTTACATGTGGAAGTTAAAAAAAATAGTACAAATGCACTTACTTATTAAACAAAAATAGACTCACAAACAGAGAAAAAAAATGTATGGTTACCAACAGGGAATGAGGGGAGGGATAAATTAGGAGTTAAACAACAAGGTCCTACTGTAGAGCACAGGGAAGTATATTCAGTACATCACAATACACTATAAAATAGAAGATAATTTTTTGGAAGAATATGAATCTGCTCATACTTATGTATAACTGAATCACTTTGTTGTACACGTGAAACTAACACAATATAGTAAATCAATGACACTTCAAGAAAATAAAAACGTATTAAAAAATATGTCTTAACCTGTGTGCGGTTTTAAAAGCTCAGGGAGTCAACTTTCACCAGAGCCCACAGAGGACAGGTAAACGCTAATGAACAGTGGCCGGCGCTGACGTGATTCGTGCACTACAACGAACCCTAACACAACCTTGTGAGGCAATTCTATTGCTGTTGTTTAGTTGCTAAGTCATGTCCGACTGTTTTGCAACCCCATGGACTGTAGTCCGCCGGGCTCTTCTGTCCATGGCAAGAATACTGGAGTGGGCTGCCATATCCTTCTCCACGGGATCTTCCCGACCCAGGGATCAAATCCGGGTCTCCTGAATTGGCAGGATTCTTTACCACTGAGCCATCTGGGAAGCCTTCAAAGCACTATTACTCAGATTAAAAGAATAAATAAAAATTAAATCCCAGGAGATTTTGCACACACACAGAAATAAATGAATTAAAAAAAAAAAAACTAAATTAAAAAAAAGAGAGGGTGTCCAGGGCAGGGGCAGGTGTCTCACCCCAGGGAGGAGGCGTGCCCCACTGCTGTCTCCCACCTTCCATGAGCAATGGAATGAGGAGAAAAGACCCTGGGGATCACCCCCCTTACCACTGCAAGGGCAGGCGTAGGAAGATGGCCCTGGCTACCAGGGAGACCTTCGCCGCAGGCTCCAAAGGCCCCCATGGACGCTTTCGGTCTGTCTCAGACTTTGAGCTCACAACCACAGGTCCTTCGACTGGGGCGAGGGCGCTTTAGAGAGGCCAGCCCTCAGACCTAGCTGGCTACCTTTCCTGTTGAAGAAAAGATCTCAAAACAGAAGGGAGATGGAAAGGAAATTA
>NW_011494895.1:1882480-1921331 GCF_000754665.1 Bison bison bison | reverse complement strand
GGAGACCGTGGTCCGCTCTCTTGGCTGAAACTGCTGCACTTGGATGTTCATTTTCTTTCCTTTTCACTCAGAAGTTTCTGGCTGTATCCGAGCTGCATGGTACAGAAGTGGAGTGGATAGAAATAGAAGAGGGAAAAGAAGAGCATGAGTCCAATACCTCTCATGAGCCTGCATTCTCTCTGTGTGGGCAGAAGGTTTTATGATTCTTTTTAAATTTTACACATCATTAAAATGCTTCAGTATTTCCCCCAAGTCAGCATGCTTTTTAAAAGTTAATGAGGAAGGGAAATGTTAAGAAAAATAAAATTCTGCATCTTGGTAGCAAGATGTTATGGAATGGAGGCACCTGGCTTTCTCCATCAATCCTTTTTTTTTTTTTTTTTTGAGGGGTGGTTCCTTCTAGAAACTTGATTTTCCGCAGGAGGGAGATCTCTCCAGCGCACAAGCAGAAGTCAGAGAGGGCTCATGATCCTGAGAGCTTTTCTGTGACTGCCGGCAAGGTACTTTGCCTCTGGGTGCCTCAGTTTCCCTCTCCATAAAATGGGATAATAATACTTAATTACTTCACCATGCTGAGGTAAGGATTCATTAGTTGATGTTTGTAAAAGGCTTTGAAGCCAGCAAACGCTACAACAGAGCTACACATGATTATTAATAATACATTTCAACCAAGTTCATAATTGCATTTGCCATCACAAATTTCCCTGGCAGCTTTCAGCTGATGAATTTATTTTTCAGCCTCATTCATTAAAAAGAAACCAAAGGGAGTGGTATGGCAAGAATACCTCTAGTCTTCACTGAGAAGATGGATACTTATCTGCCTTGGGTGAAAGAATATCTCTTCCACAAGCATTCAATAGGAGAGTCTGAAAAATGCCAAATGCTGTAGAAAGGACTACCGTGGCCAGGAAGTTTTTTATTTTATTAAAAAAATTGTTTTTGCTCTTCTTTACTTGTCTATCATGTTTTGAATTTTATTTTTAATTCTTTTTAAAAACTGAAGTGTAGATGATTTACAATGTTGCTAATTCCTGTTGGACAGCAAAGTGACTCTGTTACACACACATACACATTCTTTTTAAATATTCTTTTCCATTGTGGTTCATCACTGGATTCATGTATATATATATATATTTTAATTGGAGGATAATTGCTTTTCAATTTGTGTTCTGCTGTACACGACATGAATCAGCTATGCTGCTAAGTCACTTCAGTCGTGTCCGACTCTGTGCGACCCCATAGACGGCAGCCCACCAGGCTCCCCCGTCCCTGGGATTCTCCAGGCAAGAACACTGGAGTGGGTTGCCATTTCCTTCTCCAATGCATGAAAGTGAAAAGTGAAAGTGAAGTCGCTCAGTCGTGTCCGACTCTTAGCGACCCCATGGACAGCAGCCTACCAGGCTCTTCCATCAATGGGATTTTCCAGGCAAGAGTACTGGAGTGGGGAGCCATTGCCTTCTCCAGAATCAGCCATAAGTATACACACTTCCCCTCCCTCTTGAACCTCCTTCCCACCAACCCGCCACCCCATATTATATTGGACCATGGTTGATTAACAATGCTGCATTAGTTTCAGTGTACAACCAAGTGATTCAGTTATATGTATACATGTATCTATCCTTTTTCAAATTCTTTTCCCACTTAGGTCATTATAGAATATTGAGCAGCGTTCCCTGTGCTGTACAGTAGGTCCTTGCTGGCAGTTTTAAAAATGAAGAAAATGCTAGTTAAAGAAGTGCAAGATGAGAGGGAGATCTGGGAGGGCAGCACTTTCCAGAACTGATTCAATCCCTATGCTCTGGACCTAACCACAGAGTAGTTGATCTGTCATCTGCCTGGGGTTGTTTTTTCTCTTTGGTCCCTTTTTCTGGCCTCCGCCCTCTTCCTGTGCTGGGTCACTTAAGGGTGTGTTGGTGTACGTGTGTTTAAAGTCTCTTGTTTGATCCCTGTCTATCTGCTGCTTTCCTTTATGTCAACCGAAAGAAGCATTTTTGCATCGTTTAATGCTGATATTGCAAATTGCGATGAAATATCGGAGAGTTGAGGTCAACACAAGTAACCTGGCTCATGGTAGGAGGTCAACAAACATTTGTGTCAGAGAACCAGGTCTTGGAGTCTTCCTGGGTATCTGAGGTTGAACGTCTAGTAAAATAATGTCATAACGACACAGGTCGTGATGTCCAATATGGCCCGAACCAGGGGCTCCTGACTAGCCTTGGGTTGGGTGCGCGTTTGGCTTATTTTCCCAAAAGACTTGCGTGTTTGCTCGAATGTAGCTTTACTCTCATTCACTGGTTCTCCAAAGGAATGTCCCATGCCAACAACATCACCTGGAAACTGGTTAGAAATGCAGACTCTCAGTCCCTAGCCCCACTATACCGTCCAGCAGTGTGTGCCCACAAGCCCAGGCTTAAGTCTGAGAACCTCGGGTCTGCTTCAGTCCCTCTCTGGATGGATGACAAGCTCTAGGGAGTCTGGGCTGCTGTCAGTAGCAGGCAGCTGAGCAAGGCATTGCAAAACCCATGCCAGAACTCAGAGTCCTTACAACTGAGGCTGAATTTTGCCTGGAAAACCAGAAGGATTGCTTTGCAATTGGTAGGAAAGTGAGGAAGCCTAGGCTGCTTTTCCAGCATCTTCCT
Organism: Bison bison bison; assembly: GCF_000754665.1. Lineage (NCBI taxonomy): Eukaryota > Metazoa > Chordata > Mammalia > Artiodactyla > Bovidae > Bison > Bison bison. The sequence goes on along the minus strand of NW_011494895.1, from coordinate 1,918,692 downwards.
TCCAGCATTCTTATCTGTGCTTTTGGACTCTATGAAGTTCCACCTTCTCCAGATCCCTTCCTCTGAGTTTATCAGTTTATCTGATATTTCCTATCACTTTACCAATACTGCCTCTCGCATGGACACTTCTGCATGCCTGACACTGTTTGTTACTTGGCTGTAATTTTATGCTGGCCTTGACTTCGTGGGTTAGTTGGTCCGTCCGTGATGACGGACACACACGCCTCATATTTTCGGCTTCTGGTGGTGACTCCTACGGCGCTGATTCATGTAGCCTGGGCTCCTTGGGATTTTGTCGGTGGCTTCCTCCAGACCTATGAACTTGATGCTGTTGTCATTTCCAGATAGACACTCAGGGTCAGGAAACTGTGATGAGAGGTGAAAAGAGATTGTCCTCGCTTTTGGCAAATATATTTGGGTGCTGAACGTCAAGCTTTCAGCTATCTGGGAAGAACTTTGGGAGAAACTGACACAACTTTATAGTCATTGGCAGATTTTGGATTATAAACTCATTTTTTCTTAAAGGGCGGTGCTGGTTCCATGTGAGGCACTGAGTTGATTTTGAAAATATATAGAATCCTCACGGCAACTCTGAAATGTAGGTATTGATATTCTCAACTTCGTGACACATTTTATCTGCATTATGCATCAAGCAGCAATCAACAGAGATTTTTTTAAAATTGAAGTATGGTTGATTTAAAATGTTGTGTTGGTTTCAGGTATACAGCAAAGTGATTCAGTTATATACATATATATATTCTTTTTGAGTTTGTTTTCCATTAAGATTATTACAAGATGTTGAGTATAGTTCCCTGTGCTAGACAGTAGGTCCTTGTTAATTATCTGTTTTATATAGAGTAGTGTATATATGTTAATCCCAAACTCCTAATTTATCCCTCACCCCCCTTCCCCTTTGGTAATGGTAAGTTTGTTTTCTCTGTCTGTCGGTCTATTTCTGTTAGGTAAATAAGTTCATTTGTATCATTTTTTTTTAGATTCTACATATAAGTGATATCATATTTGTCTTTCTCCATCAGCTTACTTCACTAGTATCATAATCTCTAGATCCATCCATATTGCTACAAATGGCATTATTTTACTACCTTTATTTTTATAGCTAAGTGGCATTCCATTGTATATGTGTTCCACATCTTCTTTATCCATTCACCTGTCGATGGACACTCAGGCTGCTTCCATGTCTTGGCAATTGTGAATAGTGCTACAGTAAACGCTGGGATGCATGTATCTTTGTGAACTCGAGTTTTCATCATTTTTGGATATACGCCGGGGAGTGGGATTGCTGGATCACACGGTAACTATATTTTGGTTTTATAAGGATCCTCCCTGCTGTTCTCCATCCAGGTTGCGCCCATTTGCATTCCCACCAGCAGTGGAGGAGGGTTGGTTCCCTTTTCTCCACATTCTCACCAGCATTTATTATTTGTGAGGTGACACCTCTTTGTCGTCTTGATTAGTATTTCTCTAGTAATTAGTGATCTTGGGCATCTTTTCATGCGCTGTTTGGCAACAAAAATTTTTTGAGTTCTCACCACATGCTAAGGTCTTCTGAATCCTTTTTGCTGGCACCTGGAAAGCCCTCTGCCCAAGTCCCTGACTTTGGGAAAGGCTGTGATTTAATTGTGAGAACCCTTGGTTTCCTTCAGCAGATTCTGGAGCTGATTTGAGTAATTCAAGCCTCAGGGCCTGATACTGCCCTCTGAGAAGGATCGAGAGCAACCACAGTGACAGGACTGGCTGCATTTGCTCAGTATCTCCCGTCGGCAGGGCTCCCAGGTGCTGTGCAATCTTGAGCTGATAGATGGGGGATAACAGTAATTAGAATCTTCAAAGCACTTGGCAACATTCATTAGCAGCTCTCACGGAGAAAGACAGAAGAGAAATAAATGACAGGATTATCCCATTTTGCAGACATGGGAAATCAAGGCAGAAAATGAGATGCTTTGCCTAACTCCATATTCTGCTGCTGCTGCTGCTGCTAAGTCGCTTCAGTCGTGTCCGACTCTGTGCGACCCCATAGACAGCAGCCCATCAGGCTCCCCCGTCCCTGGGACTCTCCAGGCAAGAACACTGGAGTAGGTTGCCATTTCCTCCTCCAATGCATGAAAGTGAAAAGTGAAAGTGAAGTCGCTCAGTCGTGTCCAACCCTCAGCGACCCCATGGACTGAGGCCTTCCAGGCTCCTCCGTCCATGGGATTTTCCAGGCAAGAGTACTGGAGTGGGGTGCCATCGCCTTCTCCATATTCTGAGGACCATTTAAAATAGAGGTGGCGTATAGAAAAGAATGAAATAACGCCATTAGCAGCAATACGGATGGACCTAGAGATGATTATACCAAGTGAAGTAAGTCAGGCAGAGAAAGACAACATCATGTGATATCACTTTTATGTGGAGTCTAAAATATGATTCATATGAACTTATTTACAAAACAGAGACAGACTCACAGACAGAAAACAAACTCGTGGTTACCAAAGGGGAAATGTGGTCGGGGGAGGGAGAAATTGGGAATCTCGGATTAACATATAGACGCTGTGCGTGTGCTCAGTTGCTTCAGTCGTGTCCGACTCTTGGCGGACCCACTATTAAATATAAAATAGATAATCAACAAGGTCCTATTGTATAGCACGGGGGCCTCTACTCAATATTCTGTAATAAACTAAATTGGAAAAGAATCTGAAAAAGAATGGATATGTTTATATATGAATCATTTTGCTATATGCCGAAAACTAATACATTATAAAGCCACTATGCACACATGTGGGCTAAGTCGCTTCAGTCGTGTCCGACTCTTTGTAACCCAATGGACTGTAGCCTGCCAGGTTCCTCTGTCCATGGGATTCTCCAGGCAAGAATACTGGAGTGGGTTGTCATGCCCTCCCCCAGGGGATTTTCTCAACCCAGGGGTAGAACCTGCATCTCTTGCATCTCCTGCATGGGCAGGCAGATTATTTACCAGTGTTCAGAAGCCTCAGGTGGCTGCTAAACATCCTAGAGGACATCCCCCACCACCCTACCACATATACACCAAGAACTGCTGCTGCTGCTAAGTCACTTCAGTCGTGTCCGACTCTGCGTGACCCCATAGATGGAAGCCCACCAGGCTCCCCAGTCCCTGGGATTCTCCAAGCAAGAACACTGGAGTGGGTTGCCATTTCCTTCTCCAACACCAAGAACTATTTGGCCCCAAATGAGAAACCCTGGTAGACAATGAAAACTTGTGACTTTCTGGGGACATGTCGAATGAGAAAGTAAGCCACCTCTAACTTACTTCTTTTCTCTTTTTGACTATTTAAATTGATTAATTTATTTTCTCCTCTTAAAATATTAGTTGCCTGAAACAAAGATGACTAATGACGATGATTACAGGTATTTCTGTTTCAGTCACATTGTTTATAACAATGACATTAGCATTTAAATATTAGGCATGCTGAAAAACTTTCCTTATAAAACCGATTCAGGTTTAAACTGGTAACCTCTGTGATAGCTGGAATTATTTTTTAAATTTAATTTTTATCGTATATTGGAGTATAGTTGATTTATGGGCTTCCCTGATGGCTGAGCAATCTCATTGCAATGTAGGAGCCACTGGAGAGTCCATGGGGTCGCGAAGAGCTGAACATGACTGAGCACACACAAGCATACCTGAACAGCAACCTGACCTCCACCCACTGGGTGCTCGCAGCATCTCCCACTCCCAGGCATGGGCAAGTATCCCCCTTGGGGTGGGGGGCAAAATCGCTCCAGTTGTGAACTATACCTTTATACCAAATATGTGAAATTGACATTCTGTGTGACAAGACTGCTTATGCTTGTTATAATCTTCTGAGTGTTGGCTCATGCTACACAAGTAACTGTATCACTTTTCTGGGGAGCTCACTGTCTCAGCGATGTTCAAACACACAAGATGGATGGGAGAACGTTTGAAACTGAAAAGTGTAGAGTCTCCAGCGTCGTACTTAGATTCAGGACTGTCAGGCTTACTTCAACTTAGTATGCTAATCTCTAGATGGTCATCACCCACTCTCCTATTCCCTGTTGGAAAGCAGCGCTGTGGTGCTGGACAGATGAGATGTCCATCTCATGAGGTGTACAGATGAGATGCGTCAGAAATATTTGACTTTGGGCATCTCTCAAACCAACACTGCAGCTGGTTTGGCAACGGGGTATTCCAAGAAGGCTGAGCCTCCGGGAGGGCCAGAAGCATCTTTATGCCCTTCATCCTGAATGGGACCTGTATCAGAAACCCATCTTACCATATCCTGGTCCAGAAATAAGTAACTGGGCCTGTCTGGGGCTCACCTGGGACATGCGCCACCGTGCAACAGGAGGTGAAAGGCACAATTGTGTGGCTGGAATCACACGTGGGCTGGGAGAGCTATTTAGCTTTCAGATGGGGGAGTTAACAGAGAGGCTGTTAGCGCACACAGCGCTTGTCGCTCCTGGTGAGCCCCGCAGCTGGGTGTGTAAATCAACCAACTGTGTACTTAACACAAAGTGGCATTTTCCAGACGAACATCTGTCTGCGGGTGCAGGGCAGCTTTGAGAAGCAGGGGGGCTTTCCGATGAGATCAGGAAAGACAAGAGTCTTCCCCAGGAGGGGGGCCAGGGGGACTGCTTCTACCCAGGTGTTTTTCCCTCCTCTTCCTCTGCCGTCAGGTCTAGACTAAAACCGCTCAGAAGGCCCATTAGTCAGTCCAAGGTGAATTCCTGTGAAGAACTGGTTTATGTGGTGTGCTCTGGGGTCAGGCGTTTCTGCATCTTGACCGTGGAGGTAGTGTTACTCACAGAAAGGAAAGGCAGATTCGCCCTTGTCATCTCTTTTCCTCTGTTGGAGAGAAGAAGTCAGAGGGACTCTGAATCAAGAAACACAGGATGTCCTGTTGTCCTGGTGGACAACTGGGCTTGGAGAGAGAATGGGGGTGCAGGGTGAGAGGGACCAGATTTCTCAGCATGAAAGGATTCCTGTGAGTAAAAGAGATACCTCATCTGACTTCTGAAATTCTGAGCGGACGTATCACACATTTCTAGTTTGCAGCATATGTAATTTTGCCAGTGTAATAAGACAGGAATCACACAGTAAAAGAAACAGTGTTATGAAGATGTAATTGACATGAAATAAATGGTTCACCTTTAAAGTATACAGTTTGATATGATTTGCCATATGTGTACACCCACGAACCATTCGTGAAAAGAGTGAAACTTACCAGCCTCTCCAAACTTTCCTGTGTCCCTTTGTAATTCTCTCTTCTTCCACCCTCATCCTCAGGTAACTAGTGATCTGCTTTCTGACACTATAGACTGGTTTGCAAGTATTGTATGTTTTTGTCTGGCTCTTTTCATTCAGCATAATGATTTTCAGATTCATCTGTGTGGATATATTAATCGTCTACTTCATTTTAAGGCTGAGTGGTGTCCCATTCTTTGGATATACCACAGTGTTTATCTTTTTTCTGCTGATGGCTATTTGAGTTGTTTCCAGGTTTAGCTATTATAAATAAAGTTGTTATGAATGTATAAGTCTTTGTGTCGATCTATATGCTCTCATCTGGGCAAATATTTTTAATTTGGCTAAAGACCTAGGAGTGGAATGGATAGAGCAAAATATAGGTATAGGTTTAACTTGTAAGAAACTGCTGAATTATTTTCCATGATGATTGCACCATCTTTTAGATAAGGGCCATTAAAAGCAACGAGATCCTTAGCCAACCTTCCAGCTTGCTTCTCCTTTAGGCATGCATGTATACTTAGTCATGTCCAACTCTTTGTGACCCCAAGGACTGTAGCCCACCAGGCTCCTTCATCCAAGGAATTTTCCAGGCAAGAATACTGGAGTGGGTTGCCATTTCCTACTCTAGGGGACTTCCCAACCCAGGGATTGAACCCACATTTCTTGTGTCTACTATACTGGCAGGTGGGTTCTTTACCACTGAGCTACCTGGGAAGCCCTCTCCTTTTGGAGGGAATACATTTCTTGTTACTCACTTCTGCAAGAAGGAATGGTCAGGATAATTAGCAAATACCTGCCAAACTTCTTTTGAGTGAAACATCACTCCTAAAGAAGCAGATTTGGAAAAACAAACAAACAAACACAACTGATTTGACAATCATTTCCTTATTTGAGACTTGGAAGTTAAGTTAATTGGATTATTCAGGCCCTGGTTCATATACTGGTTAAATCCCCTGACTTCACATGGAGCATTAGAACTTGAGGGGAAAACAATAGGCAAGTTGTAACAAAAATAGCAGCAACTTTTCCCAAATGACACAAGTATGGTTCTTTTTACATGCCCAAGTGAGCAGATAATTGCAAAATCTTTATTTGTCTTTGTTTGGGGGTGCATCAGGCCTAAAAGTAAAATGATGCAATGTTATTGGCTGGGTCTTATTGGTTTCTAGTTATGTTTGACTAAAACGCAGCATCTTAGAAGGTGAAGGGAGGGAACCAGGATTGGGTCTGGATGCAAAACACAGACTCACCGCTCTCTGCTGCTGCTGCTGCTGCTAAGTTGCTTCAGTCGTGTCTGACTCTGTGCGACCCCAGAGACGGCAGCCCACCAGGCTCCCCTGTCCCTGGGATTCTCCAGGCAAGAACACTGGAGTGCAGCAACAAATGTAGGAGAGATTCCTGGTGACACACGGATCAGGCAAGGTCATTTTGGATGGGCGGGTGAGGCTAGAGTGGATCCAGGGCTTCACAAGCAGGAATGGAGGATGAGTCTTCCTCCTTCTTTTTTATGAATAAAGACAAGGTTGGGGATTCAGGTCTGGCTGTGTTTTTCAAGGAAAGAAGAAACAGAATTCTTCTGCCAAACCTGAACCAACACTTTGGCTTAGCTCTTGGTTCTGCATGGCACAGGAACCAGATCTTAGATAAAGAAGAGACGTTTCTGTTACCTTGCTGGGCAGGAAATGGGGTTTTGGTCCTGGGATTCCTTTTCTGAGTGTGTGGGCGTCACCATTTCCTGTTTCTTTTTTCTCTCTTTTCTTTTTTTCTTTAAGCTTTTGCATTTAAGAAAATATGTTTAATGCCCTGAATTTTTTGTTTGTTTTGGTAAATTCTCATAGATAAATCAAAATTAGAATTTTTTTTATTAGATCTCGGGAAGACCATTTGAATCTGCTCTTTGATTAGCCTGTCAAGTGTATGATGTGAAATGCTTTTTCCTTGGAGGAGATGAACTATCAGGCTGTTCAGGTCAGAGAGCAGCAGTAGTACTCTGCAGTAGGACCAGAGAGCACAAAATTAAATAAATATGCTGAATTAAATAACTATGCATTGACAGCTGTGATCTTCTACTAATTCCATAGAGATAAATGACAGAGATCAAACCATAGTATTGTTATTATCAGTCACCTCCACTTTTTCACTCTAAATAAGGAACACTGAGTCATGTCCTCTAAAAATCCCCCCACCGTCCTTTTATTGAGGAATAGTTGATTTACAATGTTGTGTTAGTTTCTGATGTATAGCAAAGTAAATCAGCTATGCATATATTTTTTTTTCGGTATTTTTCTCATTATAGGTTATTACAAGATAGTGAATAAAATTCCCGGTGCTCTACAGTAAGACCTTGTTTTTAACTATTTTATATATAATAGTGAGGGTGTGTTAATCCCCAAATTGTCATTTAGCCCTTCTTTTTGGTGACCACGAGTTTGTCTTCTGTGTCTGTGAGTCCACTTATCTTTGACGGACACTTATGTTGTTTCCGTGTCTTGCCTGTTGTCAACAGTGCTGCTATGAACACATGAACATGGCGGGGTTTCAACAAAGCTTTGTTTACACAAGGAGCCAGACGTGGCCATCCCTGCTGTAGTCCGAGCTTTCACTTTACAGATGAGGAGACTGAAGACCCGAGAGGCTGGCTGACAATAATGGCCACACGTGTGGTCCAGTGCTTGGCTAACCAGCTAGTTGACCTGAGGTAAAATGCTTTACCATGCCACCTATAAAAAAGGAAGATGTGCTAATTATCTACATTAGTTTTCAAGTCTCAGGAGTGGCATTCCATTATTTTTGCCATTTTCTGTTTGTTAGAAGCAGGTAGAAGCCCAGTCCTTGGGTGGGAGGTTGCATATGTGAACGTGAAGTCACTCAGTCGTGTCCGACTCTTTGTGACTACATGGACTGTAGCCCACCAGGCTCCTCCGCCCATGGGATTTTCCAGGCAAGAATACTGGAGTGGGTTGCCAGGATGTGACAAACTCTGGGATCACTGGCTCCTTCAGGAGACATCCAGACACATGATCTTTAACGTTTCCCTGGCCTTAAAAGTCTCAAATGTCATTCATTTTTCAGATTCTTTCCAGCCCTTTGCTTACTTATTGGTATTTTTTTTTTTTTTTGGGGTGGGGTGCAATTTTGCTTAAGTTTAGAGAACTTCCATTATTCACAATATCTGATGAGCCCATGGAAAACAGAACATTTGGGATATAAATAGTTCTGAAGATTTGGTAATTATGGATTGTGGCTGTCATCAATTTGGATATAAATTGAATGCACTTTAACATTTAAGTCTCTGTGTAAGTAGGATTATTAGTTGGATCAACTTTTTAAACAGAAGGTCTTATTGACATGTGCATAATCAATATATTTGTTAATGACACAGGTACTAATGAAAGCAGATCTCTTTTTTAACTCTAGCTGGTCACATCTACTTAATTTTGCAGGGACTTTAGTATGTTTTTGAAAGTTAAAAAACTTCATTTCTTTAAAAATTCTATGACTCAATCTTTCTAATAATTTAGGATGAACTTTTGATCAGTCTAGATTTGCATGATTTGACTATAGATTAAAAAAAAAAAAATGAGAACCAAAGGAGCAAATTTCCTGGTTTTGCTCTTTCTTTATCCTATGTAGAAGAATTTTATAGTCAATGAATGAGTTTGGTTTGGTGGTAACCCTGAAGCCGTTTGAATGCAAGGTTCCAAAGAATAGCAAGAAGAGATAATAAAGCCTTCCTCAGTGATCAGTGTAAAGAAATAGAGGAAAACAACAGAATGGGAAAGACTAGAGATCTCTTCAAGAAAATTAGAGATACCAAGGGAATATTTCATGCAAAGATAGGAACAATAAAGGACAGAAATGGTATGGATTTAACAGAAGCAGAAGATATTAAGAAGAGGTGGCAAGAATACACAGAAGAACTATACAAAAAAGATCTTCATGACCCAGATAAACATGATGGTATGATCACTCACCTAGAGCCAGACATCCTGGAATGTGAAGTCAAGTAGGCCTTAGGAAGCATCACTACGAACAACGTTAGTGGAGTGATGGAATTCCAGCTGAGCTATTTCAAATCCTAAAAGATGATTCTGTGAAACTATTGCACTCAATGCCAGCAAATTTGGAAAACTCAGCAGTGCCACAGGACTGGAAAAGGTCAATTTTCATTCCAATCCCAAAGAAAGGCAATGCCAAAGAATACTCAAACTACCACACAACTGCACTCATCTCTCATGCCAGCAAAGTAATGCTCAAAATTCTCCAAGCCAGGTTTCAACAGCACGTGAACCATGAAATTCCAGATATTCAAGCTGGATTTAGAAAAGGCAGAGGAACCAGAGATCAAATTGCCAACATCCACTGGATCATCGAAAAAGCAAGAGAGTTCCAGAAAAACATCTATTTCTGCTTTATCGACTATACCAAAATCTTTGAGTGTGTGGATCACAAGAAACTGTGGAAAATTCTTTAAGAGAATGGGAATACCAGACCACCTGACCTGCCTCTTGAGAAATCTGTATGCAGGTCAGGAAACAACAGTTAGAACCAGACATGGAACAATAGACTGGTTCCAAATAAGGAAAAGAGTACGTCAAGGCTGTATACTGTCACCCTGCTTATTTAACTTGTATGCAGAGTACACCATGAGAAACACTGGGTTGGAAGAAGCACAAGCTGGAATCAAGATTGCCGGGAGAAATATCAATAACCTCAGATATGCAGATGACACCACCCTTATGGCAGAAAGTGAAGAACTAAAGAGCCTCTTGATAAAAGTAAAAGAGGAGAGTGAAAAAGCTGGCTTAAAACTCAACATTCAGAAAACTAAGATGATGGCATCTGGTCCCATCACTTCATGGCAAATAGATTGGGAAACAGTGGAAACTTACAGACTTTATTTTCTTGGGCTCCAAAATCACTGCAGATGGTGATTGCAGCCATGAAACTAAAAGACGCTTGCTCCTTGGAAGAAAAGTTATGACCAACCTACTGCTGCTAAGTCACTTCAGTCGTGTCCGACTCTGTGCGACCCCATAGATGGCAGCCCATCAGACTTCTCCATCCCTGGGATTCTCCAGGCAAGAACACTGGAGTGGTTTGCCATTTCCTTCTCCAATGACCAACCTAGACAGCATATTAAAAAGCAGAGACATTACTTCCTCAACGAAGGCTCATCTAGTCAAAGCTATGGCTTTTCCAGTAGTCATGTGTGGATGTGAGAGTTGGACCATAAAGAAAACTGATCACTGAAGAATCGATGCTTTTGAACTGTGGTGTTGGAGAAGACTCTTGAGAGTCCCTTGGACTGCAAGGATATCCAATTTGTCAATCCTAAAGGAAATCAGTCCTGAATATTCATTGGAAGGACTGATGCTGAAGCTGAAACTCTGATTCTTTGGCCATCTGATGCGAAGAACTGACTCATTTGAAAAGACCCTGAAGCTGGGAAAGATTGAAGGTAGGAGGAGAAGGGGATGGCAGAGGATGAGATGGTTGGATGGTATCACTGACTCAATGGACATAAGTTTGAGTAAATTCTGGGAGTTGGTAATGGACAGGGAGACCTGGCGTGCCATAGTCCATGGGGCTTCAAAGAGTCAGACACAACTGAGCGACTAAACTGAACTGAAGCCATATTTGTGGTCAGCATACACACAACAGTTTTCCATCTATGTCTTAAATTATCTTGGAAAGGTTGCTTTATTCTTTTTTCACATAATTAAAAAGCTAGTTTTGCTTTTTCATTTAGAGCACATGTGTGTGTGTGTTCAGTCGCATCTGACTCTTTATGACCCCGTGGACTGTAGCCTGCCAGGTTCCTCTGTCTGTAGGATTTTCCAAGCAAGAATACTGGAGTGGGTTGCCATTCTCTTCTCCAGAGGACCTTTGAGACCCAGGGATCAAACCTGCATCTCTTATGTCTCCTGCCTTGGCAGGAGGATTCTTCACCAATTGAGCCATGGGTGAAGTCAGCAGTTTCAAGTAGGAGTCACTTTTTGCCCTACTGGGCACTTGGCAATGTCTGGAGACATTTTTGATTGTCACAGCTGGGATAGGAAGGGGCTTTGTGATTAGTGTCTAGTGGGTGGAAGCCAGGGTTGCAAAGGACAGTTCTTGGCAACAATAATTATCCAATCCAAAATATCAATGATGCTGAGGTTGAGAAACCCTGGTTTAGTGAAGGGTACCCCCAAACTGTTTTCAACTGATATATGCTACAAAAATGGGCCTCCACTGCTAAATAAGTTGGACTGATAATGTGTTTAGAGCAATGTTTCAGAGCCTTAAAATCTTGTGTATTGTTATCCTTAGGGATGGGCTTCCCTGGTGGCTCAGGTGGTAAAGAATCCACCTGCAATGTGGGAGACCTGGGTTTGATCCCTGAGTTGGGAAAATCCCCTGGAGAAAGGAAAGTCTACCCACTCCAGTATTCTGGCCTGGAGAATTCCATGGACTGTACAGTCCATGAGGTCACAAAGAGTTGGACACGACTGAATGACTTATCCTTAGGAATAAGATCTACAAGGCAAAAGTTTTGAATGTGGATCACAGAGCCCTTTTTCCTGGGATTTTTGAATTCCAAGTATTCCCTAAATCAGAACCTTCTTTGAGAAGGCTAGCTTTGAGCAAATATAATGAATGAGATACACTCCTGTATAAGGGTATTTTGGGAACCCAAATTTTCCAGTTCTGTAGGAAAACACTGGATTCCCATTGCGTCTCCCCTCAAGTATATTATAGAGAAATGATTGTGAGAGTAAAGCATGCTAATTCCTGAAATTTTGCAAAACTGATGGAAACAGTAGGTAAGATGTTCTCAGGTCACTCAAGGATAACTGCTCTTAATGTGGTGTATTTACTGTCAGTATTTCTTCCATGTGTGCCAGAGTGTACTCCAAAGATGGCCATACCAGTGTTTTTTCCTTCCTATAGGACCTTTTTGCAAGGTTGTATGGACACTCTTCCAGTGAGAAATCTTTGCTCCCTCCTCTTGAATCTGGGCAGACCTGGATGAAGGTGGTGCTGTGTGACCTACATGTTTATATACCTACAATATATCGTGACATGAAGGAATCACGAGCTTTCCTTCAGGTCATGATATATTATTAATACAAAGATTTTTCCATGATGTTAAATGTCTTCCAAATCTTGATTTTTAAAATAATATTGTCACTTTTTTTTCACTTATATCAACTTGTGTTGCCAAATATCTAAATAAGAGCATATAAAGTACTATCAGGCATAATCCAAAGTCTTAGTGCTTTTGGTAATAATGGCAGCATTTTTCTCCTTATTTGCTTCAGGGACTCCCTTGAAAATTTGGACAGTTGTGTGCGTTGTAGGGGTGGCAGTCCTTCTCCAGCAGCTGTTGCCTTCTACTTGTTTTATTTTAAATCTGGCCAGACATGCCTGGTTCTTTGAGCAGTGATGCTTTATTTCTGAAAGCATAAATCCGTTCCAATATTTCATTTGAAGTGAGTTAATTTGATTCCACACCCCCCTCTCCTTCTCTCTCCCCATCCCCACCATGGTCATTTAAGGAACACTTCATATTGATCTAGAAGGTGAAAAGTTCCACGGGATTATGAAACTCACAACAAAAGATAGTGGCTATGTCAGTGGAGGCAAATATGAATTTTAGAGCAGATATGAAAGAGAAATTACTTCACCTGCTTGGAAAACTTCTATTTCTTTCTTAATAAGGCCATTGACTTTCAAACCCATGAGGTGTGGTCTGTTGTTATCACTTCACATAGGCAATGCCAGAAACTCCCCTGTTTTTGTAAATACTGCAGCCTTCAGGGTGGTGCTCTGCTCTGTGTCTATGGCACGCTGGTATGATTATTACTCTTATTCAAGATTGCTTTGCAGATCTACATAGAGCCACTCATGGGCCACACATGGCTTCATCGAGAATGTATTGCCAGGCATTGCTACACACGATGGATGAAAATGCATTGCATGTTTCCTGTTCTTATGGAGTTCAGTCTTTTCAGGGGAATCACCTTTCTTCAGGATCCTTGTGTATTTCCCACAATCTGCCTATTAGAGGATTCCACGGCTCAGTTCCAATATATCTAATTTCTTTCAGGAGACTATGGTTTCTTTTTATGTGTATTGTCTCTTGATAGAAAAGCAATCCAGTTATATACTGATTCTGGATTTTAGATAATTCAAGCGGTAGTTATTAATGCTTGCCTTCAGGATGGTAGCATTCCTTTCTAATGACCCCCTTAAGAGGATGATGGAATTGAAAAAGTCAGGAAAAATGTTGAATATGGTTTTAACTTCATTATTTCTTACCTGTGGCATTTTGGGCAAGTCACTTTGGCCCCCCTCATCTGTAAAGTGAAGCTGTTTAAAGAAAGATTTCTAGCTGGAGATTTTATGTTTCTAGGTCTGCTATCTTAAAAGAACCACACAGTCCTGGGGATTGAATGGTACTAGAATATTATGTGAATAGAGTCAATGTAATACTTCCTCTGACAAAGTTCAGCCTGCTATGGAGGATGGTCTTCAGTCATTTGGTAGACCACCTTTTGTCCTATAGGAGAACAGTTTTGTGTTGGGTTTCGTACTGTCATCCCTGAAAGTCTGAATCGTGTGGAAGATGGCACCATGCTTGGCAAGAAGGGGATTTATTGTTGACCACAGAATATAAAGTTATTCATCAGGGAGAGATGTAATGTAGCTCTTAAGTAGGTTGCAGTGTACTAGTGAAGACGTGTGTGATTGCCAACTCTGATATTAAATTATTCTTAGTTCAAAGTGGTTGAGATAAAAAAAAATGACTTATTGGTATTCAGCTTCAGATGCCACCCATAGGAGTCATCAGTAATTACTTCAGTGTCAGAACTCAGTGTTTTTTCTAGATCGCTCATGGTCTTTGGTCTGTCATGGCTGACTTTGGAACACAGCCCCTCAAAATCTCTGTGGAAGTATTTTAGGTGTTACCTATAGGATGATGGTCCAGATAAGGCAGTTTAGGCAAAGTGATCCCTCTTTGCTTCAATAGTTCTTAGTAGATAGGATGACATTTTGCACATTATTATTTTAATTCACTGTTGGCTTGCATCTTTTGCGTACTGAGCTCTAGACTTCTTTGGCTAGAAATGATTGCTTCCTCATTTTGTTTTCTCAGTGACTCATAGTACATAATAAGTACTCAGTCATATATATTGGTTGAAAGAATTAACAAACATCTCTATTATAATTATTCACTTTTAACTATCTGTTGAAAACCAGTGTAACTTGAACAAATATTCAATGAATATCGACTATATTTAGGGCACTGCAAAGAATCTATATAAGCTGCAGTTAACGATTATGGTTATATCATTTCATGTGAAGTCAATGTCATAGTATCATCAATAGCTCTAAAGTGAATAAAAATCATGGCCATTCGCTACTTCATTTAAAGACGCGGTCAAATGCACTTGCGAGTGGAGCGCCGCTCTCCCCAGAGCCGTCTCACTCTTTTGAAAGCAGGGAGTGTCTGTTATTTATGTTCTGCTCCCTTCCCTGCTTTGTCTGGTTGTCGTTGTTGTTCAACTGCTAAGTCATGTCCGACTTTTTGTGACCCCCGTGGACTGCAGCACACCAGGCTTCTCTGTTCTTCACTCCCTCCTGGAGTTTGCGCAAACTCATGCCCATTGAGTTGGTGATGCCATCCAACCATCTCATCCTCTGTCTCCCTCTTGTCCTGCTCTCAATCTGTCCCAGCATCAGGGTCTTTTCCGATGAGTCAGCTCTTCTTATCAGATGGCCAAAGTATCAGAGTTTCAGCATCAATCCTTCCAACGAATATTCAGGGTTGATTTCTTTTAGGAGTGGTTGGTTTGATCTCCTTTCAGTCCAAGGGACTCTCAAGAGTCTTCTCCAGCACCATAATTTGCAAGGATCAGTTCTTCAGTGCTCAGCCTTCTTTATGGTCCAACTCTTACATGGATACATGACTATTGGAAAATCCATAGCTTTGAGTATACGGACCTTTGCTGGCAAAATGATATCTCTGGTTTTTAATATGATGTATAGGTTTGTCACAGCTTTTCTTCCATGATGCATGTGTCTTAATTTTGTGGCTGGAGTCACCGTCTACAGGATTTTGGAGCCCAAACAAAATAAAATCTGCCATTGTTTCCACTTTCCCCCCCAACTATTTGCCATGAAGTGATGGGACTGGATCCCATGGTCCTAGTTTTTTGGATGTTGAATTTTAAGTCAGTTTCTTCACTCTCCTCTTTCATCCTCATCAAGAGGCTCTTTAGTTCCTCTTCGCTTTCTGCCATTAGAGCGGTATCATCTACATATCTGAGGTTGTTGATATTTCTCCCAGCAATCTTGATTCCAGCTTGTGATTCCTTCAGCCGAGCAGTTTGCGTGATGTACTCTGCACAGAAGTTAAATAAGCAGGGTGACAATATACAGCGTTGACATATGTGTGCTCTGTGTGGAGCACCAGATAATGAAGTAGGTCAGTGTTTCTTTAACCACTGGCTTTCTCTTGACTTCAAAATAGGAGATTGTGTGGGACTTGAGGGGGTGGGGGGTGGGGGAATCTGTTAGTTTTCAGGTATTTAAGAGATTTAGCTATCATTCTTTTTTTTTTTTTAATCTCAGCTCTAAATTATAATTGTATATTTGGAAACCTCTTTTGGAGTTTATATCTTTGGAATTTAAAACATATATTTAAATGATATGACCAAGAGTATTTCTGTAATATAAGATGTAAAGACATTTCTACCCTCCTACTTTGCAAATGGTTTAGGTGCCCATCTTTAGCACTTAAGGTAATTCAAAGATGACCTTTCTGCTTTGTCTTTTTACCTCTCTCCTTCAAATTCCCTGATATACAGCGCTTGTCACTTAAAGGGCGCTCAGTGCTGCTACTGCTGCTAAGTCGCTTCAGTCGTGTCCGACTCTGTGCGACCCCATGGACTGCAGCCTACCAGGCTTCTCCATCCATAGGATTCTCCAGGTAAGAACACTGGAGTGGGTTGCCATTTCCTTCTCCAAAAGGGAGCTCAATAAATATGTGTTAAATAAATGAATCAACAAACGTAGGGTTTGAACGTACCAAGCCATCTTTCAGCTTGAGGATGTAAGGAAGTCTTACGAAATCTATCTTACGATCACATCAGAAGAACTTTGCAGTTATGGCGCATGCTAAGTCGCTTCAGGTGTGTCTGACTGTTTGCAACTCCATAGGCTGTAGCCTGCCCGGTGCTTCTGTCCATGGGATTTCCCAGGCAAGAATATTGGAGTGGATTGCGGTTCCCTCTTCCAGGGGGATATTCCCAACCCAGGGGTCGAACCTGAGTCTCTTATGTCTCCTGCACTGGCAGGTGGGTTCTGTGCCACTAGTACCACCTGGGAAACCCTACTGCAGATATGGCAGTGTTGTCTATTCACCCAATACAAATGAGATATGGAGAGCTTAAAATAAATTCCTGGTTGTATTTAATTGATTCTGTATGAATTAAATGAGGGAAGGATGATGGGGGATTAGTAAAGATTCTGAATGGTTATTTTTAGGAATTTATAATGAAGGATTATTTTCCTGACCTCAGAAGCATCATTACATCAATGTTGCTCTTGAGTTTCAGGATCATTCTGTCCCTGGTAAACCCACCAGGAGCAACTAGAAGAGAGAAATGGAGGAAGAAGCTGACACAGAAGAGGAGTTGGATGTTTGTATAACTGTCTCATCTTCTATGAAACGTACAGACATTTTTATCCCTCCTAGTTTGTGAGTAGTTCAGGCGCCCACCTTCAGCACTTACAGCAACACAAAGGTGGCCTGTCTGGTTTTTCATCACATTATGCTTTTCATTGTTTTGTTCTCAGTTTTCATTTTTTATTGATTGTGTTGCCTTCCAATGTTGTGTCAAGAGTATTTGTATATATACATATATGACATGTGTGCTCAGTCTCCCCGTCATGTCTGACTCTGCAATGCCACAGACTATAGCTCACCAGACTCCTCTGTCCATGGAATTCTCTAGGCAAGAATACTGGAGTGGGCTGCCATTTCCTTCTCCAGTGGATCTTCCTGACTCAGGGATCCAACTCTCGTCTTCTCGTCTCCTGAATTGGCAGGCAGATTTGATACTGCTAGCTCCACCTGGGAAACCCATATACATATATATATTCCTTTAGATTTAGAGACAGAGAGAAACAGAGAGATGGGAAGAGACAGAGACACAGGGAGACAGAAGTAGAGGAAGTTTTGGTCATAGAGGAAGCTGACTATCACCGACTTGACATTTCTCATGCCTGGGAGGAGGAGTTTGCCAAATATTCTGAGACGGAGTCACATTTAATAGTAATAATTTCCACCTGCTGTCATGTCATCTCAGAATCTGCATACAGGTGGTGGTTTTATTTTTTTCCATCCAAGAATCTTCAGGCACCCTCGAGACATTAATTAGGCTCTGGACGTCTTTGAAGTCGATCCTCTACCTATATACACATGATGAAATGCAGAAGGGGAGAGGTTAATTGAGTAAGACCAAGACCACACAGAAATTCCATGAAAGAGTCCGGAAGGGGACGACTTTCCAGTCTGGGACAAGATCAAGGAAACAGTGAGAGGAGATGCCTGTTGGCCGGTGCTTTAAATTCACCTGGAATTTCCACTCCCATTCATTGAAAAGTGAGCTCCCTTCTTCCCCTTTCCTTCCACAACCATCATAAAAGAAACCTAAAGAACTACAGACTAATTAGCTTCACTTTCAGGATGTGTTACCCCGCAGCCTACAGAGCTGAGATGTTCCCTGGAAAGGACTCTGATGGGTACACCTGACTTCCACTTTTCAGCTGGAGTCTGTGTTCCTGGTTAGAATTGCCGTTTCCCTCTCTCTTCCAGTCATCTTCCCACGATTAAATCCAAGAAGGAAAGTAGAAAGTTCACTAAAATTATTCAAGGCAATGGTTTCACCTTCCTCCCACTTAAATTGCATAGAGATTAGTCACTCAGAGAGGCTGAAAACAGTAGGTGAAGAAAACAAGAAATGGAGGGTTTAGAAGTAAGAAACTTCAATGAACGCAAGGTAAAAAACTCAATAAAAACAGTATCTTTCATATTTTTGAATTTGTATTTGACTTTTCAGTAATGTCTCTTTTCTCCAAAATGTTCTGATAAGATCATTGAAGGAGGGACTTGCGAAGAAAATCTCTTTGCATCAGCCTGGGTACCCCACATAATTCCCTCTGCAAGGGGGAATTATGCAAAACTCTGCAAGGGAGTTTTCCTTTTTTTTTTTTGGACTCTTAACCAGAAGCTTTATAAGCAGGGCTCTTGAGATGCTTGTGACAAAACCTGAACCCTGATCTAAGAGAGGAGGACAGGATCACCTGCAATAGGTAGGAAACTCAAATAAGTGCTTGTTGGAAGAGTTACTATCCAAAGCCACTGATTTGTGGCTGTGAAGGAAGTAGCCTGGTTTGGGATGTGCGGGAGCTCAGAGAAGCTCAGATATGTAGCACTGGGATGCTACTGGAGATCAAGCTTGGAGCCTGGTGGGCAGTTGGGGAGGGTGGGCGGTTAAAAGCAGGCTGTAGCAAATCATTTTGAGAGTGAGGAAAGGTTTATATGAATCCATAATGGGCAAGAAAAAAAGGAAGAAAGCAGACTAGACTGAAAACAAAGACAAGGAAAAATTAATTCTTTTCTAATGGAGCAGGAGAAAAATGTACCATGAACAGATGAAAAGCTTTCCTTCTTAAAGAAAAGCCCTCAGTGATCCGGGTACCAGGTTTCCTGGCGAGAGCACAACTCCAAGGCGTTGGAAGACTGATTTTGATGAGAGGAACCCAGCAAGACCCTACGAGAGGTCAGGCGGCGGGTTGGTGGATCACTTGGGGTCCTCTTGCCCCGTCTTTTCTCCCGGGAGTTGAAAGCAGCCTCCCAGGGTGGAGCAGCCTATCTCTGGTTCCGCAAGCCAGACCTTCTCTGCACATAAAGGAAGGCAAGGGCTCTGCCTGCAGCCACAGAGCCGCACAGCTGCTCTGGGGAGGGACACAATGCCATTTTGGCTGAGACTGGATGAAGTGGCTGCCAATTTCCTCTAAGTTTGCCCTCCCTTTCAAAATGCAGAATAACAGCACACAGGCAATCTCAGGTCCTTCTGGCCGTTTTCCCTTTCTGGAGTAATTAGTTGAAATGCACATTATGTTCTCGCCTGGGTCTGAGTTTCCATGGAGCTGCAGCTGGTTCCTATAAGCAGAACCTGCCGTGGGCTGCCTTCAAGGGCCCTGGTGGTTCCTTGTTCCCTGAAGGCAGTCCTGGGGAACTGGGGAAGGATGGAAACTGCTGTTTGTTTCCAGTTTGGGTCCTGCCAAGGGCTCGGACCTGGCTGACTCTCTCTGGGTGCTCTCAGTTCTCTCGGCTCTAAAATAAGACAGCTTTGGGCTCCTCAGTGTCTCTTCCTAGGCATGGCTGGGGGAGTGATGGCTGAAGGTGGCTAGGAAAGAGGGCAGGCAAATACGGGGAGTCTGGAGAGCCCCACAAAGAGCTTTTGGTTAACCTGATCCACATCAGTAGGCAGGGATGCTTTTGAAGCAGACAGAGAACATGGAGAAAGCAAAGTTAACTAGGTGGGAGGTGGGTAGAGGGGACCAGTGGGTCAGCACTGGAGACAGGTGGCTAACTGGGAAGGCCAGGCATGTGGTACTGGCGCTGGATTCTGGTTATGGGTCTGGTGACGGAAGGGAAGAAGTGGTTATCAGAGGTTGGTCCAGCCGACGGTGCAGACTGGTGTTCTCAAAGTGGGGTCCATCGGCCCTGCCCCAGACCTGCTGACGCAAGAACTCCAGTCAGGGCCCAGCCATCTGTTTAACAAGCCCTCCAGATGATTCCAGTGCAAGCTGAAGTTTGAGAACCACCGTGTGTTGCCTTTGGGCAGACAGGTCATAAACACGGGGGTTGGGAGACCATGGGTTCTCCTCCAATTCTAAAGAAATAACTCAATAACATTAAATTTTATGTCACCGAACCTTCAAGAATCTTAGTCTCTTCTGTCTGAAGCGTGAGTGCATGCTCAATCTCTCAGTCCTGTCTGACTCTGTGACCCCACAGACTGTAAAGTCTGCCGGGCTCCTCTGTCCATAGGATTTCCCAGGCAAGAATACTGGAATGGATTGCCATGCCCTCTTCCAGGGGATCTTCCTGACCCAGGGATCAAACCCACACCTTCTGCATTGGCAGGTGTTCTTTACCGCTGATCCACCTGAGAAGCCCTCTGTAAAGTGCAGTATAGCAGTTATGAATTGTGTTTTGCTGTGTACAAAAGAAAACCCCAAATTAACACAGTGGGAAGCCCAAAAGGCATTGCTCTTTTGCACAAGAGTCTGAAGTTTAGGTCACCCAGGGTCCCCCAAGTCATCAGGGACACAGTCCCCTTCTTTCTGCCGTCCTCCTTGCTAGTGTACTAGCTTTCTGCTGCTGCTGCTGCTAAGTCACTTCAGTCGTGTCCAACTCTGTGCGACCCCATAGATGGCAGCCCATCAGGCTCCCCCGTCCCTGGGATTCTCCAGGCAAGAACACTGGAGTGGGTTGCCATTTCCTTCTCCAATGCATGAAAGTGAAAAGTGAAAGTGAAGTCGTGTTGCCATTGCCTTCTCCAGCTGCTCTAACAGATGACCATAAACTCTGTAGCCAAATCAACACAAATGTCTTCATCTTACAGTTCTGGAGGTCAGGATTCTGAAACGTGTCTCACTGGGCTCAGTGAAGCCGTTGGGAAAGCCGCATTCCTTGCAGAAGCTCTAAGGGAGAGTCTGTGTCCTCGCCTTTTGTAACTTCCTAGAGTCTGCCCACTTTCTTTGGATCAAGGCCCCTTCCTCTGTTCTCAGAGCCAGCGATGTCAAGCTGAGAACTTCTTACTTGGCCAGCTCTCTGGTTTTCTTCTGTCTCCCTTTCCCCCTTTTAACAACTCTAGTGATTATTTGGACCTGCTGAGAGATCCAGGATAATTTCCCTATTGTAAGGTCCACTGATGAGTAAAGTTCACTCCACCTGGAACTTTCCCTTTGACGTGTCATTTCCCTTTGACGTGTCATTCATTCCACGGATTTCGATGTGGGCATCTTTGGTGGGGGGCGGGGGGTGGTGGGGGCAGTATTCCACCTTGCACCCTCAAGGCCACCTCATGGGTCTTCATGCCTACTACAGTTTCTATTGTCATGTCAGGCAGCAGGAAAGAGGAAGTGGGGAAGGATGAAAAAACACACTTACCAGCCAAGCCAGTTCCCACACAAATCTCTGCCAACCTCTCCTTGGCCGGAACTTACTCATGTGGCCACATCTCCCTTGGAGGGAGACTGGAAAATGTGTTTTTTTTTTTTTTCCTAGTGAGAAAGTGCTCGACTAGAATGAAGATTCTCTTTCTATGGACAAAGAAAGGATGGTTATTGGGTGGGCAACCAGCAGCTTCTGCCATATACTGACATACGGAAAGGTCTTGGTTTTCTCCTAAGTTACTTCATCTAATGATTCTGAGACCCTCCAGAATGAAGGAATGATGGTATTAAGTTGAGAAATGAGATGCTAGAGCAGAAAGAAGAAGGGAGTTTTTTGTTTTGTGTTTCTTCCTTCTGGGCCAGTCTCCTTCATCCATACATGACTGAATGTCTTAAAGGAGCCAGACATAGTGTATGCATTTGTCTTTATCTGTGTGCCATGCAATAAAGGACTTTGGGTGGCTCATTTCTGTTAGCTCTATGGAAAATGTTTTTATTTTTGAACAAATAAATTGTCATGTCTAATTGCAGCTAAAGACGGGGACCAGAGAGCCTCACGGGGGCTGTGTTATCCCTGCCCTTCCATTTGTGACTGTGTCTAACTGTCTGGACCAGATCGCATGTAGGAACTCACAGGCTATCTTTCAATGACCATCTTCTCAAGGATGGGGACCTAGTTTTGCTCAACATTGTTAGGTATAGGCCTATGAATTTGGAGCTAAGCAGGTTTGCAAACTTTTATTTAAAAAAAAAAGAATTAATGAATGTTTTATAGCAATCCATTGATGTGTTATCTTTACACAGCTTTGATAGAAAAACCTTGTTGTTGTTTAGTTGCTAAGTCATTTCCGACTCTTTGTGACCTCATGTACTGCAGCACGCCAGGCTTCCCTGTCCTTCACTATCTCCCGGAGTTTGCTTAAACTCATGTCCATTGAGTCAGTGATGCCATCCAACCATCTCATCCTCTGTCTCCCTCTTCTCATCCTGCCCTCAATCTTTCCCAGCATCAGGGTCTTTTCCAATGACTCAGCTTTTCAGATCAGGTGACCAAAGTATTAGAGCTTCAGCTTTAGCATCAGCCCTTCCAATAAATATTGAAGGTTGATTTTCTTTAGCATTGACTAGTTTCATCTCCCTGCAGTTCAAGGGACTTTCAAGAGTCTTCCCTAGCACCACAGTTCTTTGGCACTCAGCCGTCTTTATTCTGTGAGTCTTATTTAAACATTAGCTTAAAGTTTTCCTTATTTATTTTGCCACTATACCTATGGGTTTGTCTGCAGGATCTCCATTTTGGAACATATTGACAGTTGATGTACTTTCCATTTGGGGCAAGATATTACCTTTTTCTTGGGTCCTGATGGTTTAGCTAAGACTATGGGGCTGTCTATAGCAGGCATGCTGGCTTTGGCAGCGGCTGACACTGAGTCTGTCTGCACTTTCTTTCTGAAAGTGGGGGATTCCTGCCCAATGTGACAGCTGCTGGAGCTGGTGGGCTGCTCATTAGGAGGTAGTTGTACTTTATGATGGGAACGTGGTGGACCAGCAGAGAGGGAAGCCTTCCACAGGAATGGTCTATTATAAACAACAATAACCATAATCATAATCTGGGCTTTTATGGGAGCTTTCATCCAGGAACCAAAAACACATTACGAGCATTAACTCATTAATCTTCACAGCGCCCCTGTGAGGGAGAATTAAGTGTAAGTAATCATAATTATTACTGTCATTATCCTTCAAACAATTCCCAGATGCGCTGTGGCTAAACTGGCGTACTTTGGGGATTTTTTTTTTTTTTAATAGAGACCTTAGATTTTTGGCAGGAGTTCACATCTCTCTTTTCTTACTCCCTCTGACTTACCAAATAAATATGGAATTCCAAAATTCATGGGGTCCCTGGAAGAGAAGGGTGGGAAGTCATTTACAATCTCCTATGAAGCCCTTCATTTTGGCCTTGGCGCTGTTGGAAAAGTTAGAAGGCTGCATTGGGTCCCAACCTAGGTCCTGGGAGCAGATCACAGATTTCCTTTTTAAACTTTATGTGGTGTTTGTGATTTCAGCCTTATTTCTCTGGGTAAGAGCTTGAGGAGTTTCATTCTGCATGTAGCATCCTGTTTACCCTGATACCATTTAAGTTAGAACAGTGTCCTGAACAATGAGCAGAGAAGGCCTCGGTACAACTGGCAGCTGTGATCCTACCTGTGCTTCGTTCCCAGGGAAACAGCTCACCTCAGAGCTCCAGAACAATCACAAAGGACACAGGAATCTTCAGAGCAAGAGCACTCGCTTATCTCAGTAGTGAAAAAGAGCTAGATCAGCGGATGAACAGAGCCCCACACGGTCTTGTACCTTCTGTATGTTTTTCCAATTGTGCATTTGTTTTATTATTACCTAAATGGTATGCATGATAGAGAATTCAGAAAATGTTGGCAAATGAAAGAAAAAATTAAAATCACCTACGAGCTCAGTAGTGAGAATTCAGTGCTATAACCTCTGGTGTACTTTTAAAAAATCCTTTTGGTACCCATATTAGGGCAAGTGATGGCAGGAGGACACAGATGTTTTGTTGCAGGGGTTGGTTGGTGGCATGCTTGGTTCTTTGGTTTCTGGAATTGGATATAACATGGAAAGTATTCATGAAACTTGGGATACTCAGCTTTGAACTGTGAAATATACCAGGTTTAGAATGGGGAGGGCTGACCTCAGTAAACATGTGGCCATGGAGCTGAAATCCCGTCCAAGCCCACATGTGGTCCGCAGTCTGTCGTCACCTACCTCCTGGCTGTCATCTCCTACTCTTCCCAGGGGCTACTATGCTCTGGCGATTCTGGTCATCCTTTTGTCCTTTGGATAAACTAAGCCTGTTCCTTCCATAGGGACTTGGCATTTGCCATTCTTATTTTCTGGAATGTTCTTCCTCCAAGTCCTGCCCTGGCTTTCTGTCCTCATGGCTGGCTCTGTTCTCAGCTGACCTATTCATGTCTAGACTTTATGCCACTCTTTCAGACACATCACCCCTGCGCACATTGTCGCACTATCTGAAGTGGTTGTCCTCTTCTCTGATCACCTTCTGTGACATTGGCCAGTTTGAGCTCCTTCTTGGAATGTGTAACTTTCTTCAGTTATTATTAATTGGATTTTACTGGCATATTTTTTCTTTAATTGGAATATAGCTGATTTACAATGTTGTGTCAGTTACAGATGTATAGTAAAGTGAATCAGTTGTACATACACATATCTATTTTTTAGATTCCTTTCCCACATAAGTCATTACAGAGCACTGAGTAGAGTTTCCTGTGTTGATTTACTTGTATACTTTTTATTGTCTGTTTCTTCCCACTTGCAGACTCCATGAGTATGGGGATCTTAACTGTACTCCTCTTTTCTCTAGCCTCTGAGTCTAGAAGAGTATCTGACACATAACCTGTGCTCAATAAAAACTTGTATTTGAAGGAAGAGAAGACACACGAAGATGAAGAACTAGGAGAGAGCTTGAAAGAGATCGCCCAAAGGTATCTGTGAACACTTGCAGTTAGGAGGTGAAAACTGCATGGCAGGGAAACAAGAACACATGTAAATCAGGGACCTAATTATGAAATCTTAATATAGGTCTCTGGTTGGATGGCACCACCGACTCAATGGACATGAATTCGAGCTAACTCCAGGAGATAGTGAAGGACAGGGAAGCCTAGCATGCTACAGTCCATGAGATTGCAAAAAATCAGACATGACTTAGCCACTGAACAACAACAATATCAGCTTCAGAGGGTGGACACTTGATTCCATTTGAAGAGAAATGAAAGTAAGGAGGGCACAATATATTTGTAGGAGCTTGTCTGGGAGGCTAAAAGGAAGAACTAAAATGTTGAAAACACAAATTGGAGTAAGAAGAGTTTCATTTGGGATTGGATAAAAAAACACTTCTAAAAGCTGGGTAAGGATGTGTAATGACAGCAGCAAATACAGATGAGCAAAGGGAAAATAGCAGAGGTCATTACTGAGCCACCTTGATGGGAACGAAATGGTACAGTTAGTGCTTTACATGCTTAGTGCTCTGAGGGAGATACGGGGCGAGGAAGAGAAGGATATTGGTTAGGAGAAAAGCAAGGGAAGGTGGGAACTCTTGCCATGAAGCAACCATAATCCCTTTGAAGATATTGACAAGATCTTGGGTAAAGATGGAGAAGAACAGAAGCGGATAAGAGATACAAGAAAGATCCCAGGCAGAGAGTCATCTTGGGTTGTAGGTGTAGGGTTCCATCACAGGGGCTATTTAGCAAGGAGAATGGCAGAATTAAAGAGAGAAGTTCATTGAGGTTTAGTAATTATAGTACAAACAGGAGAAGATAAATATCTTCTCCATGTATTACATCATTGTTAAACCTCAATAATTTAAAATATAATTAACCTTTAATAATGCCTTAGATTTAATAATATAGCTATTGCATGGGAATTGTCTGCAAACCATTATAAATCCATTTGTTTGGGTTTACCATCCTGCTAATAAAACGGGTGCAAGGAGCTCATGTGTTGTGGTGCACGGTCCGGGGCGTGCTGGTTGAGCATCTCTCTCAATGCAATTAATTGTAAAATCCATGTCAAATCACAGCAAATAAATAATTTACAATTACTTAAAATTAAGATTTCTCTTTCAGTTATTATTCCCCAGTTTTTCTCCTTCTACTCTCCAAATGTCTACCCTAGGGGACTTTTCCCCCTCTAACTATGTCTACTTTAGGAATTATAAAATGTGATTCATCTTAGTAAACCAGTTTTGTTTCTAGAATCCTAAATACTGGGTCACAGTTTATTAAAGAGACAAAAAAGTGTTCACCTTAAAGGTAAAAGAGAAACTTCCCTGGGGATCTAGTGGTTAAAACTCCATGCTTCAAATGCAGGGGGAGCAGGTTCAGTCCCTGGTTTGGGATCCCACACACCATGTGGTGTGGCAAAAAAAAATTTTTTTTTAAGGAAAAAGAGATCATTTTCTTGGTTCCTAACTTTTTTTAGGGACTTAAAGTGGGCTCCCCAAATATCAAAATGGTTTTCTTTCCTAAATGTTTTTGACCCAGACACCTGCAAACTCAAAACTGTATTGAGGTGTCAATACATTTAGGTCTAAATGCCTATTTTCTATTGCCAGTTATGGTATCTAAAAAAAAAAAAAAACAAAACCCATGTCTTTCCTCTTTATAATGGGTCAAGATGTTTTTAAATTTACTGCACAAACAAAATGCCCAGAGAGATCTTTAAAGATTGAAAAAGGATGAAAAGTGCATTGAAATACACCTTTAAATAATTTTATAAATTTAATTAAAAAATTTAAACTAATTTCTCTTCAGAAGGCTTTGATATATTATTACAAGCATTAAACTTAAAGACTGAGCCATAGAATCTTATTATCCAGGACTTAGATGAAATGGCCTTCTCTCTGGTGGCTAGGGCAACGTGTATTTGTGTATTCTTGGGTTTTAAAAATTCCCCAGTTAATAATCTCTAATACAGTAATGTTAATAAATGTTGATAAATGTAACATATAATCCAAGGTACATTAGGGTCTTTAACACATTTAAGAATGTAAAGGGATGGTGAGACCAGAGGTTTTGAACACTGCTGCCATGGATGAATGACTTTTGCTTTTGTCCAGCCAGAGTCCCTCGTGGGCCCCCTTTTTTGGCTCCATCATTCTGCAGAAGCTGCTTTTGTCACGATGACTCATGACCTCCATCCCTGCCCCACACCTGGACCACACTCCTTGGCTTTCCTCCTGCTGCTCTGCTCACTCCTTCCCACTCTCCTTGGATGGTTTCCCCTCTTCATCCTGAAATTATATCTTTGGTGTTAAAAGGGATGGTTCCTTAGTTCCCTTTTCTTCTCTGTCAATACTACCTTCATATGAATCTCATGCAGTCATGGTTTTAAATGTACATATGCTGATGACTCCCATACTGACATTACTCACACAGACCTCGCTTATGAACTTCAGACTCAGAGGTCAACTGCCAATCTGACTTCTTCCCTTGAATGTGCATCGAGAGACAAACATACACCACATCCTGAACTAACGATTTCCCCAAATACCACCAGAATGGAATCAGGCCTGAACTAGGAATTTGCACATCTTGCTTCATAATATTCTAATGCTTGTTTTTTTCGCTGTCTTCAAACTATTTTCAGGATACTGCATCTCATCTAAAAAAGCTAAATTCACAGAAACCGAGTAGCATGGTGGTTGCCAGGGCCTCGGGCACAGGGAAAAGGGAGAGATGTTTGTCAAAGAGTAAAAATTCTAGTTCTAAGATATATAGGTCCTGGGACCTAAAGTATAGCGTGGTGACTGTAGTTAAAAATATTGTAGTGCATTACATACATGAAAGTTGTTAAGAGAGTAGATCTTAAATGTACCGAACACAAAAATGGTAATTAATTGAAGTGACAGAGGTATTAATTAACTCTATTGTGTTCATCATTTCACAGCACATACATGCATCAAATCATCACATCGTATACCCAATACTCATACAATATATATGCCAATTATATCCATTAAAGCTGGAAAAAGCGAGAAGAATGCATTTGCAAAAATATGAGAACCTGTGTTTTGATTTTTAATGCTTGGGAGAAGTGATCAGCCTTTAAGAAATAGCTTTAACATTGTTTTTAAAGGAGCCAGACAGTTTGAAAATAGAAAATGCCCCCTTTTACCAAAAAAAAAGAAAACTTCTGATGTAGATTTGCCAAATATTGTCCACACTTAAAGGTTAGTATAATAGTGTTATTTGGTATATTTTACTAATTTGGTACAACATTTATGCTGTGTGTGTGTATCATGTTTTGTCCAAAAATGATTTTAGGCACCACACTCCTGCGGAATCTTTACTTTTAGGGCACTTGGATACATAGTATGTTCCATGAGTGAGACTAGTGAGTTTGTATAGTCATTTTTAAAAAGATGTAGACAATTTAAAAAATCTTTATTGAATTTGTTACAATATTGCTTCTGTTTTATGTTTCGGATTTTTGGCCACAAGGCACGTGGAATCTTAGCTCCCCGACTAGGGATCCAGCTTACATGCCCTGTGTTGGAAGGTGAAGTCCTAACCGTTGGACTGCCAGGGAAGTCTGTATAGTAATCCTTATCGTGGCTTAAGATACCATGAGTCAGCTTCACTCTGCTTCTTTATTGACACTTATTCCTGGGATGGAGGCTGCAGATTTGGAAGCTTCTATATCGCTAATTTTGTCTGTCCACCAGGCAGGCTATTTCCCTGTTGAATTTCCCAAGATGATTTTATGCCAGGAAACCACTGACTTCCTTATTTATGGAGGCAGGTCCTTTGGACCCATTTCAAATGTGTGAAAAGTTTATTGACTATTACTCAACATTACCTACCAGTTTCTACTCGCTGGTGAGACTATCCAAATCAAATTATATTTTGAACCAAGTATGAATAGAAACTAATAACTAGAAAAATGGTCATGATAGGTATTCATTATCTTTTTGTTGAGTGGCTTTCAAAAGAAAAATATTTATTGCTATATTTGTTCAGTCACTAATTCACGTCCGATTCATTGTGACCCCATGAACTGTAGTACACCAGGCTTCCCAGGCTTTCCTGTCCTTCACTGTCTCACTTTAAGAGTTTGCTCAAATTCATGTCCATTGAGTCAGTGATGCTACCTAACCATCTCATCCTCTGCTACCCCTTTCTCCTTTTGCCTTCGATCTTTTCCAACCTCAGGGTCTTTTCCAATGAATCAGATCTTCCCATCAAGTGGCCAAAGTATTGGAGCTTCAGCTTTAGCACCAGTCTTTCCAATAAATATCCAGGACTGATTTCCTTTAGGATTGACTGGTTTGATCTCCTTGAAGTCCAAGAGACCTTCAAGAGTCTTCTCCAGCACAACAATTAGGAAGTATCAATTCTTAAACCCTCAGGCTTCTTTATGGTCCAACTCTCAAATCCATACATGACTACCAGAAATACCATAGCTTTGACTACACAAAAAATATTTATTACCTTTAAATCAAGTCGAACCTTGAGAAAACCATATAGCTGCTTATATCGTTTATGATCTAACCCCCTCCAGGCCACAGGGCTCAACTAATTGTGGTAATGTGGTCAATTTGGGGTTGTTCTCTTCAAAGATTTGCCATATGAAAGTCTATTTTAAAAGCCTGGTTGATGTTATCACCTATTTACCACCATCTCTATTCTTCCCCCTGCATGGAACCTCCCATGCCAGCAGGAACTGTAAAAGGAAAGTATTTGAAATCAAAAGAAGTCATCGCTATTTTGGTCCCTAGGGAAGAAAGCGCAAAGAAACATAAGTAGCAATTTTTGTATTAGTGTGAAAAACTGAAGTAAACCACACAGTTCGGTGGAAATCCCCGTGGGTTTAGGATCAGGTACCCTCTTTCAAAATAGCCGTGAGATGTTGGGCCAAGCACCTTCCTCATCGGACCCTGAGGGTTCGACAGTCAATTGCTTTATTCCTCTGCATTTGCAGGATTTTTTGGGTTCCTGCTTCTCAGGTGTCTCCTTTCTCTGTGTGAATGGTCCTCACTCAGCGCCTCTGGCTGGCCAGTTTGGGAGGGTGGTCCAAGGGTTGTTTGTGAGGTCCAACAGCCTCGCTCTGTGCTTTCTGCTGACTCTTCCCATTCTGCCTTCTTACTTCGTTTTTGTTCCTGGAAGGAACAGGGAGTTTGACATTTGTCCTGGGCCATGTCCCAGCTTCCTTAATCTGTTCTTTTCCTCATTCAGAGATAAGGGTGAGCTGACTCTGTGTGAATCAGTTCTGCCCCTGGGGCTGGTTTTCTTCTTTAGTTTGAGAAGTGGAATCAAAATTGGATGTCAAATGGCAACAAGTTCAACCACTCATCTTATACCTGAGTCACTTCTGTCATATCTCTGTCTCTAAAAGTTTGATTATCTTGTTGTCAGCTCAGAACACCCCTCTTGCTTTCACCGACTGACTCACTCCTTCTCACTGCCCTGCATCTCTGGGATTCAGCTCCAGCACCACCTCCCCCAGAAAGTCCTCCATCATTTCCCACCCCTACCCCCACCCTTCAACTTCAAGCTGGGAGTGGGAACCTCCTTTGGGTTCCCCCAATGCCCGGTCTAGGGCCCTGTGATCGCAACTTACTGCACAGAATTCTTGACTTCTTCCTTTATGCTCATGTGTATCACTTCATCTTATTCCCAGCGCTTGGCGAAGTACTGAGCACTTAATTTATCTTTGTCAAGTAATTAATACTTAATTGAATTCAGTATTGGTGAGAATCCCTCTAGTGACCTGAGCTCTCTTCTCAAAGATGCTCTTCCTCTCTTCCTCATAAAGAAAACCGTTCTTTATGCTGAGCTGAAATCTCTCCTCCACCTGGGGCCCCACAAGACAAATAAAATTTCATCTGCACATGACGTTTGGAAAGACATTTTAAGACACTGTCAGAGCTCCCTGGAGTCAAGCCAAACATCCGCATTTCCTTTTAAACATACTTTGCCTGAGTTTAAATCCTCTTTACCTTTTAGTAACTTAAAGTGTGCTAGTCTAACAAATTTTAAGATGGGGTGGACGGGCATTTGCTGTATTTTTGGGGTGGGAGTGAATGACTTTGGTTCTATTCATTCATCAGCCTTCTAGAATGCTCATTTAAAGGTGAAGATTAAATGAAATAATGGCATGTGCACTGAGTACGTGGTCCATGAATGTTCATCATAATTGGACCAGATTCCAAGAGAGTCAAGGGCAGACATCGTTCAAGTTGGTGAGGACTTGTAGGGACTTCTCAGGGGCGGTCTCTCCAGCTTTTGGAACAATGGAGCTTCTGATTGACCCAAGGTAATTAGAGATACTCTGCTGGAGGTAGTCATTTCTCTGAAAAAATTTCAGTGTGAACTTTCATCTATGAAAGATACAGATTCAGAAGACCACATGTCCTGAAATGGCCTTTCCTTCATGGTGGCAATGGGCATAGACCTTTAATGATCTTATCATTCATCCTCCATCAGTAACCAAAGGATTCACAGCCCTGCGTGTTTGCTGGAATTATCGATTCAGTTTGTTGGTGCAGAGCAGGAAAACCATGTCTCTGTAAAAAAGGTAACGTAACCACTCTGGTTTTGGTCTTCTTAACTCTGTGCTGTCCCCAGTGGAGACAACTGCCTCAGTCAGAAACTTTTGGACACAAATGATCTTTTGCTCCATGGGAATTTAATTCTGATTCAACTTAAAAATATTCTAAGGGGTTCTTATCTCCCAAATTCTATAAGAAGACCCTAAGATGGGGATTGACTTGGAAAAGGAGCCTCAGATAGCAGTTGATGCATTGGAGGAGAAAACCATGTGAGCCTGTTACAATGGGATGAAAGGGAATCACAAGAGAGCATCTGTACAAGGAAGCCTGCAGGAAAGGGGAACTGTCTCTCCTGAAAGAGAAATGGGAAGGCCTGGGCTGAAGTTGAAGGAGAGGCCAAAGCATGGTGGTCAAGAAAATATCCATGTGAACAACTTACGGGGAACTGGAGAGAAAACCAAATGGGCAGCAGGTTGATATATTTCACAGCAGGAGACAAGAAGACAGAGTTAATCTTTTTAAAAAACGATTTTTTAAAAAAAGTTGGTATGTTGTATTTTCATTTTTATTCAGTTCAATAAATTTTATTTCTTCTTTTTTATTTTTGGCTGTGGCATGTGGGATCTTAGTTCCCCATCCAGGGGTCAAATCCATGCTCCTTGCAGTGAAAGCATGGAGTCTCGGTCAGTGGACATCCAGGGAAGTTCCCAGAGCTAATCTTGATGCTTGTCTTTTTAAAAGAAGAGACCCACACCAAGGTCAGGGTCATGTAGCCCTGTGTGGTCTAACAGCACAAAGGAAGGGCTTCTGCTGCTGCTGCTAAGTCGCTTCAGTCGTGTCCGACTCTGTGCAACCCCAGAGACGGCAGCCCACCAGGCTCCCCCGTCCCTGGGATTCTCCAGGCAAGAGCACTGGAGTGGGTTGCCATTTCCTCCTCCAGTGCATGAAAGTGAAAAGTGAAAGTGAAGTCACTCAGTTGTGTCCGACTCTTTGCGACCCCATGGACTGCAGCCACCAGGCTCCTCTGTCCCTGGGATTTTCCAGGCAAGAGTACTGGAGTGGGTTGCCATTTCCTCCTCCAGTGCATGAAAGTGAAAAGTGAAAGTGAAGTCACTCAGTTGTGTCCGACTCTTTGCGACCCCATGGACTGCAGCCACCAGGCTCCTCTGTCCCTGGGATTTTCCAGGCAAGAGTACTGGAGTGGGGTGCCATTGCCTTCTCTGAAGGAAGGCATAGAGGGACAGAAAATTGTTTAGGAAGCTAACATGGATGAGTCAAAATAGGAGAAATACTGAACTTTGTCTGATTAGCTTGTGGGGAAAATTCATCTGGAAGCTGAAAAGAAATTCTACCTTAAAAACTGTCAGCACTGCCCTCAATTTGCTGCAAGGATTTGTGGCATTGCTGTAGGTAAGCGTGTAGCATGTTTATGGAAATGTTCAAAGCCGAAGAAGTTTGAATCTTGCATAATTCAATTAAAATGTGTATTTCAGTGATAATTGAACCAGAAAAAAAAAAAAAACAAAGGAAATAGGAGAAAGGGTGTGGAGAAATTATGGTGACGAGCCCACTCTGGATGGATTTGTTAGGAAACAAGTGGGGTGTGGATGTTGATCCTGTTTCTGATGGGTCTTTTCTGAGTGGCCATCTGTCATTAACCCCATATGTTCAGAAGAGCTAATAACTGATGGAAGGACAAGTATGGTGTCATCTCATCAAACTTTCCAAAGGAATAGTTATGTCAGGAGACGCTTTGGTGTTAACAGTGACCGGTGAAGAGTGAGTCTTGATTGCTGACACCAGGCAGCACAATTTTGTGCTTTCTGGGGATTATCAACTCATCTTTCTAGTTTTGTAGCTGTCTTGATCTTTCCAGTTTTCCCAGGGTTGGGCTCCTTCAACACAGTGTTACCTCTTGTTGTTTAGTTGCTTAGTCATATCCAACTCTTTGTGACCTCACGGACTGTAGCCTGCAAGTCTCCCTTGTCCGTGGGATTTCCCAGGCAAGAATACTGGAGTGGGTTGCCACTCCCTTCTCCAGGGGATCTTCCCGGACCAGGGATTGAATTTGTGTCTCCTGCCTTGCAGGTAGATTCTTTACCACTGAGCCACCAGGGAAGCACCATCACAGTTTTACCTTGAAACTCACATCTTCTTTAATTTTTTTTTTTTTTTTGACTTGTTTCTAGTAGCAAAGCTGTCACTCCTATAGGGGAAACACTGAGACCCTGGGCTCTGAAGAATCAGATTTGAAAGACTGGGTTTCCTGCTCTGTAGACTGTTTTCCTTTAAAAGTAATCGATTACATGGTAAAGCCATGTGGAAAGAGCTCTTGGGTTTTGTTTGGCAACTAAAATCTTAGAACATGAACATGGTAAACAGTATGGGGTCCAGAGGTTTCCCACGATGGGCAGCTTTCATTGTGAAGTCCAATCACACCCATCTCCTCTCCTCTTCTTATCCAACTTTAAATTGAATTTATAATGGCATGGGTCTTATGAAGTGCTGGGAATATTCGAAAGCTCTTTGAAGATAAGCAAATTTCCTTAATTAATATGAAGATATCATCATCTCCAAATGTGTCTCTTTGATCTCCGGGGACCATTGCATCCTGGGGCTTGTAGTTTATGGTAGTTACTTCTCTCGCATTCCTAAGCCAATAGGAATCCTCTAGCTTCTGGGACATACTGAGATCAATGACAGTGGGCTCCAGTATGTCATGGTCAGCCAGCAAACCATTCGACAGGTTTCTGAAAAGTTTCTTTTCGTCATTACTTATCTTGTTTTCATACCACATTGAGTGAGTGGATGGTAAAGGAACCTGAAAATTTCCCCTGTCATCAAATAAAATATTTACACTGCCAAAGGTGACGATTAGTGCAGGAACCTCGTCCATCCTACCCCTCTGCCAACGTGTGGCTTCTCAGAAGCAGTGATCCCCTAGAGCCTCCACGGACCGGAATGAAAGAAGAAGCTGTCTCTTAAAGGGTAGCACAATGAAAATAATATTTTAATGAAAAAGTGAAATAAGTGAAATAAGTGAAAACAAATTAATGATTTCGTCTGTGATTTACCTATGAAGGGTACAGTAAAGGGATAGCCAGAAAGGGTAGAGTAGAATTTCTATTTACTAGATAAGATTTTATGGGAAAAGGTACTTAACTACTTGAATCCTTTTCTAATTTCTTAGGATGATATTTACAATTCTTTTGGCTTAAGAATTTGACTTGGTTCTGAAGTAGATGGCTGGTGAGTGCCTCCTGTATAGTAAAGGGGGAAAAAAGAAGCTACGATCTGTATGACGTATATTGTTAACCTTAAAAATGCATTCCAACACTTTGCAGACAAATATTGTTTGATTCTGCTTATACGAGGTAACTAGAATAGCCAAATTAAATCCATAGAGTCAGAAAGTACATTGGCAGGGCCCTGGGGTGGAAGGATGTGGAATTAGTGTTTAATGGGGACAAAGTTTCCGTTTAGGAAGGTGAAAGCTTCAGCGGATGGATAATGGCGGCAGCTGTGGAACAATGTGAATATACTTAGTGCCTCTGAACTGTTCAGTGAAATACGGTTAAAACAGTATGTTCTATATTCTGTGATTTTTATCATAATAAAAAAATTAGAAAAAAGAAAAAACAAAGAGAGTAAAGCAAAAGACTTTCATTTGGTTCTTTTTTTAGATGTTAAAAAAAAAATCCCTGTATTTCTTGATCTTTTACCACGTCATGCACAATAAAGGGTCTATTTGAGAATTCTGAGATGGTTCTGTGGGGGCCACTGCCCATCAGGGGAAGGGAGGCGTCGTTCTGGTGATGGAGGGTGAGAGGGTGTGGACCACACGGCAGAGAATGGGAGCATTCTTCCCAGCGAACACGCCAATGCTGTTCACTGCTGGCAGGCTGCGCTTCATTTGATTTGCCTCTCTGTTCACCAAAACTTTTCCCCAAATTAAAGGTACCTGTGTGAGGTCCTGTTTGACCTGAGTCTTGTCATGGAAACAATAGATTCTCTAAGCGACCTGAGAAGGCATCTAGCTTAACTCTTTCACTTTAGTGAAGTGAAGTTGCTCAGTCGTGTCCGACTCTTTGCGACCCATGGACTCTAGCCCACCAAGCTCCTCCGTCCATGGGATTCTCCAGGCAAGAATACTGGAGTGGGTTGCCATTTCCTACAGGGATGCAAACAATGTGCTCAAAATCAAAATGTTTGTGGCTAAAGCTCAATTAGCAGTGCAGGAATTCTGCCCCTTAGACTGATGAAGAACTAAAGAGCCTCTTGATGAACGTGAAAGAGGAAAGTGAAAAAGCTGGCTTAAAACTCAACATTAAAAAAACTAAGATCATGGCATCTGGTCCCATCACTTCATGGCAAATAGATGGGGAAACAGTGGAAACAGTGGCAGACTTTATTTTTCTGGGCTCCAAAATCACTGCAGATGGTGACTGCAGCCATGAAATTAAAAGACACTTGCTCCTTGGAAGAAAATTTATAACCACCCTAGACAGCATATTAAAAAGCAGAGATATTACTTTGCCAACAAAGGTCTGTCTAGTTAAGGCTATGGTTTTTCCAGCAGTCATGTATGGATGAGAGAGTTGGACTATAAAGAAAGCTGAGCACTGAAGAATTGATGCTTTT
>NW_011494895.1:1769200-1882380 GCF_000754665.1 Bison bison bison | reverse complement strand
AGGACTGATGTTGAAGCTGAAACTCCAATACTTTGGCCACCTGATGCAAAGAGCTGACTCTTTTGAAAAGACCCTGATACTGGGAAAGATTGAAGGTGGGAGGAGAAGGGGATGACAGAGAATAAAATAGTTGGATGGTATCACTGACTCAATGGACATGAGTTTGAGCAAGCTCCGGGAGTTGGTGATGGACAGGGAGGCCTGGCGTGCTGCAGTCCATGGGGTCGCAAAGAGTCAGACACGACTGGGCGACTGAACTGAACTGAACTGAACTGAGACTGCCTTCTGCCTGCATTTGCAGTCTACCTGGGTGGCTATGGGCTTTCCCGATGCTTCTGTGAGTGATTTAAGGTGCAGGTTCTTCCAGGAAACAAGGGGATCTGGGAGCAGGGCTCCTGCTTGGTAGAGATGAGTAGCAAGAGAAGGCACACCTCGCTTGCCTGGTGGCCCAGTAGTTTTTCGATCCCTGGTCAGAGAGCTAAGATCCCACATAACTAAGCTGAAAAATCGAAACATAAAGTAGAAGCAATATTGTAACAAATTCAGTAAAGGCTTTAAACATGGTCCACATAAAATCTTAAAAACTGTCTGGAAATATTCATCATCACCTTAAATTTATTCCAGTTGAGGGGATATTTCTGAAAAAAAAAATTCTGAAAATGGATTGTCCCTCAATTAACAAATTGATATCTGTTGTTACTGTTGAGTCACTAAGTCATGTCCAACTCTTTCAGACCCACCAGGCTTCCCTGTCCTGCATTATCTCCCAGAATTTGCTCAGATTCATGTCTGTTAAGTCGGTGATGCTATCTAACCACCTCATCCTCTGTTGTCCCCTTCTCCTCCTGCCCTCAATCTTTCTCAGCATCAGGGTCTTTTCCAGTGAGTCAGCTCTTTGCATCAGGTGGCCAAAGCGTTGGAGCTTAAGCTTCAGCATCATTCCTTCCAATGAATATTCAGGGTTGATTTCCTTTAGGATTGATATCTGTAATATATAATACTTTTCCAGAAAGCTCTGCAATTTGCCTGAGTGAAAAGCTAGCCATATACTTTCAGTCCACAGGTATGATTAAGACATGATTAGGGGTGGACTTTCTGCCCTCGGTCCTATTTCTTTACATTAAAAATTATTATTATTTTAAAATAATTGTATTTATTTACTTATCATTTATTTTTGGCCGTGCTGGGTCTTCACTGTTGCATGGGCTTTTCTCTAGTTGCAGTGAGTTGGGGTACTCCCTAGTTGTGGTGTGTGGGTTTCTCATTGTGGTGGCTTCTCTTGTCGTGGAGCGTGGACTCCAGGGTACAGTCTCAATAGTTGTGGCTTAGTCACTCTGCAGCATATGGAACCCAGATCAGGGACTGAACCCATGTCTCTTGCGTTGGCAGGCAGATTCTTTAACACTGGGCACCAGGGAAGCTCCTACATTAAAAATTATTATAGAACAATTGCCATGAATGTTAAGAATCTTGCATACGGAGTCAAATTGTGAGTGGGAGGGTTTGGTGCAGGAGGAGGAATAAGGTACAATTTTCTTTATGGGAAAAATATTTTCAGATAGTCTCTGTTTGAAAACAGAGCATTTTGTCAGAGAGCAGGCCTTTGCATTACTACTGAAAGAAACAAGAACCATTTATGTTCACTCTCAATTTTTCCTCTTACGGATCAATATCAGAAGGAATATTTACCTGCTATTTACTGGGCACTGGATCCTAAGCACCGAGTCTTACATGTAGTATGATCTCATTTAATCCTCTGGGACAGTATAACCTACATATAATTTTTTTTAATTGAAGTATAGTTGATGCATACCATAAAAGCTACAGTTGTATAACTTAGTGATTCACAATTTTTAAAGGTTGTACTTCATTTGTAGTTATTATAAAACACTGGGATATTCCCTGTGTTGTACAATCTATCCTTATAGCTTATTTTGTATCTAATAGTTTTTACCTCTTACTCTCCTACCTCTGAACTGCCCATCCCTCCTTCTCTTCCCCACCGGCATCGCTAGTCTGTTCTCTATATTTGTGAGTGCGTTTCTTTATTGTTATGTTCGCTAGTTTTATTTTTTAGATTCCATATATAGCTGATATCATGTAGTATTTGTCTTTCTCTGTCTGACTTATTTCACTGAGCAGAATACCCTCCAAGGCCATCCATGTTGCTGCAAATGGCAAAATGTCATTCTTTTTTATGCCTGAGTAGTATTCCATTTAGTAGATGTACCACATCTTCCTAACTCATTGATCTGTTGAGGGACACTTGGAGTGCTTCCATAAGTTGGCTATTGTAAACAATGCTACTGTGAACTTTGGGGTGCAGGTATCTTTTTGAATTAGTGTTTTCTGGGGTATATATCTGGGAGTGGAATTGCTGGTTTGTGTGATATAAGGCAAACAAGGAAGGAAGAGAGGGAGGGAGACAGGGAGGAAGCTGGGAAGGTGACTTACTTTGAGCATCAGAGCTTTGGTTAGTTGAGGTTGCTGATCTGAAGGCCCGATTGAGTTCTATGTATGGAGCTCTTCAAATTTTCACTCCAAGGCTGCATTTTATTAACATTATATTAGAAATATTATGGTCCACATAGACCTCACCAAACCCAACTCCTCAGCTACTCTGAATTTTATTAACAAGAACCTTGTCCTAGAGGATGAACTGGCGATTCGGACTTGAAAATTTCCTTTCAAAATTATCTGATATTATAGCTCAAACTTTAAAACATTGCCTAGAAGGAACTCAAATCTCTCCCAAATTAATGACTCATGTCCCATTTATGATTTTCTTGTTCTATACAAGCTTTATTCACCTGTTGCTTTTAATTTTTATTTTTGCCATGCTGTGCAGCTTCCTGGGACTGGACCAGGGACTGAACCCAGGTCCACAGCAGTCAGTGCCGAGTCCTAACCATGGACCACCAGGGAATTCCCAACGTACGTAAAAAAAAAGAGAAAAATTTGGCGATGCTTTGTGGCATGTGAAATCTTAGTTCCCTGACTAACACTGGTAGCATGGAATCCTAACCATGACCACAGGGAATTCCCTCAGTTATTTCTTTTGAAGCCAGAAAAGACCTCACAGGTCATCTACTTTAACACTCATGTTATCAATAAGAAAAGAAATGCTCAGAGAAATGGAGAAAATCACCCACTGTTGCTCAGCATTTGGTGGTGGAGCCAAAGCAGCTGCCAACCCCTCGTCCAGCCTTTGGGGGGCTTCTTAGAACAATCTTGGAGTTGACCGGCCCACCCTCGGGGTTTCCTAATATCTGCTCTGTGAGTCTCAGGGGGAGCTTCCCTGGAAATCTTCTGGTCGGTGAACTTGCCAAGTAGTTGACATTCTTCCCCTTCATCTCTGTGCTCCTTCACTCATCTGAGCTGTGATAAGCCACCGATTAAGAAAAAAAAGAGGACCAGCAGCTTCTCGATATAATCTCCAGGGTGAAATAACTTTGTCTACAATCTGTACACAGAGATTTGCCGATAGCTCTCTGCAGTCTTCTGTTTACTACTGGAACACAATACAAACACACTTTTGGGAGAGATGCGACTGTTTGTGGCTAACATTGGATATCACTGAGATCCCATGAGGGGAGGAAGGAACATTTTCTGGGAACTTGTTTTTAGGAAGGAAAAAAAAAAAAATTCCCCTGACACTCACTTTAAATGAGAAGCCACTGTGAGTTTTAAATGGAAAACTCCATCGCTGCTGAGTTAACTTAGGACACTAAACCATTGTAAGTTCTGGGTAATTTAATGCACTAAGAGGAAACATAAATTAGAGTAGCTTAAGGAGATTAAAAATAATAACCAGAGATTATACATTTGAAGGACTTTGTATTGTTTTAAAAACATTACCTAATTAGTCAGCAAATTTCTCTGTGAGGCAGAAGGTTTTCAGGTTGGATGCGTACCGAAAGGAGGATTACGTGAGATTTCAGATATGTCAGGGCAGAAAGAAAGGATCAGAGAGAATCAGGCAGAATCTTGATGATGGATGGGACAAAAGTGGGTAGGACCGGAGTCTGCTCTTAGGGTAAATGGGGGATGTGAGAATATTCCTTGAGTGTTTAATGTTATGTATGTTTCATAGGGTTAAATTGGAAGGAATATGTAGGAGCAGTTAGAAAAAGAATGTGGCCGTTGAGGACCCAGGAAGCTCACAGGTATTTTTTTCTCCTAAAATTCCAGAATTACTTTTTGTGTTTTATCTCCACCGAAATTCTCCCAGGGCACCTGCCTCGCCTTATACCTCTTACCTCTTACATTCCCCAGTGTATGATGCTCAGGATTACATAACAAGCATTTGTTGGGCAATTGATCTGTTTAGAGGCTGGAATTATAAGACTATTTTTGGTTGCAACTTACCTAGGAAATGTGAATTTTGAGATGAGGAGAGATGTTTCAAGGGGGAGAAAAAGAGTAAGAAGGGAAGAAGTGGGTGGGCTGGGTGTGGTCTGGGGGAAAGAATATTGGGAATATTGTCAGGACAGGAGCGCATACCAAATTTTAAAAGAGGGATATATAGGAGCTTCCCTGGTGGTTCAGATAGTAAGGAATCTGCCTGGAATGCAGGAGACCCCAATTCGATCCCTGGGATGAGAAGATTCCCCTGGAGAAGGGAATGGCTACCCACTCCAGTATTCTTGCCTAGAGAATTCCGTGGACAGAGGAGCCTGGCAGGCTACAGTCCAGGGGGTAGCAAAGGGTCAGACATGACTGCCAATTTGATCCCTGGGATGAGAAGATTCCCCTGGAGAAGGGAATGGCTACCCACTCCAGTATTCTTGCCTGGAGAATTCCGTGGACAGAGGAGCCTGGTGGGCTACAGTCCAAGGGGTAGCAAAGGGTCAGACGTGACTGAGCGACTAAAACTTACAGGTGCTTTATGAGTCAACTATAAATTCAGAGATGGAGCCTGAATTTGCGGCATGTGAAATTTTGGCAGATGTGGTAACCTCTGACCTGGTGGGTGTTGCCCAGAGGATTGATTAGCTCAGATGGCAGTTGCAGTCAACAGAAGTGCTGAGAAGGTGAGAGTGAGCAAACTTAAAGAAGTCTCAAGATGGGAAAGGATGCTGCTGTCTTTCAGCCTCTGTGGCATCACCCTCATGTTCTCATCCCTTGATGTGCTGAGGTCTCACCTGACTGCGACTCCACCTCTGCCCTCACCCAATGCCTCCTAATTCCTGCTCGCACCGCTGCTTTGGAGCTGGTTTCACAGCTACTGTCTGCCTCCTCCACTTCCTTTTTATTTCACCTCTTTCTCTTCTGCCCCTGGATCAAAGTCAAACTCAAGTTCTTCTCTTCCCTAACATAGCTATCTGGGCTTCTCAAGTGGCTCGGTGGTAAAGAATCTGCCTGCAATGCAGGAGACATGGGTTGGGTTCAGTCCCTGCTCTGGGAAGATCCCCTGGAGAAGGACATGGCAACCCACTCTAGTATTCTTGCCTGGGAAATCCCATGGACAGAGGAGCCTGGCGGGCTACAGTCCATGAGATCGCAGTGAGCTGGACATGACTTAGCAACTGGACAACAACCACAGCAGCACAGCTATCTTGTTTACCATTTCTCTAGAAGTTGTCATATTTGTTGGGGTCCTTTTTCTCTAGAGAGTGAGTTTTTTTTAACTCATCCCCCCCAAATAATTGTATCAATGCATTGTACATATTTAAAACTTTTTTTAAAAATTTATTTATTTGGCTGCAGCAGGTCTTGGTTGCAGCTTCGATCTTCATTGCGGCATGTGGGATCCAGCTCCCTAATTAGGGATGAAACCTGGGCTCCCCCACATTGGGAGCACAGAGCTCTAGCCACTGGACTACCAGGGAAGCCCTGATGTATTATATTTTATATACATGCTTGCTTATTACAGGAGGAAAGGAATACAATTTTCTCTTCCTTCCTCCCTGCACACCTGAAATTTTTAAAAAAGAATTTTCCGTGATGACCACCCTCTTGCTTCTCTTTACTGTCATTTCAACACAATGACTCAGCCAGCTGTTTAAGGTACGTGGATTTTGA
Organism: Bison bison bison; assembly: GCF_000754665.1. Classification (NCBI taxonomy): domain Eukaryota; kingdom Metazoa; phylum Chordata; class Mammalia; order Artiodactyla; family Bovidae; genus Bison; species Bison bison. The sequence continues at coordinate 1,876,356 of NW_011494895.1, read as the reverse complement.
GGGAGAAATGTCTGCCTGCCCATGGTAAAGAATTCACCTGAGATGCAGGAGATAAAGGAGATGTGGTTTCGATTCCTTTGTTGGGGAGATCCTGGAGAAGGGAATGGCAACCCACTCCAGTATTCTTGTCTGGAGAATCCCATGGACAGAGCAGCCTGGCAGGCTACAGTCCATGGGGTCGCAGAGTTGGACACGACTGAGCAACTGAACAGCTGATCCTGAAAGCAGTTTGAAGTTGAGCAGGCAAACAAACGGGCATGGCTGGTTCCTCAGTGGCTCCGTCTGCTCCCTTTGACCTGGTCTTGGCATCCAAGTCATCTCTTGCTTATCAGCTCCTTTCCTACCCCTCCCACCAGGTATCAGAGGGAAGCAATCATGTGATGCCAGAATTACAGGTTGCATCTTCCCCAGGGGTCTTGCCCAACAGCTCTTGATCAAATCTCTCCTCTGAGGGCTCTTCTTATTCTTGGGGGGAGGGGGAAATCTCCCAAAAACTTCTCCCTAAGGTGCTGTTTGCTGTTTTCTGAGGGACTTGCTCTTGGTCACTTTACATTCCTTTCGGCTGCTCTGGCCCTCCTGCAACCTCGAATCACCTGGGATCTGCTGTTTCAGGAGCTCCTCACTGCAGCCCCTTTTCTTTCATTGCGTTTCTTCAGTTTGAAAGAAACGTGGGCTTGTGGGAACTTGTGACCACCGAGCACTCAAACTGGACTGGAACCTCTGAGAAGGACGGTACCAGCTTTCCTGAGGGTCTCTGCTGTTTTTCTGTCCAATGTGGGGCCAGCCCAAAGTAAAGGCTTAATTTATAATTTTTGAGTGGAAGAATTTTTTTTTCCCCCTTACCGTTCTTCCTCAACTCTGTTTACCCTTTTAGGTTCTGTTTCTTTTGTTTCCTGGTCTATTCCCAGGGCCTGAATCAGTCCTTGGCTCGTACTAGGCTCTCTGGTGTTTGTTGAATGAATACGTGAATAACTCGCCTCTGTAACCAGGTCTTTAGAATCCAGGGACTGGCCCCTGGGGGTGAGATTTACTTTGCTTAGTAGGAATATGAGCATATGTAAGACCCGTGTTTATATTTCAGCCTTTTGATCTGCTGTTGGATAGGTGACTGTGGGAAAGTAGGGGTCTTTCTGCATGTCCACCCCTTCCTCCCCTGTACAAGCACTTTCTAAGGTCTGTCAAGGGAACAGTTAGAGTCTCACCTTCTAGCATACCTGGTTGGCATCCCAGGCAATGCTGAAGCCAAGTGGCCACAGATTCCTGAGTGAGGATGGAGTGAGTGCCTGTGGATGACAGATGGCCCATCAGAGGCTGGCAGACTCTGATTTGCTGTGATGAATTTGCCTTGGGTGTTGGAAAGCAAGTAATTGCAGGCTTGCCATGGTATCATGGGATCGTCCTTTCCCGTCCCTGAAAAGGGGGTTCAGTGTCTCCATGTAAGTCCTTTATGCGGCTTGTACTACTGCTTCTGGCAGGGCAGAGCCCTCTTCCAGTCACGCCCGAGGATGACTGCCTTGGATTGGCTCAACTGCCTTCCCTGTTCCAATTAAATTAGAGACTTTAACATTTTCTTTTCTTTCTTTAATCACATATTTCAAAATCTTATAAATGTATTGAAATTATTTCTCTTTCACTTTTGATAGTTTCTTTGTGTATAGAATTTGAGGCTGATGTTTTTTTTCTTTTAAACATTTTGAAGCATTTCTTTGAGCATACTGTCTTTTTGTTTGCACAGTTTCTGATGAGGAGTCTGTTCTAATTAATTTTTCTTTCCCCTATATGCTGTGTCTTTTTTATCCCCTCCTTTTTTTTTTTTTTTTTTTTTTAGTATCTATAGTAGTGTTAGTGTTAATTGCTTAGTCATGTCTGACTCTTTGCGACCCCGTGGACTGTAGCCTGCCAGGCTCCTCTGTCCGTGGAATTCTCTGGGCAAGAATATTGGAGTGGGCTGCCATTCTCTTCTCCAGGGCATCTTTCTGACCCAGGGGTCAAACCCAGGTCTCCTGCACCGCAGGCAAATTCTTTACCATCTGAGCCACCAGGGAAGTCCATCTTTCCATCTATGGTCAACGATGTTAAAATTTAAGTAGCTACTTTTGGCTGCGCCGGGTCTCCCTTGTTTTGCTTGAGCTTTCTTTAGTTACGGTGTGCGGACTTCTCATTGCGGTGGCTTCTCTTGTTGGGGAGCACAGGAGCTAGGGTGTCCAGGCTTCAGTAGTTGCTGCACTTGGGCTAGGTAGCTGCGGCTCTGGGGCTTAGTTGCTCCGAGGCACGTGGAATCTTCCTGGACCGGGGATTGAACCTGTGTCCCCTGCATTTGCGGCGGGTGGGGGGGGATGTGTGTGTGCAGATTCTTATCCACTGTGCCACCAGCCATGCCACCTTGGTGTGCCACCAAGTCCCAGATTTTTTATCTTTAGATGTCAGCAGTTTGAATATGATGCATTTAGAGGGGTTTGTTTGTTTCCAAATTTTTCTCAAGTGCTACTGTGATAGGCTTTCCTTCTTCACTTCTAGGAGGATGCTGTAGCACTGGGGCCACGATTCTGACCTTTAATTACTGACAGCGAATGTGGAATTTGTAAGAGCATTTTGGTACTCTTCAGGGTGAAGGGTGCTCCATAAATGTAAGGCATGATTATTTCTTGACAGTTAAATATAAAAGTTCCACTACATGCTCCTTCACCTTGTTGCTTTAAAGATATTAACTGGGCCTCTTAACTATACAATGCAGTTATAATCCTAATTGAAAATCATTGGTCAACACGGGAAAGCAAAAATGCCTGAAAACAGCTGGGAAGTCACACTTTAAGAAAGTTAAGACGCCACTAGTTAAAAGTTGACTTGAGTTGAAAAAAGTCAAGTCAGCCCCCTCTCTCTGGGTGGGTAAACATTTGAGTGAAGTGAGAGATTGGAGAGAACCCATAATTAATCTTGAATACAATGGCTGATAAGAGCGAGAAATTTCAGGAGCTAGCTTACACATCCTTCTCTGAGCTTTCCATCAAAAATCTTTTTTTCTGGCTTTGCAAATGCTGTTTTAACATCATTTCTGTGGAAATAAATTCAATGCCTCCACCCCCTTCACCACCATCCCCCTTCCCCTGGCTTGTAGGGGAGAAGAGGTTTCTGCTTTAGAAAACACTTTATGTTTTGTTGTTGTCATCAGAGCTTCTCTAGGACTAACAAAGCTCAGGGGAAAAAATTTTTTTTTGAAAGAAAGGAGGAAAAAAAGAGGGAAAACGTGAGCTGGAGATTGTGGCAAGCTTTACAAATTGGCACAGTCTTATCAACAGCATTTCACGGTTTTCTGGAATCCTTTCAAAGGAGACTTTGCTTTGTAGAGACGATTTCAGCTTTTTATTATTTAAAGCTATATTTGAGAGTTTCCGAAAATTGCCTTTTAGTTTCCCAGACTCTTAAGGCATCGATACTGATGTTTACTTCTTGTGAATTACCTCTTTTCCGATGTGGCTTGCTCTGCATCTAAGCTCTACATTCTACTTCCTCCCCTTCACTTCTGTTTTTTTTTTTTTTTCCCTCCGTCTTGCTACCTTTGAGGATTATTAGTTATGTCACTCTGGGCTTCTACCAAGGTTCCTTCTTCATTTAAGTAGGAACAGAATGTGGGTCCCTGACCATCAGGGACATTTCTGTTTGGTAAGGTGTCAGTTTCACCTGGAGAGGCAGGTGATTTCATGTCCTTTTGATTTCCAGGACATGATCCAAACTTTCAGCTCTCTCCCTCTTTTACACTGAGACATGGGCTATTATTTTAACACCCACATGACAAGTCCCATTAAAGAATATAATCAAGGTGAATAATATTTCTAATTAAAAAGAAAAAAACCAGAACAATCTCCAGCCCCGGCCAATGACTCATTTATTAAAACAATATTTGACAATGCAGAGTTCTTCCACCAAAGATTTAGAAACCTGCAGGGTTTCCAGCGTAGGATTTTATCTGTAGACTTGTATACTACGTGCCCTTGCCCGAAAGTTAGGAAGTCCCCATCAAGATTTCTACATTTTGAAACACTTATTTGGTTTCCAGTCTAACCAGCCTGCTCCACCGACCAAAATGATGAATGATAGTTGATTTTTACTGAAATTTTTAGAAGAATGGGATATGTAGTAGAAAGTGGGCTATTTAAGTTCTTTCTGTGCTGTTAACAAGTTGGGAGACCTTGGGTCAAGCATTTAATCCTGATAAGATTTAATTCTTCCTAATCTGTAAAATATCATCCCTGGAGAACTATATGCATGCGTGCGACGTTGCTTCAGTCATGTCTGACTCTTTGCACACCTATGGACTGTAGGCCCCCAAACTGCTCTGTCCATGGGATTCTCCAGGCAAGAATACTGCAGTGGTTTGCCATGCCCTCCAGGGGATCTTCCCGAGCCAGGGATCAAACCCATGTCTTTTGTTTCCAGCACTGGCAGGCAGGTTCTTTACCAATAGTGTCACCTGCGGGAGCTGTGTGTATATATATATATAATACTGGTTATATACCATATATATACATATACACCCACTCATATGTATATATCGAGTACTCGTTATTACTCCAGCCTCTCAAACCATATCTATCTATGTGTGGTGAGTCACAGAGTGTGTCTGACCCTTTGTGACCCCACATATAGATGTATACATATAGATATACAGATAATAGATATATTATAGTTCGGGAGACTATATAAAAATTTTCAAGGTGACATATATAAAATTTGTAATATAAAATGTATGTATACAGTGTATAAGGTGACCAATTTGAGAGACTTATGCAATAACATTATAACTACAAAAAGAAAAATGAAAGGGAAATGCCTTAGGATTGACTGAAAGACAGCGACTCAAAGAGAAGAAAGAAGGTTGAACTAAGAATCCACGGGAATAAAGAGTTTTGTAAATTATAGCCATGCCTTTCTTGATAGAAGAGAGGCTGGTGCATTAGAGGTGATATTTTTAAAAAATGAAAGCATTTGCTAAATGTGGCATTAGGATGGATGCGTGTGCCAATGAACAAAGTTTTTTTAATTATGAGAGAAATGAGCCACTGTTTTAATTACTTAGAAAGTGATTATATTGAAACGTTGTCTGGCCCCCCTCTCTTCTTGGGGTGTTGCTGTGATCAAAAACATATTTACAGAGAATAGTTTCTTTACAAATAGAACTCAGTTTCTGGAAAACTCCTGCTCCTCTCCTACATGACAAATACCCATTCCCATCCACGAGAGTCTTGTCTGAACCTCATGTTCCATGTGATGAAAAGTGGGTTTAATATTTGTGTAAGGCTCTGTGAAAGGCCAGGCATATGATCTGTAATCACCACGATTTGTTTTGATTATTGTTTGGATTTCTAAAGAAGAGTATTTGAGATATTTACTAATTTATCTGAAGCTCAAGATGCTAGAAAAACTTGGTAGAGATCATGGAAGTAAGAATGTGTATTTTGCTTTTAAAAAATTTTATTTTAATTGGAGGATAATTGCTTTACAATATTGTGATGGTTTTTGCCATACATCAATATGAATCAGCCATAGGTATTTATGTATTTTGAAGGATTGTTCCCATGACTTTAAAACAAAGATGGAACAATCATCCCTTTAGATGTCTACGTACGTGTATGTACCATAGAAACACATCATTTCAAACACATGGTAATACACACCATCTTCACTCCCAAACTGTGAAATGCTATTCAAATGCCGTGTGGTTTCTGGGCTTTTTCTTTCTCCCAAGCTCCTTCCCCAAAACTTTCATATGAATGAGCTTCCAAAATTATCCTTAAAATTCAGACCTTCCCACTGCTCCAGCATTGCCTAGGGGCCCTTTATTGTAAAACAATGAGGTTGTAAATTGTGAAAGCAATTCCTTGAAAATTCCAAGAAGACTCCTCCTTGGGACGAAACTGGAATGTAGGAGCCTGGCATGTAAAACAGAAATTAACCAATTACCTCCTTAAATATTGTGGGACAGAAGCTTGACCCCTTAAGAGGCATTGACCACAATTGAGGTATTTTGGCCATTTGATATTCATGAGACCTGGGAAGGTTTCGGGTGCGCTGAGGACTAAATACAAGGGGTTTGGCTTTTCTAATGTAAACACCATTATCATTTGGAAATCAATTAGCTCCTTGCAAGGAGGGAACCAGAAGACCAGCCCCTTCTGAACTACCATTGTGAGCTGGGGCTATTTGCTTTAATTAAGAGGAGACAGAGTGGATTATTGTCTCAAACTAAAGAGTCGGGAAGTCAGAAAATTACACTTTACCCTGGTGAACAACAAAGCTCAGGCTCTCCATCAGGAGGGTCTAAAGCAAATTAGCTTTTAATCTGGAAACTTTCTGAGTCAGGACGCCTGCACCAAACAATTGGGAAAAATGTCAAACAGAAGCCCATCTAAAACACTAGGCTCCCCTTGAGAAGCTCCCCCTGTAACCTTATCAGGAAGATCTGTGTGATAAGCATTTTCTTTTGCCCTTTAGTTGTCAAAGATGTAGAATTTATTGTAAAAATAATAATAATAATTTAAAACTGGATCTTCATTGTTAAAATGTTAGTAACATAAATGTGAAATCACTGTAATGAAACCTGAAGGAAAATTTACAGTCCTTGATTAGCTGAAAAAATAAAAGTTTGGTAACTAGTCATCTCCAGTGTTATCTGCTTGGGTGTCCATAATCTTCTCACTCACTGGAACTTGGTGTCAAACCAAGTCACGGAAAATGGTTGCAATTACTTTTCTCATTCATTTTTTTCTATCCACACATCCATCCATCTATCCATCTATCCCTCTATCCATTCACCCATCCATTTATCCAACAGATAAACTTTAAAGATGAACTATGTGCCATACATAGTCCTAGGTCCTGGGAGATCCCTAGGAACAGATGTCATATTTCTTTGGGGAGAGAGAGAAAAATAAATTATTAGTTGCTATGAGCATATGGAAGTGCCTTGCCTTTGGAAATCAGGAAGGAGCCCTGAAGGAAAGGCAAAAATGGCCAACCCAGAAGAAGAAAACATAGGCTAAGGCCAGAAGTGAGTGGAGTTTAAGTACTAGGGAGCTGACCCCGGAGAGGTGGGCTAAGGTATGTGAGGCATGTGGAAGAAGAGTGAGTTAGAAGATGGGAGAGGTAAGCAGGAGCCATGTTCTGGAGGTTTCTCCCTGGCAGGCTAACTCCTCAGGGCATGGGAAACCTTTGAAGCAAGTGAATGCAAGGAGATAAATGTACCTATTTTAGGAAGATCATTCTGATAGCAAGGAAGCAACTGGTTTGGAAAGAGCAAGATTGGAGATAGAGAAATTCCAGGACTGTTATGATTAATTCATGGGAGTTATGTCTATGACCTGGATTACAGTGTGGACAGGATGCCGGGCTGAATGAAGCACAAACTGGAATCAGGATTGCAGGGAGAAATGTCAATAGCCTTAGGTGTGCAGATGACACCACCCTTATGGCAGAAAGTGAAGAGGAACTTAAGAGCCTCTTGATGAAAGTGAAAGAATAAAGTGAAAAAACTGGCTTAAAACTCAACATTCAAAAAACTGAGATCATGGCATCTGGTCCCATCACTTCATGGCAAATAGATGGGGAAACAATGGAAACAGTGAGAGGCTTTATTTTCTTGGGCTCCAAAATCACTGTAGGTGTGAGTGCAGCCATGAAATTAAAAGATGCTTGCTCCTTGGAAGAAAAGCTATGACAAACCTAGACAGCATATTAAAAAGCAGAGACATTACTTTGCCGACAAAGGTCTATCTAGTCAAAGCTATGGGTTTTCCAGTAGTCATGTATGGATATGAGAGTTGGACCATTAAGAAAGCTGAATGCAGAAGAATTGATGCTTTTGAATTGTGGTGTTGGAGAAGACTCTTGAGAGTTCCTTGGACTGCAAGAAGATCAAACCAGTCAATCTTGAAGGAAATCAGTCCTGAATATTCATTGGAAGGACTGATGCTGTAGCTGAAGCTCCAATACTTTGGTCACCTGATGCAAAGAACTGACTCAATGGAAAGGACCCTGCTGCTGGGAAAGATTGAGGGCAGGAGGAGAAGGGGATGACAGAGGATGAGATGATTGGATGGCATCACCGACTTGATGGGCATGAGTTTGAGCATACTGCAGGAGTTGGTGATGGACAGGGAGGCCTGGCATGCTGCAGTCCATGGGGTCACAAAGAGTCGGACACTACTGAGCAACTGAACTGAACTGAGTGTGGACGAAGAAAAGAGGGCTGATGACAAGAGGGAAGAATCAATACAATTTTGTTGTTAATCAAAAGCATGGGGAAGAAGAATTTGGGGGATACAATGAGTATTTCTGGTTGGGGCAACTGCCTAATGGGGATATCTAACATTCCCTGAGACAGAACATTCTGGAAGAGGAGCAGATATGCTTGGTCAAGGTTAGGTACTCAATGAGACGCAGTTTTTAGTGTCCTGGAGGTAGTGTGAGTGTAGAGACATAAAAGAAACTGAATTATTATCCTAATGTCTTTACAATCTTTCAGAGATCCTTATTTTTGAGTGCTTGAGATTTTATATGTGTATGACCACTTGATTTTAAGTTTCTTTTTGTTGTTGTTGACCATTTTAAAAGTCTTTGTTGAATTTGTTACAATATTTCTTCTGTTTTATGCTTTGTTTTTTTTTTTCTCTCACCAGACATGAGAGATCTTATCTCCCTGACCAGGGATCAAACCTGTACTCCCTGCATTGGAAGGTGGAATCTTAACCACTGGACCACAATGGAAGTCTTGAGCACACTGTTTTTACTTCCAAAATCCACACATGCACAACATTAGGCTGAAATTCTCCATGAGTAGATTTTCAAGTATGTTTCTCATGTTTTTAACTCTATCAATAGTTCTGACTCTGTTATGAGTAAATATGTTTCATTTACTATTTATAATTATTTCTTTCTCTGATTGCATTATAAGACCTCCAAAGCAAGAAGTAGATCTCCTGATTTCCTAGTAATTCCCCCAATACTGGAATTATTGGTGGGAAACAGTCAATCCTTGATCGATGAGCAGAGTAACAAGATTGACTCTAAGGAGAGGAGTAAATATTAAAACAACTGCACCTTCGTGAGTTGGGCAATTTTATTTTATCCTCCTACCAATTCTACAAGGGGTATAGGGATTATTGTTATTATTTTTTGTGCTAAGTCACCTCAGTGAGTCTATGGACTGTAGCCTGTCAGGCTCCTCTGTCCATGAGATTCTCCAAGCAAAAATACTGGAGTGGGTTGCCATGCCCTCCTCCAGGGGATCTTCCTGACCCAAGGATCGAATCTGTATCTTTTCTATCTCCTGCATTGGTAGGTGGGTTCTTTACTACTAGCTCTGCCTGGGAAGCCCATTATTATTTTTTGAGTTATAGTTAACATACAATATGATATTAGTTTCAAGGGTACAAAATAGTGATTTGATATTTTTACTTATTATAGCATCACACCGCAATAACACCAGTTACCATCTGTCACCTTCCAGAGTTGTTACAAAGTTACTGACTTCATTCCCTATTAGGTACGTTACACCCACTTCCATGACTTATTTATCTTAGAGCTGGAAGTTTGTACTGCTCAATCCCCTTTAGTTATAGATGTTATTATTAGCCCCATGTTACAGATGAGGAAGGGGCTTCCCTGGTGGCTCAGACGATAAAGCGTCTGCCTGCAATGCTGGAGACCCAGGTTCGATCCCTGGGTCGGGAAGATCCCCTGGAGAAGGAAATGGCAACCTACTCCAGTATTCTCGCCTGGAAAATCCCATTGACAGAAGAGCTTGGTCGGCTACCATCCATTGGGGTTGCAAAGAGTCAGACACGACTGAGTGACTTTATTTACTTACTTACAGATGGGAAACCGAGGCACAGAGAAGTTAAGTAGTTTCCCCAAGGTCACCCAGCCAGTAAAGGATGCAACTGGAATTTGAATACTGGAGTGGGTAGCCTATCCCTTGTCCAGTGGATCTTCCTGACCCAGGAATTGACCTGAGGTCTCCTGCATTGCAGGTGGAGTCTTTACCTACTGAGTTATCAGGGAAGCCCAACAAATACAGATCACTAGGACTTAAAAACCTGGGTATGCTTTCCTGTATGTCTGTATTTTGCACATGTGAGATGCCAGTGGGTTTTAGAAGAGCTTGTGGGGACTGGTTTTCACCTGAGATCTGAAAACAATCTTCATCTCCCACAGTTGTGCCTGACTTGTCACTTCTCTATGCAGTGTGGATACAAAACAAAGATCATTTAACACAAAGATTAGAACGCTATTTGGAGTGATTTGTATTTATCTGCTGTTCGCTGTTAACTTGTGTAATTTGTATTTATCTCCTATTTGCTGTTAGCTTGTGTAATCTCATCTTGATCCAAATAAACCCTTACGAATTCCAGGCTCTGACCATGGGCTCCGTAGAAAACTGGTCACTCTGCCCTAGACTTCACGTTTCTCTTCTCTAACGATTAAATTTGCCCTCTTGGCCATCTTTGGTACCCAGTCACGAAATTAGGAAACTCCTTCAAGCCTTAGCTGATGTAACTGAACAACCAATAGGATTAAGTAAGGAGGTTTTAGTCTCTCAACAATTCCTATCCCTCCATATGTCAGCTGAAAGCACAACTTTTCTTAATTAATTAAGGTGAGAATCAATGTTTTCATTGATGGTAGTCCCAGAGTATAAAATAATCTCAGAAAGAGAGACTTCACAGTCTGTAAAGTATTGATTACTGCAAACTACTTCTCCAGGGTACAGTATGCATTGTTATCTGTCTGCTTTTTTGAATTCTTGACATATGTAAATAGCTCCAGTCAATGCCACAGGCGAATTCAAGATCCTTGCCCAATCCAGGCTTTGAATGACTAACAATACTCTATCCTCAACTATCCCTGGGAGGGCTTATTTGATTTTTTCCCTCAATCCATTGTTGAGAGACCTTCTGTAAATATAATAGAAGAATTGCTGTAGTGTCAGATTGCCACGAAAGTTTCTCAATGCTTGCTCTCAGTTTTTGTACTGGTTATAAATGGTTCATGAATGAGCCACACTTTGAGAAGCACTAGCCCGAGGATCCCCCAGACTCTCTTTAGTGATGCACATACCCTTGGTTATTGTTTTGCAATTGTCTTTTAAGAAACACAAAGGCCTCCTTATTATACACTTTCTTCCTTTTTAAGAGTTGGGTATTCCCAGACATCTGGGTTACATGACAGTCAAGAACGGTACATTTACTGCTGGAAAGATTGTTCCTCAACTAGAATTTGCTTTAGGCTCTCAATTGTTTCCGAGAAACAAGGTTGAGGCTTCATTTTCCTTTAAGTAAATGCTACACTAAATATTATTCTAGTCATTCCCAAGAGAAGTTAACCATCCTTTTCAAAGTTAATCATAGCTTCCTCCAGCATCTCATGGTCTCAGGGAAGATTTTGCTATTGCTGTGGCTGAAATTTCAAAGATAAATTTTATAAAAGTGTTGGAATTTTTAGAAATATGGACTTGCTTCCCTTCTGATTTATTAGTAGGAAAGAATGTAGAAAGTCACAGGGTCAAAAGCAGGTGACCCCAGATATATATCAGTTGACATAAAAATGTTGATATTCTTTAATTTGATAATTATGATTTCTGGGAATTTACCCAAAGAGCAGATCTGAAAATGAAGATCTAAACAATGAAGATATTTGTTGAATTGTCACTTGAAAATAGTAGTAATAAAGAAATGGAAACAACCTGAAGATATAACTCTAGGGAAATGGTAAGTCAAGCAGAGTTCATGTACATAATAGAACAAGGCATAGCCATTTCAAATCATGATTATAGATGCTATGGAGAACATGCAAATGTTTATATAACTGCTAGGAGAAAAAGTATAATTCGGCACCATGCCTTAGCCTTGAGCAGGATATATGGTTTGGTCCTTGGTCTGCTTGTTCTGGCCTTTCGCCTGCTCTGCTCTGAGTGGAATGGGGTGCAGACCCCCACAATTTCCCCTATCAGCTAGTTTTTAGCTAGATTCCATCAACGCAGGCGTGGCAGAAAATGGGCGAATGGGAGGCAGGGAGCAGCCTTTGGCTCTGGCAGCTGCGTCTCCAGGACTCTGGGGCTCCTTCTCCCATTGACCAGCCCACTAGGGTTCAGCTTGTGCTGGCTGAGACCATGGCCATGCCCTCTGGTCACATTGCTTCCTGCCTTATTTTTCCGACCTGAGGCTGCGGCACTATTTGGCCAGGGATGTGAGGGAACCGCTGAGTATTGCTTTTCTGCAGTACCCTGCAAAAGTGCTTTTCTGCTTTTTCGCTCTGCTATCAAGCTCAAGTGCTCCTGTCTTTTTCACTACTATCACTTGCATAGCCAATTATCTGTATGAATTTTCACTGTATTTTAAATATACATGAGTGGTTTCCTTCCCTCCTTCCTATCTTTCTTCCTTTTTTCTTTTCTTTCTCTTGTAGTTGGATCTGAAAATATACCTGCACCTTGGAGTCTGGTGGGACCACTGGGGAAAGGTTTCCTGGGTGCACAGTTGTGTAGTGGAGGACCGGGGTTTGCAAGAGTGAGCCAGCAGGAATCTTAGGGTTTAGTGATGGTGGTGGAGTGAAACCACTGCGGGCTTTGGAACCGGGAAAGGGTGAAACATAGTTAGTAACCCACATCCCCTGTGTTCTCATCAGGGCGTGCATACAAGAATGTGACAGGAAACGAGAGTAATAGTTGAGATCCTAAGACCCAAGAGGCTGGCAGATCCATGTAATGGTACAACATGGATGGGTGGTGGTCAGCTTCCAAGATGGAAATTCCTGGTATTCACGTTCTATGGGGTCCCCTCCCACATTAAAGAGAGCTGACTGTAACTTGGAAGATGTTAAGGAAGTGTCGGGGTGAGTTCTGAAGCCAGGTCTATTGTGGCATCTGCTTTGCTCTCTCTTGGGTCACTTGCTCTGGGGTAAAGCTAGCTGTCTGGTCATCATGCCACTGTCATGTAAGCAGCCCTATAAAGAGAGCTGTATGGCAAGAAGCAGAGACTTCCCGCTAACAACCGGCACTTCTTGGTCAGGGATGTGAGGCCGCACGAGGTGTGGTTTCTCTTGCTCCGTTCCAGCCTTCGGATGGAGCTGCCTCCACCAACAGCTTGGCTGTTACCCTGTGGGACCCTGAGCCAGAGCCACCCAAGTAAGTCATTCCTGAATTCTGACCCACAGACACCGTGAAAAGTAAAAGTTGCTCAGCTGACTCTTTGCGACCCATGGACTATACAGTCCACGGAATTCTCCAGGCCAGAATACTGGAGCGGGTAGCCTTTCCCTTCTCCAGGGGATCTTCCCAACCCAGGGATCAAACCCAGGTCTCCCGCATTGCAGGCAGATTCTTTACCATCTGAGCCACAAGGGAAGCCCAAAAATACCAGAGTGGGTAGCCTATCCCTTCTCCGGCGGATCTTCCTGACCCAGGAGTCAAACTGCGGTCTTCTGCATTGCAGGTGGATTCTTTACCAACTGAGCTAGGAGGGAAGCCCATAGACACGGTGGGAGATAATAAATGTTCCTGCTGTTTTAAGCTGCCCAGTTTTGGGGTAATTTGGTAAGCATCAAAAGATAGCTAATATGTATTCTGTGTATTTGGCACACAATTACTTAGTAATTCAGATATCGGAACTCACGTATAACATAAACTGGAGGTTTTATAGTCTTTTCTGCCAGGTAACTTGTGATGTCTTTGAAAGAAATACTTCCCTGTTGCTGCGTAGTTTAAAGTCACAGTGATTTGGGATTAATTCCTTTCTTGTCCTTCTAATTTCCTCCTATAAAGCAACTCATGGAAATCATAAGAATGCAAGACAAGTTACTTGAATTATGTATACTACCATGTGTTAAATAGCTAGCTAGTGGGAAGCTACTCTAAAGCACAGGAAGCTCAGCTTGGTGCTCTGTGGTGACCTAGATGGGTGGGATGCGGGTGGATGGGAGCGAGGTCCAAGAAGGAGGGGATATATGTATCCATGTAGCTGATTCACTTTGCTGTACAACAGAAACTCACAGAACATTGTTAAGCAACTATACCCCAGTAAAAAAAAGATCTATTTCACACTTCTGGCCATTTAGAATGGCAACCTTCCCATAGCTGAAAGTTAAACTAGTCTTTAGATTTTTCAGAGATCTTAGTGATTGAGTTTGGCGACTGAACGGTTTCATTTCAGCCAGAACATCCTTAAGACCCCATGGGGGCAGGACTGACCCTATGTCAGGAGACACTCTACATTCACAAAAGCCATTCAGAGGTGTGGGAAAGACTGCCCCGAGCTGACAAGCCGGCATTTTCTCAGGCGCCATCAATGCCGGGCTTCTCTTGATTAACTACGTATATATTTCGTCTTAATCCCAACAGCAGCCCCCTTTGCTCGTCTCTCCTGTGGTCCCCATCAGGAAATCCATACCCATAACCTTTCCCGGCCTTTCAGCGGCCTCTGGAGATTCAGAGAAGCCACTAGGACTTTTGTTCGCTGGGCAGCTGAGCTTGTCCTTCAGTACGTGGAAGCGTGGTGGGCGTCGCTGACCCCATCAGCCGCTGGGAAGGGAAAGCATCGGGTATTGTGTCTCCCGCCCCAGGTTAGTGGCTGCCCCTCCCCTGAGAGGCTTGGCCTGGGATCAGTGCTGTTTGCGGTACTATGTGTAACCTTGGCATGCAAGCAGCAGAGAAAATATTCATTATTGCCTGACTGTCTGCCGAAGACAATTTCAATTATTCTGGCATTTCAATGGATGAAGAAGCCCTTTAGGCTGGCCCAGGAGATTAGATTTAAAGGCTCTGTAAATTAGGAAAGTTACAATCAGTGTATTATCTGGCAGGCAGCTGTGGAATACACCACGGCGGGCAAAGACAGACAAATTGCTATATTCCAGTTGTGGTTTTGATATATCAATTTACTGGTTTAACATACACATTTGTGAAAGAATGGTTTTGCATTTCTTAAATCACTTTTAACTGCCTGCCTTCGAAGTTTTTGAACCTGAAACTTGAATAGGCTGTTGGCATTGCTGACGTTTTGTTTTAAAGCCCAATTTCAGCCAGGAAAAAATATTGCTGAGGACAGAGCTCGGGAATTAATCTTTCCTAAAGTTATTCAAATGATATAATATATAGCAGTTAATCAGAAAATTCCATTTGCAGAAATGTGAATAATGTCCCATATAAAGGCTTTTTCTTTTAATGGGATGTTTTTCATGTCTTTTTTTTTTCTAAATTCACTCTGTTGTGATAATTATATCTATATTTTTAATATATACTATTTGGCTACACCTGTTTGATGTGATAACTTTGAAAATAAAAATACTTACTGTAATAACATATCACAATATAAACAGTTGCATAAATGAGGTTTATTGATGAAGAAGTTTTTCATGGTGCTTCAAATTCTTTCTAAACGTTTTTGGCATCTTAGAACTCTGCTATCATTCAAACAATAGATTTTTTTTTTTTTACCTTTGTAAAAAAGCCTTTAAAGGGAAATACATTTTGACATCAATTAATGCTTGTAGCTATGCTTAAAATGAAGTTATTTCTTGGGTAGCTTAAGCTATTTTTCATTCTTGGATTTTAAGAAAAATTGTTTAGCTTTTTTTTTAACTTGAAAATTGTTTTGGTTTGAGCTAGATCATTAAAGTGAAAACAGTTAATATATTAATTTACTTAAGTCCTTTGTTTAAAAAGTCAAGAGACATAAATAAATGTTAAAGTATAGATTTTTAATAGTTTTTGAAATTTAAATTTATTTTTAATTGGAGGATAATTTCTTTACAATAATATGTTGGTTTCTGCCGTATAGCAACATGAATCAGCCATATGTATGTATGTCTCCTCCCTCTTATACCTCCCTCCCACCTTCTACCCCATAAAATATAGATATTTTCAAAAAAGTTTCCTAAGTAGCTCATGGCTTCATTCACCTCTGAATAACTTCTATTTTCTACTGTTCATCTATGCAGTCCACAAGTACATCTCACCCAGAGGAAGTTTTTTTGCTTTGGAAATGTATTTTCTCGGGTAAAGTAGATGGAGTGGTTCAGATAGATCCTTATTCTCAGTTTATTTTAAAAAAAGATTTTTAGAATTTTAACTTTAAAAAAAATTATGTTGGGTATCTGTTCAAAGGTCAAAGATTACATTCAAATGACATGTCCAACTAGCTTTTGACGGGAGCCCTTGTTCTCAGGGTTGAATTCTAATCAGGCTGTCCCTATATACCTTGTCAGAAAAGGGTTTATCAATCAATAACACAGAATTCTTTTTTTTCTTTCTTTCTTGTTTACAGAACCAGATTACCCACCAGGGACTGTGCTTGTCTGGTACAATAGCTCAGGAAGTGCCCTTCATCACAGACACTGAAGTTTGGCTGTGGCCTTACACAGTACGCGCTGGGCTGATCTATTTTCTCATGGGAACTGCCAGGCTAGTTCAGGCAAGCACCTGCAATTCTTAACCGGACAGTTTCAGGTTGAAGAATTTAAGAGACAACCAAATAGAGTTTTAATGCCCTGTAAGATAATAATGAAAGACATTTATGAAAAAAAAAAATCCAGTTAGTTTGAAAGCCGGGGCCCACACTCCGTATTTTGACAGCAGATGATGGCTAGCTCAACTAATCCCAGTTTACTTTCTGACTTGGATTTGTCTCACTGGTCCAGTGAGATTGTGAGGGTTTCCTCCAATCTGGTTAATGTTCAGAACTGATGTTTGAGTTTTAGACTAATTATGGGCCAACCACTGACATTTTTTATATAATGTGAAGACTGGTGCCAGCAGTAACTCAGTGAGATTTAACATAAAAGCAAGATAAAACAATTAAAGTGGAAGAATATTTGATTAAGTGGATCGCTGATTTATAGCGGGGTAAATTGAAATTGAAGGGAGAGTGAACTTTTTATGGCAATCATATATTACGTTCATTATCAGAGACTCTGGGTTCTTTGTGCTTTTGTGATTTAAAAAGAAATAAACCGGTTGAAGGAGAGTAATCCTGGCTGGCATCATTTTTGTCTTCTTTTGAGTTATGGTTTCTTTTCATTGCAAAAGTTAAATAAATCATATTAAAGTAAACTCATTGCAAAACATGCAATCCATCCACGTTTAAATAGACCAAAAGAAAAAAGTGTAGTGACAAGGCCGTACATGGAAAAACACACACAAGCGCTTTTGCTTTGGCGACAGAACTTGACATAGACTTCAATCATCATGTATTTGGTATTTGCAAAAATCGTAGCCATGGCAACATCCCTTTAGGGGTCCTGGGCCCGGTGTCTAGAGAAGCAGAACGCCACGAGATTTGGTATCAGACCTGGGGAAATTGTGAAACAGCTCTGTTGCACATGCCTCTTCTTGTTCCATGACTGGCTCTGTTGCAAGACTCTCCTTTACTTGGAATGAAATTGTTCCCAAAGCTTGCTTTAGCAGGTGCCTACAACAGGGTGCTCCCGACACCCCATCCACAAAATTTCTGGTCTTCCCTTTACTTAAACCAGCATTGCTCTTTTTTTCAAAAACTTTTAATTTTGTATCAGAGTATAGTCAATTAACAAACACTGCTGTGATAGTTTCAGGTGAACTGTGAAGGGACTCAGCCGCACATATACATGTATCCATTCTCCCCCACACCCCACCCCCATCCAGGCTGCACATAACACTGAGCAGCATTCACTGTGCTATGCAGTAGGTCCCTGTTCATCATCCATTTGAAGCAGAGCAGTGTGGACACGTCCATCCCAAACTCCCCAATGCCCTCCCCCCGCCTCCCCCCTGGCAAAATACATTGGTTCTGTAAGTCTCTGAGTCTCTGCTCTGTAAGTTCATTTGTATCATTTCTTCTTAGATTCTGCATATAAGGGATGTCGTACAGTATCTCTCCTTCTCTGTCTGACTTACTTCACTCAGTGTGACAGTCTCTAGGTCCATCCATGTTACAAAACAGCACTGCTTTTGCAGAGGTAATGTTGGTGATGTCAGAGAAGTGAGCGTCGTGGTCTACCAGCAAATGGATCAGAATGGGTGAGGGGGAAGAAACAGCAGAGGAGGGTGACTAGGGAAATTCAGAGACCTTTGTAAAGAAGGGGGAAAACCCAGCTGAGAGTTCATTTTGTTTTCCTGTGAGTATGCAGAGGGAGGGCTGGGGAGAGGCTGGCCCTCTGATGGACCCTGAGAAGTATCTATTTATATCCCACAGTCCACTTTTCAAGCTGATGCTCTAACCTGGAGCTCCAAAGAACTGCAGAAATCAGGAGGGAAAGGACTGCCTGCACCAAGAGAATGCGCAGGGACTCCCTTGATGGTGCAGTGGTTAAGACTTGGCCTTCCAATGTGAGGGGGTGTGGGTTCGATCCCTGGTTGAGCAGCCAAGACCCTACACTTCCTACCCTCCTGGTCAAACCAGCCAAAATATAAAACAGAAACAATATTGTAGCAAATTCAATAAAGACTTAGAAATGGTCCACATCAAAAACAATCTTAAAAGAGACTACGTAGCACACCAAATTGTTCAATGATGGTCTTGATTCTTTAATGACACGTCTGAATCACATGCGTTCATTTTCACCAAAATGTCATACTGCTGTTTGAAAATTGTTGTATAGGAAAAGGGCATTCAAACAACGAAAGATTTAAGTTCTGGCGACAACGAAGTCCTTTTCCAGGGGTGTGGTCTCCTGAAGGGCTCACGCCCCTGTTCCCTGCCTTCCTCATTTGTAAAAGTTGGAGATGTACATGTGCTCGAAGTTTCTACGAAGCTCTGACAGATGATGAATTTATGAGTCTTGCTTAAAGTGGAGGAAAGAGAGTTTCTACCGACAACAGCAACCAGGGTTCACATTTATGTGTTTCCCAAGAAAGCTAAATGGGGGCCAAGGTAAGTAAGGGCAGAGAAAGTTTCCACTTTCCAAGGTAGCAGTTGTTGAAATTCCTGTCACTGGGCACAAACAGATACACGGTGGCGATCTGGGTTTTGTTGTTGTTGCCAAAGGAGGGAGCAAAGAAACCAACCCCAATTTTGTCAGCGTCCTTGTTGTTGCCAAGCGTCCTCGCCACGGAGTTACAGGACCCCCGGCACCATCTGTTCGTCCTTTCAGAGACGTGCTTTTGTAGGGCTGCTCTGGGACATTTCTTCCCCCCTGGAATCAATGCTGAGGACATCTGCTTTAGAGACATTCTAAACCTGCGCGTTGATTGAGAGCTGAGAAGCCAAGAGACAGGGGCGGATGAGGGCGTGCTGACGGGGTAGGAGGCAGTAGGAGAGAAGGATGGCGAAGGCCCCATCTATGACACTGCTAATTTCACACTTTGCTCATAAAACTGCCTTTTCTGAAACAATTTTGCCTCAATACTGCTGGGACAGTGAGCATTTTTAATACTAGGAGATTCAGTCTTTAATCCGGAGAAAGCAATGCCAACCCACTCCAGTGTTCTTGCCTGGAGAATCCCAGGGACGGGGGAGCCTGGTGGGCTGCCGTCTACAGGGTCGCACAGTCGGACACGAATGAAGCAACTTAGCAGCAGCAGCAGCAACAGCAGCAGTCTTTAATCATACACCTTCCCATTGCTGAGATATATATATATATATATATATCATGCTTGTTAACAGGTCCCTGCTTAATTAATCTATCAAATTCACCTTAGCTATTAACACATGTGTGTTGTAGTCCTACTATGTGAGTTGACCTGTGTAGTTCGCAGAGCTGGCAGCTGACACAACTTAATCCTTATATCTTGTGAGAAACTAGGGTTCTTGGAATAGTAACTGCATCTCTCTCAACAGGCAAGATGGGGTGGTGGGATTTTATGAAGCCACTACTACTACTACTAAGTCACTTCAGTCGTGTCCGACTCTGTGTGACCCCATAGACTGCAGCCCACCAGGCTCCCCCGTCCCTGGGATTCTCCAGGCAAGAACACTGGAGTGGGTTGCCATTTCCTTCTCCAATGCATGAAAGTGAAAAGTGAAAGTGAAGTCGCTCAGTCGTGTCCGACTCTTAGCAACTCCACGGACTGCAGCCTACCAGGCTCCTCCATCCATGGGATTTTCCAGGCAACAGTACTGGAGTGGGGTGCCATTGTCTTCTCCCTTATGAAGCCACACTGAGGATGAAATAAGATGATGTGTGGGAGGGGACTGCCTAAATCATATGTCGTAATGTCTAAGAATGTGACAGGTATTTTTTCAGACGGACAAGTTCTCAAAAATCGTATTTCCCATGGAGCTACTGGAAGACATGTTCTCCAACCAAAATGAGGATCCTGAGAGAGGGGAAGGCCTGAGAACTAGGGAAGAGGGACCCAAGAGAGAGGTGAAGGGATGCTGTAGGCCCTGAATGGTCTGCACCCAGCTCTTCTGTTTCACCTCGTATCACTTTCTCCTTTTTTTCCCTCTGCTCCCTTGTTGTTCCAGTTGTGGAGACTTGCCATGGTCTTCTCTCTGCTTGAAATCAACCTCTCTTCTGCCTAATTTAACTTCAAGTCATCCTTCAGGTAAACATCAAAACCTCAGGGGAACCATCAGCAGACTTTCTCAGTCAAAATCTTCTTTTTCAGTTTCCATGGCAACATCTTCCTCTACTTTGTTCTCTGACAGTTGCAGTGCACTCTTGCATGTGTGATCATTTGGTGAATACCAGTCTCCCCCAGTGGGGTGTAAACTCCTGGCGGGCAGGAACCATGTCTGAACAAGCAGCATCTCCATTCCCCAATCCAGCGCCTGACCACAGGTAGTTGCTTGGTAATGAATAGATGAGTGAGGAAAAGGACCATGTGCATCCTCAGAGATGGGATCAAAGGTGGAGGATGTCTTCGATTGCTGATAATGGTGGTGATGGTGGTTTGCGGGCTATCTGTGTATACAGAATACTTAGATGTTTTTACAGCAAGCTGTTTTCCCTCTTTGCCTCTCTGAGTCACCTCCCACTACAAGCATCTCGAGTTGTGTGCTTACACACACACACACACACACACACACTCACACACACTCACACGTGTGCTTTGAAGCTCTGGGTGCCACCTGTGACACTGGTGATGATTCAGCAGTTCGCCATGGCAGGCATTCCTGCCAAGATCAGTTTTCTGTGAATATTGATGAGTAGAAACTTGCCAGAGTAGGAGGTTGGTGAAGGTGTGAGAGAGGGTGGGGAGGAAGGGGAGACTTGGCTGAGCAATCAAGTAGCATAAACAAAGCCTGTTAGATGTTCAAATATTTAAATACATATTTCGAGTTCTTGAGATAATTAGCCTTCAAATTTCAAAGGTGTTCTGTCTTGAAAGTTTGGGTGATGGACTATTGAATTCCTAGCTTCTTCTTACAAGCTGCATGCTAGTTTTGAAGCGTGGCTCTTGTGGGTAAAATACTGACTCATATTTTTAACATTACAAAAGAGCCATTCCATCCGAGCAGCTGTGAGCGCAGCCTCTGACTTCCTTATACGAAGGAACACCAGTCTGTGAAAAATCAAGTTATTGAATTGGCTCCTCTGTAAACGTAGAGCTTTCCTGTTCCTTGCCATTGGGCAGAAATTACTCCCCCACAATTTTCAGAGTAAAATTATTTTCTATGGCTTCGCTTTTAAAACTGTTTGTGGTCAAGACTTCGGAGTCGATGTTAACTAGTTCAATGTGATTAATCCGGAAACTAAGTAATTCATCCGTGTCGAAAATGTGTGATTAGTTTTCTCAGAGTTAAATTTAGAAATCCAGAGATTCAAGTGGTTTAGAGGTTTGGATGTAGAACAAGAGCATGTCACAGCAACCTCCCTTTCACCCAATACAAAACAAATTGAGAGACCTTTGTCTAAGAAGGATTTTCAAAGCATTTCTTTCTTTCCCTTAATATCACACCTCTGCTGATGCAGAAGGATCTGCGTCTGCAGCCCCAGGACTCTCAAGCTTTTGGGTGGTCCATCCTCTGTGGTCAAATAGTCATAGTGAAAGAAAAGCGTGCCTTTCCTTTGGATACCCGTAACTTCAAGTCTTTCCTTCTGGCTTGTTCTTGGTTAATAACATTAATAGTCCATCAGAGACAATGATAATAATAAGCAGGACAAGTGAATAATAAACTCTTATCCTACTATAGACAGTGAAGCAAACCTACACAGTAGATGTTCTTATTATCCCTTTATACTGATGAGGGCAGTGAGGTGTAACAAGGTTATGCATCTTGAAATGAAGTGGAGACAGTGGGACTCAAGTGATTCAAACTCGGGGATACCATTTAGAGCCCTCAGCAGCAGCAGCAGCAGCAAACATCACCATACTGACCGGGACCTTGCCAATCGCTCTACTCTGGACAATTAGGGTAAATTGCACATCGGTCTCACTGCTACCATCCTATAGCCTCTCCTGGTTCAGGGACGAGCCCCTGTGAGGAGGAAGTGTGTCTAATCCATCTTTCTATCTCTGATCATAACTCAGTGTCCAGCATGGAACAGCTGCCTAATAAATGTTTGATGAATGAATAAAAGTCCTAGGAAGAGACCAGGAGGTTGATGAATCTCTGATTCCCTTTACAATGGACCCTGCTTTCTTCTGTCTTGGAAGGGCTCCTCCTGCTCTACTTGTTGGACCTATGTGTATGGAAAGTGACAAGATCATGATTAAACTGTAGAGACTGAGCTGTGACTCAAGGAACAGTGGTGGCATAGAAACTCTTGAAAATATTAGAAGCAAGCAAACAAACCTACCGTGTTTCCTCTTTGTGGTTTTGCAGGCTAGCTCTCACCTGTTGGTGTGGACACTCTGTGAACACAGTTGGGGTGATTGCTTGATGGGCTCCATATTCACCTGTTTTGTTATTTTCTTTCAATTTATTTTTTTAATTGGAGGAAAATTGCTTTACAATGTTGCATTGGTTTCTGCCATACAACAACGCAAATCAGCCATAATTCACTTGTGCTTGTTAATCTGATTCTACCATAACTCATTCCCCAATTCTTGGATATTTATCTGCCTGTGAATCCTTGACTTGGCGACTTGAACTATTCACCTTTAGAAAGAACCACAAAACCATGTGTTCACTTCTAATCCAGGAAACAGTGGAATTTCTGATCAGGTGATTGTTTTCAGTTGAAAATTATGGTCACGTGGATATGTGGGATGTTATTTGGAGCACATATATTAAAATTCATGATCCTAGATATAAAGAAAAATGGGTTGGTTCAAATTTGTCCTGTTTAAGAGAAACTTTAACACAGTTGAGAAATAATTTCATTAAGGTCAGGTGAAGGAGCCTCTTAGAAAATTTGACAAATTTCTCTCCCTACTTCCTTTACTTACATTTTCTATTCTGCCTTCTTTGGTTACCTCTCACGTTATCATGGCTGCCCTTCTGTCTCTGCCTGCCCTCCTGTCTTCTGCGTGGCCCCCTAAAAGTCCTATAACCTGGGTTCACTCCTCTCTTGGGCACACTTTATCCAGCCTTTTAACTTTTTATTTTATACTGGAGTATAGCTGATTAACAATGTTCTGATACTTTCAGTGAACAGCAAAAGGACTCAGCCATATACACACAGGTATCCATTCTCCCCCAAACTCTGCTCCCATCCAGGCTGCTACATGACATTGAACAGAATTCCCTGTGCTATACAGTAGGTCCTTACTGGGTATTCATTTTAAGTATCTCAGTGTTTGGGATAGACATATACACACTGCTATATCCAGCCTTTTAGACGAGATCAGGGACGTTCAGCATGGTATGGCCTTTTAATCACAGACATGGGCAGCCTCCAGATCCTGCACATATTTCTGTTTCATAGACAATGAAATCAACTCAGAGAGGTTGAGTGACTTGCCCAAAGTCACAGAGCCAGGCCAAGGCCAGACTCATACTGGACTCAAGTCTATAATCTACTTCTCTAATTACTAAGTCTGCCTCTCTATCACTTTATTTACATTTGCATTCTCTTCTGATTAATTTAAACTCTTAGTATGAAACAATGTAGAAGGGAGAATTTAATTTGATTTTAAATTTTTAGCTGGAATAACTGGATAAGTAAGACTATGGTATAGTAATACCATAGTTTAATTTATTTCTATATGATTATTTATTATTCATATATGTTATATTATTAACCATTATATTATTTATAGACATATTTCCCTGATATTAACTTTGAAATGAGTTTATGTTTAATATTTTAAGAAATAAAAACTAGATTTTAGGTCTTTATGTATTTGATATTGGTGACAGATTGCTGTTGTCTTTTTCAAAATATTTTTCCTTTATTTCCCAAATCAGAATGCCCTGATTTAGCTGTGTATATTGCCATCCAGTATAAAGACTACATTTTTCAGTTGTCTTTACAGCTTGAGGTGACTGTATCTCTAAGTTCTACCTAATGAACCCTGAAAGGAAGTGTCAGAGAACCTCTTTCTCCTTCCTCATTTTTAAAATTAATTTTTGTTGGAGAATAGTTGCTCACTGTTTCGGCTGAAATGTAGATATAAAGTCTGGCACTTGGGAGTTTTTTGGACCATTAGGCAATATGCTAAATAAAGATGAGTAGAGGAGCAAGATAAGGAGTTTGGGACACTGTTGATCGTGGAATCCCCGTATCAGTCTTGGTCTGCCTACTTCCAGACTTCTTTTTAGGTGAGAGGAAAATAAACTTGTGTATTGTTAAAACCATTACCATTTATTAATTTATTATATGCAGCTTCACCAAATCTAAGTGATATGGTAGGCTAAATGACTTGAGTAGCATTGTTTTAGAAGGCATTGGAGAGTTCGGGAATAAACCATTCTACACATGAGGCAAGTAAGCCCCTGAACTCACTGAAGAAGGTGAGGACCTAGACTTTCTGAATTCCTGAAAACTTTAAGCAAATTATGTAATGGCTTTTGTGAATAAGTAGAAGACAAAAAAATGCTTCAAATAAAACATAGAAAGCATTCTAATTTGCTTTAATTTTATTTCCCTGAAAAAGGATCTTTCAGAGGAAACAGAAATGATGCTCTGGTCCTTGGGTCCTCTTCTGGGACTTTCAAGGTAGTCCAAGATTCCAAATAACTGAGAGTGAATGAAGGCATCTTCATTCCCTTGTAATTCATAAATAATATTGTCAGAGTCACTTAATAATACACAGCTGACATCTGGATCTAAATAACAACTGGTCTGAGTGACATTCAAATGTTTTTGTTCTAACCAAATCCACACCCAAATTATTTCTAGCTTCACATTTTGATGTTAGCAGTTCTTTAAAAAATGTCAGAGGAGATGAAAGCCAAGAGATCCACAAGGATACTTTATTTCTAAGCCTTAAAAGTTCTTCTTATCAGCATCAAATCTAAAGAATGATATTACATTTTAATTCTAATTTTGGAATTTGGTGTGGTCAAAGTACTTTGCCTCCATGTAATTACCTTAATTGTGTTGCACGGAGGCACTGAAAGTTGCTGTTATGCACTGGGGTATCAGTATTTCTGTAGTATCGTGCAAGAGGAGAGCATCTTATAGCTTTTTTATCTGCAAGGCAGAGCTTGGGGCAGTGTGCGCTCCTGAAAAAAATCAAAGGAGCATGAATAATCCTAAGGATGTAATTGTGGATTCCTGGGAGCACCAGGGATCCCATGCTGTTTCTTCACTTCTCAGGTGGTTTCATGGTGATCATGGCCATCTCTGCTTGTTTTATACACGAACTTCAAAGTGAATTATATCTCGCTAGATTGGTGACTTTGCTTTCCAACTCTGTTTTATGAATTATTTAGAAGCCTGTGAACTCTGAGCTGATGGCTGACTAGATCAATGAAATCCTTCCTCTGAAAAACCTATTCCTAGACTCTTTGTGGAGACCATGTGGATGAGAACTATATAATCCTGAGGTCCTTTAAAAGAATGGAAATGATTTCTGACGTTAGCTTGTCACCTTTTAGTCTTGCATACACAGGTTCAGGCTTTTTGTAGACGTCATTAGAAGGACATTAACCCTGGAACTGACATCGAAATTCACTTCCTCTCTTGGACTGATCTGAGTGGTTCTAGTTTAATTGACCTTAAGAGTCAAGGTAAAAACCACATTTCCTTTTCTGGCTTACCAAAATGGAAAACAATATGGTATTCCGGAAAAAATTTCATGAAACATGATGGAAACCTTCAATGTTAAGTATTAATATTTTTTGGATGGAATACAGGAGGAATGAAGAAAATAAGGCTCTGGATGCTTTACAGTTCCCTAATTTTTCGAAGCGGAGAGGGAACTCCAGTAAACACACATCAGTTGGCTGCAGTGTATTATTTTAACACTTGTCGTGTTCTACTTTCAGAGGCTGTGCGGTTAGTCATCACCGAGAAGCAATTCATGCATCAGGAGCATTCATTACCCAACAACGTGCATAACTGACTCACCACACCCTCAAATTAACCATTTGAAGCTGGTGGAGTGAAGCCTTTCATCTGTTGCAATCATAACTGGCAGGGTCCTTGGATGCCCTTGATACCCACCAACCCTCCTTCTTCCAGGTTCTTTCTTGACTATTTATAACTGGCAAACTTATTTTTGTTGAAGAGCTATAAAGATTGGCATTGATGGTAGTCTTGTTTGTGCTGGGAGAGCTTCTGCTTTCAGCTTTCCTGAGTTCGCTTGATTTTCCAATCAGATATATTCAATGCGGTTGCCAGCTGGAGGCAGTGGTGGGAAGACCTACCCCAGCAGTACAAAGACCCGGCCGAGGCACTGATCAGTCCTGAACATCTGCCTGGGAGAAATCTCATTTATTCTCTTGGAAGCGTGGCAAGGACTTCTCTTTTTTCCCCCTTGTCTTTGCATCAAAGGGCAGCTTCGTAATGTGTTTGTGATCTGGCCATAGTGGGCAGACCCGTGAGTGCAGCTGGGGTGGAGGTGCGTGTCTCGCAGTGGGCGATGCATCAGCTGCTCTTCCATGGGGAGCGTCGGGAGGCAGTTTCTCCGTGGTTGCTAGGGATGCGTTCAATATCCCAATGCTCTGTGCTCAAAATGGGGAAAAACTGACATTCTGACTTCCCCTGTGAGAGTGGAGTACGTGATTCACAGACCTTCTGCAGCATTAATCAAGCCATGTTTACATGGAAAGAAGCCAAAACAGCCACAGCCAAGAGCTGCGTTAGGGAAGCCAAGTGGTGATGTCATCTGGGCAGAGCAGCCCCGGCAAACCACTTAGCTGGCTTAGGTGCCTAGTATTTAGCCATGGAGCAAATCCCAGTTAAGTGTCAGAGGAACACCATGGCGTTGGGCCCCAATCTTGGGATTTACATGGTTGTACTACGGTTTGTTTATCAAATAGTGTAACATCATCATTTGTTATTATCTCAAGTGAGAAACAGCCTGATCCACTGGTGATGGCAATAAGAGAGTTCTCAGTTTTGTAGGGAATAAGTGTGTGCACGCGTACACACACACACACTCAAAATAAAGGAAAGGATGCTATTGTACTTGGTGAGGCGATGCACTATTTCTTATTCCAATCATATTTCTTCTTTTGGTATATGTGTTCAATTTGCCACAGGCTTCTCCCAAGATGGAATTGTTCTTACCACCAAAGAATTTCAGAGGAGAACGTTGGGCTTGGGGGCGTCCCTTGTGGCTCAGTGGTAAAGAATCTGCCTGCCAATGCAGAAGACACAAGTTGAATCCCTGGATTGGGAAGATCCCTTGGAAAAGGGAATGGTTACCCACTCCAGTTGATGAGTGTGATGCTCTTGTCTGTACAGTCCCTCGCTATTATTAGGAACCTACTTTTAGCCGAGCCTCTAGAACCATAAAATGTATCCTTAGGGTATTGTAAGGCCTTGCCGTGTGTTAAGTGTTGAGATGAATCAGGCATTAAAACCTCAGTGGTGGAAGCCATGGTCATGGTTTTCATCTGGAAGAAGTTTAGTTCAGACAATCTGTCAATATGGTAGTTTTTCTCTGAGAAGCACAGTGGAATTTGGCCATTGTAGGGTAATCCTATTAATGCCTGAATTCCAGGCATTGCTTTTTTAGGACACCCTTGAATTAGCTATTCTGGATGAAAATCAGATACTTCCAAGTTAGAATTGGGGTCCATTTCTAAAGGATTCATGTGTGTTAGTCACTCAGTTGTGTTCAAGTCTTTGTGACCCCATGGACTGTAGCCTGCCAGACTCCTCTGTCCATGGAATTCTCCGGGCAAGAATTCCAGGCAGGAATACTGGAATGGGTAGCCATTCCCCATAAAATCATCAAAATAAGGTTTTTTCTTTCTTTCTTTTAAAGCAAGCAACACCAAACCAAAAGACTCAGAATCAGGTTCATCCAGAAACTGACAAATAGCCCTTGAATAATTGTAGTTAGTTTTACTCTGTTTTGTATACAAAAACTTAGAATTTTTTTTTTTTGAGCAAAAAAATAAAAAGTGAGCAAAAGAGGGATCTGAACTTTTTATTTGAGCCAATAACTCAATTTAAAGGAGGAATTGTACAGCTATTATCCATTGAGGGGTATAGATGGCAGTTTCCTCATGGAGCTCTGGGGCCTGTACTGGGGTTGTCAGTGGGGTAAGGACTTCAATGAGTTAGTGAAATAGTCTGCAAAGAATAACCAGGTCCAACTGTCTTTATAAGATAATTCTTGAAGAAAAGTTTGCTCTCAGGCTTAGACAAGGCAATGGCAGCAGGCTTGAAATAACCTGACTTTTTGGAAGCAGAGATTCCACTTTCTGATAGGAACTGACACAACACTTAATCTTCTGAGGCAGAAAAAATGGAGTTTCGTGCAATTTAGGAGACTTTCAGAACAGTTCTTTAAAGCGAAGGTCCTTTCTGCTTTGGCTTGAGGTGTCAAGCCCAGTTTCTCGGGCTCTACTTAGGTTTTCCCAGCTGGGATTCCATCTTGGCTTTTTCTTAAATATATTATGAAATTTCATAGTATGACATGCTCATCCAACCAGCTCCCCAGTTATGTAGCATGGGAAGTTAGTTCCCTCCCTTAACAAGAACAGCAGGCAATTTCCTTACTTCTTGAATATGTGTTTGACAACCACCTACCCAAGAGGTGTCTGGCATTTTGGTGGGGAAAGAAATGATTTGTTCAAGATCCTTGACAACAATCTTGCTTCATAAATACCATATCATTTTATGAAAACATACTCCCAATTGCCTTCTTTTGTCAGAGAATATTAATTGTGAACCTGTGAAGATTAAGAAATATTGTGACCTGTGGTTGCTAACCACTCAAGCCTCAAACACTTTTTTTTTTTGTTTGTTTCAAGTCATATATACTTCATTTCCCCCTTATTAAGATTAAAATGAACTACATGGCCCCAGTTAGATTTGGTCATTAGCCACGTAAATTAACCAATGAGGATGATAAAATCAACAGTTAGGATGCTACAAGAAACTTTTGGGTTCCTGTCTGTATAAAATTAAAAGGGATCTTGTTAAATAGTTTTCACATTGGGCCATGAGAGGCATGACCATGTAACATTCTTTAAAGGAAAATGTTTTCATTTTTGGAACAAATGTTAATATGAGTACAAGCAGGAATCAGAATTGCAAAATTCATCTGTATAGTTGTGAATGAAGGAAAAAGCAACTCTCTTTCCTAGTCATAATTATGGAGCATGCAACTTTACTTAACTTTGAAATCCTTTTATTATCACTAGGGAAATATTTGAGTGACTGTTATGGAGTCTTTCAAATTGTGCCATGTGACTTCTTCAAAGAGCTTTAAGAATAGTGCATGCTTTCAACCATACACCCTTCAGATGCTGGTTTCATAGCATTGGAGCAAAGCATGGGTTTGGGGCACTCCATGAGATATTTAGAGATTCAAAAGAATACTGAACCAGAGTTTCCCAATATGTCTATCACCTTTGCCAGTAACTGCTAGTTCAGTCTTTTCCCCTTTACCAGAAATTCACAGCCCCTCCTCCAAGCAGAGGTAAAAAGCATTTGAGTGCAGCCAGAGAGGAGTCCCCACACCCAGCCCCAAATCGCCACGAAGTCTTCACCCCAATTCCTCTCCACCCATATACTTGTTTTGAGGAACGTTTTCTCCCAGGTTCTTACTAGCTGATTTGGGTTCGTGTACAAGAGCCAGTGTGGTGAGAGGTGAGAACAGACAGGATTTGGGGTCAACTCTTTTGACCCTGTTGTCCTGTGGAGTGAGGGTGGCAGGATTATTAATGGACCGAAAACCTCAAATGAACAAACCAGGAACAAAATAATTAGAAGGGCCACGTCTAGGCATAACAAAGGGTGGTGATATGAATAGCCCAGGGGAAAGTCGTGTCTCCTGTCAGGTTTGGGTTTGTTCAGAGATAGCTCATCTCACAGTTATCAGAAACAACCGCTGAGGCGTGAAGCAGTCAGCCCGGTCCTTTCTCTTGTGTGGGTGGCAGCAGCAGGCTGTGGCTCAGGTCTCTGGTGGGGCTCACGTCCCATTCGCTTTCGTAGATTTTCCCTTTTTGCATCCTTTTGTCTTTAGAGTGGGAGTACCATCTCCATAGTGTCTACGGCAGCGCGTACCTTAGCTTGGCTCTGTCTGGACACTTCCAGAATAGGAAGATTCGTGCACAACTGTTAATAGCTAAGTGGAGACCAATTTTTGGAGGGCAGTGGCTTTTGCAGGCTCTAGGTCACACCCCAAGTGCCACAGAAAGAAAGCACCTATGGAAGCCCTCCACTGGAATGCCACTCATTTGGAAATTATAGGTCAGAAGTTCAGTGTTTTGGGACTTAATTTTTCTCCTGAATGTGAAAGCATTAGTCACTCAATTGTGTCTGACTCTTTGCAACTCCATGGGACTGTAGCCTGCTAGGTTCCTCTGTCCATGAAATTCTCCAGGCAAGAATACTGGAGTGGTTGCCATTTCTTCCTCCAGAGGATCGTCCCAACCCAGGGATTGAACCCGGGTCTCCCACATTGCTAGCAGATTCTTTCCCATCCGAGCCACCTGGGAAGCCCATTTTTCTCCTGGGTCCCCAGCACTTAAGCTTAGGTTACCAACTAGGTGTTGAGCAGAGACTCTTTTCTTTTTTTAAAATGTTAACTTTTATTTAATTTGAAAAAAAATTTTTTTTTATCTATGCTATGTAGCATCTGGAATCTTAGTTCCCTGACCAGGAATTGAACCTACGCCCCCCTGGATTGGGAGTGCGGAGTCTTGACTACTGGACCACCAGGGAAGTCCTCAGCCTCTTCTTTTAATTTGTTTAATGTGGTAGCCAGGTAAGTTTTTAAAGTGAAAGAAAAAGCAATGAATGGGGGGAAATAGAAACACAAAATCGAAGGATGATACAACATGTTCATCTTTTCAGCTCTTTCATATAAATTTAAAAATCATGTCATCAAGGCCACAAAACATTTTGTAGGAATTTTTTATGGCTATTATTTATTTATTCATTAAAATGAGGAGAAATGACATTGTGACAATACCAAGTATTAAAATACTAACAATTCTTCCAATTCTTGTATGTGTTGAAAGTGAAGTCGCTCAGTCATGTCCGACTCTTTGTGACCCCATGTGCTGTAGCCTACCAGGCTCCTCAGTCTGTGGAATTTTCCAGGCAAGAGTACTGGAGTGGGTTGCCATTTCCTTCTCCAGGGGATCTTCCCAACCCAGGGATTGAACCTGGGTCTCCCGCACTGCAGGCAGATGCTTTACCCTCTGAGCCACCAAGGTATGTGTTACCTTCATCCATTTATTTAAAAAGTCTTTTCAAAGATAGTCTTGTATATATATGTGCATATATATATGATAGTCTTGCATGTACATCATGATATATATTGTGAATGTGTGCTCAGTAGCTTCAGTTGTGTCTGACTCTTTGCGGCCCCATGGACTGTAGCTTGCCCAGTTCCTCTATCCATGGGACTCCCTAGGCAAGAATACTGGAATGGGTTGCCATTTCCTTCTCCAGAGATATATGGTATGTAATATATATTATATATTTAGATTTATTCCTAGGTATTTTATATTTTTGTGAGTTTATAGATTGTGTCTCTATTTTTTAAAACACTTTGCCTGTTCTTTTTTGTATTGAAGTATAATTGATTTACAATATTATGTTAGTTTCAGGTGTACAGAAAAGTTATTCATATATATATTCTTTTGCAGATTCTTTTCCCTCATAGATTATTACGAAATATTGAATATAGTTCCTTGTGCTATACAATAGATCTTTTGTTGGTTATCTATTTTACATATAATAGTGTGTATGTGTTAATCTCAATTCCTAATTCCCCCCGCCCCCAATATGGTATCTTTAAGCAAATTTAATTTCCTGATTGTTTTTGGCATAAAGGCATAAAATTGATTTTGTGTATTGATCTTGTATCTGGCTATGCAGGAGATGAAAGTTTGATCCCTGGGTCAGAAAGATCCCCAGGAGAAGGAAATGGCAACCCGCCCCAGTATTCTTGCCTGGAAAATCCCATGGACAGAGGATCCTGGCAGGCTACAGCCCATGGGGTTGCAAAAGAATCGGATACGACTTAACAACAACAAAGGACAATTCTAATTTCTTTCTAATCATCATATATGTATTTATTTTCCTTGCTTTATGACATTGGTTAAAATATCCTGTACAAGATGTATGAAGAGAGGTAAATAGTGGGCCTTTATCTTGTGTGTAATCTCAAAGAGAAAGATTTTAGTTTTCCCTTTTCTCTTTCTATTTTTTTGTGGAAATGATTTATCAGATTGAGAAAGTCTCCCCCTTTCCTGTTTTACTAACAGTTTTTAAATATCATTGGCTTTTATGAAACATTTTCTCCTTTTTAAAAACTAAATATGGAGTGTTCACTGTGGTTGACTTTTTGAATATGAAAGCAATTTTGCATTCTTGGAATCAAGTTACTTGGTTGTGATGTGTTATTTTCTCAAAATATCTCCCAATTTCTTTGCTAATATTCTGGTTGGGATTTTTATATCCTGAGCATGGGTCAGCTGGCTTTGAATTGTCTGTCTTGCAGTGTCTCTGCAGGGCTTTGGTATCTATGTCATGATGTGTTCACAGAACGAAGCTGGGAGCGTTCCTTATGTTTTTGTGCAGAATTTAAGTAGCTTGGCATTATTTCTTGCTTTCTAGTGTTGCTATCTGGGCCTGCTGTTTTAAACTACGGGTTCTCCGTAATAGGATCATTTACATGTTCTGGTTTTGGGGAGGGGGGATCAGTTTTGAAAAGTTGTATATCTCTAGGAATGTAGTTTTACTATATTTGCAAGTTTACTGGCATGGAATTCTTCAAATATCTTCTTACTCTTCTTCCAAAGTTATGCAGGATCTGTAATCCTCCTCCTCACCACCCATTTTTAAATTTATGCTATGTTTTTAAGACAGCTCTCTTTTTCTGGACCACTTTTGCCAGATTTTATCAAATGTATTAATATTTTCAGAGGACTAAGTTTTGGCTTTGCTAATTCTTTCTATTATGTACTTGTTTCCACTTCATTGTTCTCTTCTGTTAAATTTATTATTTTATTTTATGTTCTTTGAATCTTATTTGCTTTCCTTCTTTTAACTTCTTGAGATTGATGGTTAGTCATTGATTTTTAGCCTTTTATTCTTTTTTAATATATTTATTTAAATTTATAAATTTTTATATAAACACCATCCCTGGTTTCATCCTGATATACAGTGTTTTCTAATTCCTACCATGATTTCTTTTTTAACTATAGGTTATTTAAAAGTTATTTCTGAATTTTCAATTAATATGTATTTGAAAATAATGTACAAGGATTTAAAAATTTTTTTGGTTATGGATTTCTGGCCTAATTATGTTATAGACAGAAAATATATAATTTCAATCTAATGAAATTCACTGAGATTTGCTTTATAGTTTGGCATACAGTGGGCTTTTGTAAAAGTTCTGTATGTGCTGTTAAAATTGATGACTTTTGTGCTTATCAGATGAAGAATCCTCTGTTGGTCCACTGGATCAATTTGCAAATTATCTTATTCAATCTTCTATATTTTTAGTGATTGAACTTTTCTGCTTATTCTTTCATTTCTTGAGAAATATTTGTTCAGTTCTCTTAAAATGATTGAGAGTTGTCTATTTATTATTGCAGTTCTATCAATTTTTTTGTTCTGAAATAATATTTATAAATTCATTGCTAAATACAGCAGCACCATCTCCACCAATAACAACACAGTAACAACACACCAGGACTCAAATAAGCTGTGTACTCTTTGCCATCATAAGGGGTTCTTTGATTAAATAACACTATTTGGACTAAAATCTATATTTTATAACCATCATACATCATATCATAACATCTGTTTGACAGGTGCAAAAGTGTTCTTAATTGGTGTAGAAAGAATAATCTCAAGTGTGTGAACCCCGTTCAGCAGGGTCTAATTGAAACCCTGCTAATGTTATACATAAACATATACATGTCATGATTGTTCCAACTAACAATCAGTTGACAAATATTATCCGTTATTTATCATGTGCTCAACATTCAACTGGGTACTGGGAAACATGAAGGTTGAAAACCCAATTCTCAATGAGTTATTATTTTCGATGAAGAAATAAGTGCATCTTTCTATGATGTTTTTCTAACATTTCTACTTCCTTATCTGAAGTTTTTTTGTATAAATAATTGTCTTAGAATAGAGTGAGATGATAGTATTTGCCACAAAAGTATTGTCTTTTCTTTCTTCTCCTCAAATATATAAAAGCTGCTCATTCTTGTTCAAGGTTCATTTTAAATACTCTTCAAAGCTTTCTGATCATCTTGATCCCTAGCTGCCTCTTTCTCTCTTAAAAACCTTCAACAAATATTAGCAAACCAAATTCAGCAATGCATAAAAAGGATCATACACCATGATCAAATGGGATTTAACCTGAGATGCAGGGATGGTTCAATATCTACAGATAAATCAGTGTGATACACCACATTAACAAAACAAAGGATAAAAATTCACATGATCATCTCAACAGATGCAGGAAAAGCATTTGACAAGATTCAACAGCCATTCACGATAAAAATTTTCAAAAAACTTGGTATAGAGGGAGCGTGTCTCAACATAATAAAGGTCATTTATGACCAACTTACAGCTGATATCATATTCAATGGTGAAAGGCTGAAAGTATTTCCTTTAAGATCAGGAACAAGACAAGGATTCCCACTCTCACTTCTATTTAACAAAGTGTTGGAAGTCCTGGCTGTAGCAATTAGACAGGAAAAGGAGCAAAAGTATCCAAATTGGAAGAAGTAAAACTCTCACTGTTAGCAGATAACATGACACTATAGCAAGGAAATCCTGAAGTTGCCACCACAAAACTGTTAAGAATGACAGATGAGCTTAGCAAAGTTGCAGGATACAAGATTAATATCCAGAAATGTGTTGCTTTTCTATACACTATTAGTAAACTATCAGAAAAAGAAAATAAGAAAGCAAAGAATAAAATACCTAGGAGTGAATTTAACCAAGGAGGTGAAAGACATAGGCTTTGAATTTCTACAGCAGTTTGGCTAACTAGTAGACCAGTAATAGCACACTAGTGTATGCCAGTACTTGACATATACTATCTTTGGCTCAAATAATAATTCATTACTTCCTAGGTGTCTGTCTTACATTTTAGATCAAATGTTCCATGTGGGCTGTAATTATATCTTACACATCACTGTTTCCTCGATGACAGAATTTTGCTTTCAGTGAATTCAATAAATATTTGTTGATTGGTTAATTGTCTAGGTTGGAGAATAAGCTATAGTCTTCTAAGAATCAATCATTTAATTGATCCCTAGTAAATACATTCATGATCTTCTCAGGTGGCTCAGTGATAAAAAATCTGCTTACCAATGCAGGAGACATGGTTTGATCTGGTCCAGCAAGAACTCCTGGAGAAGGAAATGGCAAGCCACTCCAGTATTCTTACTTGGAAAATCCTATGAACAGAGGAACCTGGTGGGCTACAGTCCCTGGGGTTGCAGAGTCAGAAATGACTGAGTGACTGAGTATAACATAACACAAGTACCTTCATAAGTACTAATGCTTCCATATTTCACCTTAATGGGTTGTTCAATTTACATTTGTTTGGCTGACATATACTATGAAGGCTCTTTATGTATCAGTTGGTAAGTAGATGTTTGCAAGCAATATCTTCTCTAAATCACTCTTATGTTTTTATATACCATGAATGCACAATGATCATTCTGGATTAAAATAAGGCCTTTATTTTTAAAGTAAAAATGTCATTTAATCAGTCTAAAGTTGATTAAGTTAGAATTTCTAACAATGTACATAAATTGTCTTTACCTCGTGTTTGAGGTTATCATTGGGTGTGAGGCTTTTCTGCAGCTGAGACTGAAAAGCCCTGTGTAGTTCCCTGCTGTTGTTTTCACTCTATGCCCATGTGAGGACGTGCCCTTGGTTTGTGGTTATGACCAAAGAACATATAGAGACTGAGGTGTTTATCTTATGCACGGCATGATGCATGAGCTCTCAGTAGCACTTCATCTTCAACTGCCGCTTCTTAACTTGGCCAACCAGTTGCTTCTACTGTTTCCTAACACTCGACAGCTCAGCCATATGGCTTGCAGTTGTGAAACGGTGTCCTTGGGCCCTCTT
This sequence comes from Bison bison bison, assembly GCF_000754665.1. Taxonomy (NCBI): domain Eukaryota; kingdom Metazoa; phylum Chordata; class Mammalia; order Artiodactyla; family Bovidae; genus Bison; species Bison bison. Next base: position 1,839,810 of record NW_011494895.1, on the reverse strand, counting down.
TTAAAATACATTTACTCTGAATAATATCTAGTGAGTGACTATGATGTGCCAGGAAATTCTGTAAAATATCTTTCATTGCTTCCTCATTCTGCAGATGAGAAAGCTGAGGCTCAAAGAGTCTCTGAGGTTCATCCAAAATAGCTAAGCTAGAAAATGCAGGAGATGGGATTCATGCTCAAGCTCTTGGACTCCAAGTTCTTTATTCCTCACACAGGGAAACATTGTCGCTATTTGTGGCATTTCCACATCAGTTTTATATGAATAAAACAGTAAAAACCCCACATAATTTATCTTTATACATACAATTTTTTGATAGTATCTAATCAGCTGCTGTTCACTCGCTAAGTAGTGTCCAACTCTTTGTGACCCCATGGACTGCAGCACACCAGGCTTCCCTGTCCTTCACTGTCTCCCAGAGCTTGCTCAAACTCATGTCCATTGAGCCAGTGATACCATCCAACCATCTCATCTTCTATTGCCCCCTTCTCCTCCTGCTGTCAGTCTTTCCCAGCATCAGGGTCTTTTCCAATGGGTTGATCGTTGTATCAAGTAGTCAAAGTATTGGAGCGTCAGCTTCAGTATCAGTCCTTCCAATGAACATTCAGGGTTGAGTTTCTTTAGGGTTGACTGTTTGATCTCCTTGCAGTCCAAGGAACTCTCAAGAGTCTTCTCCAGTACCACAATTTGAAAGCATCAGTTCTTCAGTACTCAGCCTTCTTTGTGGTCACTGATTAGATACTCTGCTTTAAGTATCTAATCAGTGACCAAGTTCAAAATTCTAGTTCTTTACTGCTTCTCCTGTGCAGCCCTTCCCAGCTCCATGGCTATCACTTTATTTCAGACTCTTACCATTTATTATCTGGAACATCAAAGTCAATCACACCCTCCACCCAGTGCCAGTGGAATCATTTACAAACAACTATTGGATCACATTTGTGCACTGACTTTAAATCATTTTATGGTTTCCTACTGACAACTGAAAGAAGTCAAGACTTCTGAATGGAGCACACCAGGCTGGCCCTTCCCAAATCTGTCTCGTCTTACATTTGCGACAGCCTCTTTTATACCAAACTACCATCAAGACCTACTATTCAACTTTGTTTCTCTGGTATGTCACCTACCCTTCCACTACTTGGTAATTCCTATGCAACCCTCATAATCCCTTTCAAGTGTCACCATTTTGAAATAGTTTTCTAAAACTCTTATGAGAATTTACCACTCCCTCCTCTATGCCTCTACTCTATCCTGTTTAGAATTCCATTAAAGCCCCTGTGATACTCAAGGATTCTTTATTTATTTACTCTTAGTGTCTAAGTTTCTTGGGCTTCAAGCTCCTTGAAAACACAAATGATGCTGTAAATGCCTTTCGTGGGTGCCCAGCAGAGTACCTGTCCATTAGCTCTTAATAAATGTTTGCCCCAAAATTTAATTAACTTTCTCAAAAGATTTTACAAGGACAGAAAACAATTCTTTACATCCTGGAGAAAATGCTTTGAGGGGAGATAAAGTCAAACAAAAGCAAGGAAAAAAGTAACATTACTGTGTAGTTGGTATTTTAAATTTGTGGTGGGTTGAAAGAGTAGAAGGTTAAAAGAGATGGGAGTTGGGTGAAGATTAACCAGCAGGGGATGAAAAGCTCAAAAGGGCTGAGTTCAAGGGGGAAGAGACAGATAAGGACAAGGAGGAGAGATGATCTGATTGGGCAGTTATGATGAACTTAACACAAAGGTCATGTCATAGCAGAGTAGGTGCTTTATTTTAATTTTGATCCTTTATACTGTATAACCAGAGGATGCAAAGCTGTCAGCCATTAGTCCTTGGCATGGGAAATTTCAGGGCATGGACTGGGAAGAGCGTAGGGGTGGGCAGAATGTGGGTTAAAGAAAGGATGGGCCAGGGAAGTGTTAGTGGCTCAGTCGTGTCCAACACTTATCAACCCCATGGACTGTACCCTGTTAGGCTCCTCTGTCCATGGAATTCTCCAGTCAAGAATACTGGAGTGGGCAGCCATTTCCTTCTCCAGGGAATCTTCCTGTCCTAGGAATCAAACCTGGGTCTCCACACTGCAGGCAGATTCTTCGCCATCTGAGCCACCAGGGAAGCCAGAGAAGGATGCTAAGCAAAATCATCCCACAGTGAATTCTGGAAGGCTTTAGAATATCAAGATGATCCAGGGATTTACTTCCTTCTAGATAGGTGTTTAAAAAGTGTAAGAATGAAAGTAAATCTTCTAACAACACTTCCAATTACCTCTTTTTCTGATCTCATCAATATTTTAGTTAATTTACGAATTATTTACTTTGTAGGACACCCAGTAAGCTTTCCACTGCTTTCTAGACTTTCATCTGCCACATTTGGCTTTCATGAAATATTCTACAAATTCACCACAATTAGCTTAATTAATTGTATTTTATGACTTTGGTTCAGAATGCCAGAATTTCAGTGCCAGTTTCATTGTGTTCATTAAACCTCAAGAGTATCTTTCAGATATTGGCTTTCAGACCTCTCTTTTTGAATACGTTGCTATTTACTTACTATGTGCCAAAGCCACCATGTCAATGTAATTGAAAACAAGCAAGAAAGAGACTGGAGGGCTCAGATGAATGGAAATGTGATACACACCCTTTCACCCACAGCCCATTGGCTGGGATCCAGGAGAGGCTGATGGGGACGAGAAGTAATTACCATCTGATGGCTGGACAATGGTCTGTGTGAAATGAGCTGGTTATCTCAAGTCTAGTTCCTCATGGACAGGTGTTCATTTTGCAGTTTCCACCTTCCCTGACAGCAGCCGTGGGACCGAATGAGTCAGAGAGACCAAAACCACCTTCCCTATTATTTGAGATTGGACGCTCATTAGTGATACAAGCAAACTTCTGGCTCTTGCCTTCAACTTTTCAATAGATAAGCAGAGAATGAGACGGTGAATATCTAATCAAGCTCTCTCCCTCTCTTTTTCTTCCCATGAGGGTAAAAGTTATTTGTAAAACAAGGACAAATGTTAGGCATTTCCCATTTGTCGATTTAATTAACATGGATGCTATGGTACCAAAGGAAAAACACAATCGGGGAGTGGGGTGGAAACTGAGAACAATATGACTTTTTTTTAGCACTATAGCAATGTGCCCTGAACCCTTAAAATTCCAGTCTTGCCTTATAAACCACTGCAGAATAAAAATAAGGAAAACTCACTTTCCACATCTGTTATGAAAGTCTTAGAAAACAACCCAACTCCATATCAATATTATTATCCATCCTGCCAAAGCCGAAGAAGATTTCCCCTACTCATTTGAGCAAAAGATTTTCCAAACTTTATAAATATTGTTATGTCTCTCAAATGCATTACCTCACAGGTCTCTTCTGAAAAGTATCCAAATTCTGCATTAAGGCACTTGTGGGAAAAGTAGAAAAAATAAATGGTTTACTTTAAATGGGATTTGGAAAGGGTATGATTACGGTCTGAAATGTATCGCTCTGACATAGTAAAACTGAACTTCCTAATGGATTCTGAAATTTTGAGTAAGCATTAAATCCATTTATTGAACTCCTTTCTGTATGTCTAAAAGTTACAATAAATACATACATATTTTCTCCCCCTGATGGGTTTTCTGCAGTGAAGGGCATCATACATTATTTGCATAGGATGCACTTGAAGGATGCTGAGGGCACAAAGCTGAAGGCTATACCTGAGTGCAAGGAGAGAGGCAAAATGCTTTCCAAGTGAACAATTAGGGATGTGAATAGAGAGAGATTAGCCTGGCTTTGCCGCATAAAGAAGAATTGCTAAACTACGCAGGGCAAAATGTCCTTCAATAGACTTACAAATGCACCCCTTCTCTACCCACCGTGTTTTTATGTCATCAGGTAACCAGAGCTGAACTGTGTCCAGAAACACATTAGATCTTGCACTTCGGTGGTGCCAGGCAGACAAATAGACAGAAGGACATACAATGGCAAAATTCAAACATGAATAGGGAGCTGGATTTTCATTGTTTGCTCATAATACCTCTTGGGTGGAAGGAAGGAAATAGGCTGTATTGCCTAATAACTTGAAATGCCCCCAGAGAAAGAAAAACAGACAGATTCCCATTTTGGTGGTGTACGAGCTCGGGTGGCCAGCCGTTCCCGGTGATAAGTCTGCAAAGTGCTGTTTTGCAGGTCCTGCTCCAGTTGTAAAGCCATAAACCATCCATGGAGTCAATGAGTCCGTCTAGCCGGGAGGGAGGCAAGGTATGATTTACAGTGTCGGCCAAGGAGACCTCTGGATGGGAAAGTTTGCGGGAACACTGTGTATGCTAGAGACCCAAAGATGGAAGAATGGTGAAAAGTGATTGTTTCTCTGCTTGATTCGTTAAATAGAAAACAATATATATATTTTGGAGTTTATAAAAGTTATGTTTGGGCTCTTGATACCAATTCTAATCAGGATATATTTATGTTTTGGCGATGGTCAATAAGAGTTAGTGAACAAGAGCTTTAAGATAAAAGCACAGGAGAAGTCATGTAACCTAAAAGCCCACAGACATGCAGATAAAGGTTAACCGATCCTAAGCAAGTCGAAGGCATCTGCTCCTTGGACTTGATGACAGACTAGAACGAGCCCGTGTAGGAAGACTTTTCAGTAGCTGTTGGAAATTTGTTATTTTCCAGCCTTCTGTGATAAGCAATTATAATCTTATCAACATAGCAAAGGTCAATGATGTTCAAAGAATAATGTCAATCCTAATTTTTATAGGTTTTTACTTTTAATTTTCCCACTCTCCTCCCCCTACGATGGTTTTGCGTGACACACAGAGGGGCTAATTTGGCTTCAGTTTGTTTCAACACAGGTTTTATGGCTTTACAGGGCGAGCTAATAAGGGAGTATTCAAGAGCCTGTTATTTCTCTGACCTGTAATTAAATGAACCATCGGAAAATAGGCATTGTATGCTAATACTGCCTTTATATTCATTGAAACACGTAGTTTTGGAGTGAATAATGTCTGCTGAATAACTGGGTGATAATAATATCCCCACATTAAGATTCGCAATATATGCAAACATAAAACATTGATAAAACTTCTCCCGAATCCTTGTTCAATTGAAAAATATTAACCTCTTAAGAGGTAGGAAAAAAATACAAGAAACTGCCCTTAGATGTCTATCTTGTAGCAGCCATTTCTGGAAGTGAATCATGAATTCTTTGCTAATGACCTCCAGAGGCTTTATTGGGTGAGCATGTCTTTCACGCATCACAAAATCAGAAATAAGAACACCTTGCATGTTGTTTTGTAACAGGTTGTCTTAAAAATCACTGATGTCATTGACAGACTTTGACTCCTAATTAAAACTTAAGCAACTGAAAGTTTTACATGTTCAAAGGCTCCGTGGGGATGGTTTATATCAATGTTTTGAGCTACATATGTACATAAAATTCTGATCTAAAGATAGCAGATGACAGATAAGCGATTAGAACCTGTATTATGTGTATGTGTGTGTGTACCCATAGGATACTGATTTATGGACGCTAAAAAAAAAAAAAAAAAAAGCATCAATTTGTTGGTAGAGCCCAGAAAAATCTATTGGTTCTACCGTATCACCTACGAAAAGAAATCTATTTGATTTATTCACTTTCTACCATCATTTCCATCCACATAAAAGAACTCTGCTTCTTTTTTTTTTCACTGCCTTTAGTTTGATACTTGGAACGGGAAAAATGAGTGAGTCAGGGCCCTGATCACTCTTAGGCAAAAGTCAAATTGAGCTCTTCTGAGGAAAGACATTGCATTATTTTCAAAATGAGTAAGACTCTCGGATCTTTCATTTAAGTCAGCTTTCTTTTATATATGCCCTCAAAAATACCTTCCTTTTCACACACACACCACGTATTTACAGCTTGCATTTGATTTCTTCAATTTATGAACACTGATAAAAATTGTAAGATAGTCTTGAATGACAGAAACTAAGAAATTGGGTGTCCTCAAATGTAACCACCAACTTCACTCCCTCCTTAAAAATCTTGTATGTTCTTCTCTCTGAAGCAACCCTAAAACTTTAGCATAGTTGAGTGGATGGATCATTTTGACCATATTTTATGACTTTTGAAAGAATGAGCCAATTGATTAAAAAGAGATAAAATAGGTCAAAAAAATTCATATACTCTGAGAAAACAACTGAAATGTGCTTGGTGACATTTCAAACACTTGCAAGCTTAGATTGGAAAAACTTCTAATAGCATATGTCTTGCAAAAATGGTAACCATATTAATATTAACAAATATATGGCTACATAAATGTTGCTGGATGTAGTTCTTCCACGAATTATAATACCCTTTTTAAAATAAATGAATCAATCATTTCTTATTTACTTTTTCTGGGAAGTTCTGAGTTAGAACAGCTTGACTGGTTAAATCTGATCAGTGGCCGTTCTTTTTATTTTTTGGCCATGCTGCAAGGCATAGGGGATCTTAGTTCCCTAACCAGGGAGCAAACTTGTGCGGCTTGCACTGGAAGCACAGAGTCTTAACCACTGGACCCCCAGGGAAGTCCCTATAACACCTTTTTGATGTAATCAGGAAAGGAAGCAGAGAAGCTTCTGGTAAAAAACGCTGACCTTTTTGTAACCTCAGAAAAATAGCGGTCTATTTCTATCTGGACACAAAAGTTACAATGGTACGGTTTCCATATGCTTTAAAAAATATATCTTTTTATTTTTTTAGGTTTTACCAGTGAACCATTTGTCTCTTCCTGACCACATCTTGGCCCTCCTCCATTTTCCAGTTGACATTCATGGTTCTAGACTAGGAAAAGAAGCCTGGCTTCACCCACCCGAATCTATACTATGGAGGGTGAAGAATCCAGGGATTCTGGGTGGGTGTGGGGAGGAGCAGAGAGCAGTGTAAGTCTTAAGAGCAGTCAGGGAGGGATGGGGTATTCTGTCAACGGTGCCTGCGGGGCAATTTTACACAGTCACTTCAGATAGACAGAATGGCTTGTGGGTGCAATTGGTCCTGCAAAACTGAGGCTTCAAGGGACGCCTGAATGGTTCCCATTTGTAGACAGTTATCAAACAGGCTGCCGAAGGGAGGCATGGGTCACCTCTGGAGCAAGTGTGTGGTCCTCCAACAAATAGCACTAGCCTGCTTTCCTATAAGTCTGCTTTAATTGCTTTTGGAATATTAATTGCTTTAATATCCCAGGTCATGAATATGCCTTCAGGTTGAGCAATGGCTCAGGGCCGCACCTGTGTGTCCCTTCCCAAATGCATCCTCCTCTCTGTCTCTTTTATGTTTCCCTTTGTCCTGCCTAGCCACTCCCCCACCACCCCACCTCAGAGGAAACCCGCATAGGATAAGAATCTAGCCTAGAGTTCATAAGCTCTTTTTCTATTGGTGCCAATCTTGAAAGACGAGAATCAGAAACTGCTAGATGAGAACCCAATGCCTTAGTGAGGAGACATGAGGGAGAGCGGGGCGGAGAGGAGCCAGATGAAACAGACACGGCTCAGATGTCCTCCATTTTTCCATATTCAAGAGGGAGGCTGCGGTGCAGAGCTGAAAAGGGGTGGCGTTGTGATCAAGGAAACACACACACACACGCGCACACACACACACACACACACAAAACAATCCTTCCTCTATGACAGCTGCTTTGTTCTTAGGTATAATTTAAAAAGCAATCAAACAAATCAATTTACAATGGCACTTTCCCACCTTTAAAGTTGTTTGCACAGATACAGCGAATGTAAATTGGCCAGCCGGTTGGAGTGAGTGGCACAGAGCTACAATTAGAGGTTGTAACCATGTTAAATAAAAATATAATGGAGGCCAGAAAAAATAATAGGAAACGTAATCACTCACTTCACCAGAAGATTACGTAATAAATAAGCTAAACAGGAAATGATTAAGGGCAATATCATCAAAGGATGTCCCTTGGATGCTGTGTCATATAAAAAGCACAGTCATCCTGTAAAAGTTATAAAGTTTATGATTATAATGATTTATTATAAAGCAGCATGCAGCTCTGCTCACATCAACTTCTCAGGTTGGCCACCACAAACTTATTTATAAATCAAGAGTCCCCAGTTTGTCTTTACTAACCTCCAGTCTCTTATGGTCACTTTTGTTATTTAAAAAATTAAAAAAAATTTTATTTTGTATTGGGGTATAGCTGATTAACCATGTTGTGATAGTTTCAGGTGGACAGCAAAGGGACCCAGCCATACATATACATGTATCCATTCTCCCCCAGACTCCCTTCCCATCCAGGCTGCCACATAACATTGAGCAGAGTTTCCTGTGCTGTATAGTAAGTCCTTCTTGGTTATCCGTTTCAAATATAGCAGTGTGTACATGTCCATCCCAAACTCCCTAAGTGTCCCTTGCCACCATCCTCCCGCTCCCACAGCAACTACAGGTTTGTTCTCTAAGTCTATGAATTTCTTTCTGTTTTGTAAAGTAACTTCCTTTGTATTCTTTTGTTTTAGATGGTACATATAAGAGATATCATACAATATTTTTCCTTCTCTGTCTGACTTACTTCAATCAGTATGACAATCTCTAGGTCCATCCATGTAGCTGCAAATGGCATTATTTCATTCTTTTTAATATAGCCCCCTTTATTATTATTTGTTGTTGTTGTTCTTCCCCAACTAGATATCGAATCCCAACCCTTGGCAGTGAAAGCTCAGAGACCTAACCACTGGACCACCAGGGAATTCTCTGGCCCTCTTTATTCTTACTGGTTCCTTTCCAATTGACCACGAAGGCAGAGAAGTAGTTGCCCATGAAGCAAAGAGAGTAAAGTTTTGAAATCCCAATTAAGCACCATGTTGAGACCATTGGTGACTCTGGCCTGATTTTCTCATTATAAATCTGCATCATTTTTCTCTGAAGGTCTTAGATTGAAAAAAATGGAACTAAGAACAGTTGATGTATTGTGTTGAGTCTGAGAAATTGCCACTGTTTGCCCAGGACTTTTTGAAAATTCCAGGTTTAACAATAAATGGTAATTTAGAGAAAAAATTGAACTTAAAAATTTGTTATTTTTTAAAATTGAAGTACAGTTAATTTACTATGTTGTGTTAATGACTTCTCTACAGCAAAGTGATTCATACACATACCTACATTCTTTAAAAATTTTGTCTTTGATTGGACCTTGTGGGACAACTTCATTTCTCAGCATTGAAGATTTTAATATGCTTTCGGAATTCCCTGATGGTACAATTGTTGGCACTCCACACTTTCAGTGCGGGAGGCACGGGTTTCATCCTTGGTTGGGGAACTAAGATCCCACATGCTGTGTGACTTGGCCAACATTTAAAAGAAAATTAAAAGTGGAAACATGCTTCCAACTTCGATGAAGCTACACATAGCTGTGTGGGATTTGTGGCTACAGCTGGAAGTTGGTATGAGTCTGCTTTTCAATGTGTAGACGGATGCAGTCTTTATCTGCCTGTTTGGGCTTTAAGTTTCTTTGTTTACCGCTGCTTGATCCAGGCAGTCCTTACATTAAAAGAAAAAATCATCTTTATCCTCTGGCACTGAAGTGATGCATATTGTAGTGTGAATTCAGGGGCCTGTGCAAGTGGTAAATGATGTTAGAAAAAATTAGGAACTCACCTGCATGTTTTTAAAGATGAAGCATACATTTGCCTGAAGCACAATTTCAAACAACAGGCAGGTTAGTAACGTGCCATCAGCAAGGGGCAATATCGCATCGTGTTTGTGTTGCAGTGGGCGATTGTGTTTTTATATTTGGCTCTCTGGGATTTCTGACACTTCTACGTCAGAAAATTAGTCTAATGTCTACAAGTGACATTGCCTTCTCGTGGCTAAGCATGCTCCCAAACATGCGCAATTGAACCATACAGGTATCTTTCCAGATGGTATTAAGCAATAATCCATTCCTTTACTGTTTTCCCAGAGCAGTTACTTCCCACGATGACGATCTTGTAGTGAAAGGCATTTTGAATAGTTCTATCCTTCCGCCTCATGTCAGGAGTACAGGAGTTAGCACAATTTGGGAATAACATGGAAAGAGACTGAGAATGGAATTCAAAATACAAAAGGACAGGAAGCCATACATCATCCCACAAAGTAACGTTATGACTTGGTGGCCTTAGCAAGGCCTTCTCCAGGGCTGTGAGCTGGAGCCAAAAATACTGCAAGAGCTGGAACTTTGAAACTGACTGTAAACTTGTCTTGAATGGCCCCCAGACACCCTGGCCTTTGTTTATAGAAGTCTTTGTTTTCCCTTGACAGTACCAGGAACCTAACATTTTCCTAGTTAGGTATATTTCTGTATTCATTGTCCCCGCAATGCCAGGTTAGGTTGACAGCTTGACAGCTTGGCTGCATGAACTATTCTTTATTGACCATATTCCTTATCCTTTTTCTCTGCCTATTAAGTTGAATTCAATTTTATTTCATTTTTTCCTGGCCAGCCCGGCCTAGGGCTACACCCTCTAGGAAGTATCAGAGAACTGAACTTGGTCTAGGCAGCTGTGCTGAATTTTGTGGTGAGTCAGGAATGTTCTCTCAGGATGAGAGTTACAGTGGTTTGGCTGGACACAGGTTATTCGTTTACCAATCCCGGCCTGTCTGAAAGCTTGCTGTGTGACTTTCCGGTAAGTCATAACCTTTCTGTTTTTAGTTTCCTGAAAAGTGGAGATAAGGCCGAAAGGCTTTTCATCCATCTCCCTTGGAGGAGTTTTGTGAAGTTTAGTTAATTAATTGTCAAGACGTTGGCATATGGGATGCGAAAAAAGGAATGTCAAGTTATAGGTCATGCCAGGCAAAAGAGAAACGGGGTGATTGTGGAATAATTGCTAATTTTTCAACATCTTCGAGTTTCTAGGGCAGTTGTCAGGAAAAGTTCTTAAATTTGATGGCTCTAAAAAACACTGAAGTGTCAGAAGAGCTATTTCTAGCTTCATTTCCTTCTATAGGATTCTGTGTAAGAGTCTGTAAGTTCAATGACTGTCTTTGAACCTAGGGAAAGTGGAATGATCTTGGGAGATGCTTTTACCTATAAATGTGAGCTTCATTTGACCATAGCTTTAGGGATATATTCAATCAATATTAATGCAAAGGAAAAGATGGAATCATTTTCTTTGGGTGTCTGATTGCCTCTGGCCAGGCTGGCAAACTTTGGAAGGATCGAAGAAGTTGGAACAGTAAGAAAGATATCACTTCTTGAACACTTAATTTACTCCAGCAACTTCACTTATGTTCTCTTTTTTACCAAAAAAGCAACCCAGTGAGGGGAAATAATGGTTTCTGGCCCCCGATGGCTCTTTTATGTATTCCTTTGGCAATAACATCTACAACTCTAAGACTGTAGCCATGGGCCGTGACCTGTGGTGTTGGACTTGAGAGGCATGGACTGGCTCTAGAGATTAAAACCTGTGGACCATTCTGACCACTTTAGTGTCACTGTCTGAGCCATTGTACTCACTGATGACAAACATGGGAAACGTATAAGCAAGAATTAAGTTCAACATAAGTGACCAGAATGTCAGCAAGCTCGGAAAATTCCAGAATCTCATTCTTAGAAGGTAGCATGGGTTGGAATGTGTGTGTATATATATATATATATATATATATAATTGTGTGTGTATATATATGTATATATATTGTGTGTATATATATATGTGTGTGTATATATGTGTGTGTGTGTGTGTGTATACACAAAATGGATAAGACCTCCTTTTGGTTGCCTTTGTAGTTTCAACTGACACACACACACACACACACACAGCCATACCGTGTGGGATGTGGGATCTTAAGTTTCCTCACCAAGAATTGAACCCAAGACTTCTGCAATGGAAGTTTGGAGTCTTAACCATTGGACTGCCAGGAAAGTCCCTATGTTTTAGTTTTGAGCATGTAAATATTCCTCAAACTGGAGACATATTGGAGGAGGGAGGGGAATGGAGAATAATGGAATCTGCCAGAGCAATTGTTTTTTTTTAATTGTAGACAGGTTTGGTGGAACCAAGAGAAAAGATAAGAAAGAAAGTGTGTGTGTGAGTGTATGTGTGTGTTTGTGCATGTGTGTGTGTGCCTGTGTGGTGCTTATTTATTTTGTCCACCTTTGGGTAAATTGGAGGAAAGTCTGGACCAGAAATCTGTCTTCCTTCTAATGTGAAAAATAACCAGTGACCTCACGTGACTCGTAATGATTCAACGCCCAAAGCCCGAGAACCGGATTGGGATGATCACTGTAGTCTGCTTTCAGGTGGCCCATTCATGCCCACAGGGGTTAATGGCTTGGCCAGAAATGGAAATCCACTTTTCTGACTCTTGACATCCAGACTCTCACCTATTAAAAGTGAAAACAAAGTTCTTTACCAAATGGGGTGAATTAAGGTGGTTTGTAGAAAATGCAGCCTTGTAGATCAATATCCTATAAAATCCGTGTATAGACTATTGACGAAGAGCTTTAAAACAGAACAGTTGGTGTATTTTTAGACACATGTAAACACACCAAAGAATGACTTTTTCTTCCTTCCTTCACCAAATGCTGAGCATCTCTTCAAGGCATTTAAGAGGAGGCCTTGCTTCCAGAGTTGACAGTGTGGGTGGAATACATCCAGAACTCAAAGCTCAAATAAAAATAACAACAACACACACATACTCCCAGCTCTTCTCGTCACTCATGTGTTGTGGAAAATGTATGCGTGGGGGCCGTGACCTGCTGCGATTCATGTGGGAGTCAGAGCCGCCTGGATTGCTAGGTTCGAGGCCAGTGTAGGTAACTGAGCACAAAGCCACATGCGCTCATCTATTTATAGCTCTCGGCGGTGAAAAAAGTAAAACCAAAATGCAGCTTCTACCTGCTGTTTCCCAACTGACGCTAACACAAAACGGATAAGACCTCCTTTTGGTTGCCTTTGTAGTTTCAACTGACACACACAGAAGTGATGACTTGGGTTGTCCCCACTTCTCGACCTCCCCCTCCCCCCCAAACAGGTGAAACAATCAGAGAGGCAGCCCCTGAACCCTTCAGTCTTCAGTCTGGTCCAGAAGGCACCTCTAGCCATGCGAGATGCAGAAATAGAGAAAATTGTTTGTATTCCCTTCTTCCTTGCAAGAGCTGTCTCTTTCAGATTCATCCGAATGAATATCAAAGTACTACCTAAAAACATTTATCTTTCAGGAGATCTTTTCCCCCTCCAGCCTGTGTGCAAGACACACACACACACACACACACACACACACACAAATGCATGACACACACACACACACACACATACTGAATTGCAACTCTTCCCCAAATAACCACAAACAAAACCTAACCAGTAAGAGGGCAGAATCGTGCCTTATAAACAAGACCTAATTGCAGAAAAAGGATGTAGTCAGCCTTTTGCTGACGTTCACTGACCTTCTAGCCTCCCTGGATCCAGGTATCTGGATTTTAAAGCCCTAATAAGGGCTTTAAAAGTTAAAAAAAAGGGCATCAAAAGTTAAAAAGCGGTCTTTTCTTAAGGACGTCTGCAAGGAAGGGCTTAGAATGCCCTATTAGAAATGTTGACCAGAGCTTTTGAGGATCTTTTTATTCAAAGGCAAACCTCTGAAGAGGAGAGAAAGTGAGGCCCCTTGGCGGTGCAGGTGGAGGTGGGGTGCCGGTGGCATCGCCCCCCAACTGTGTGGTCCCCGCGGGGGGCTGGCAGCGACCCAGCAAGCGTGCAGGTTAGGCAGGAAGCTGCGGCGAGGCTCAGCGGCTCAAAAGCTACTGGAGCTAATAGATTGTGGTCATGAGGAGAGCGCAGTATCTCGGTAGTGATGGGAACACGCAAAAGCATCGTCAAAACAGTTGCAGAAACACGCTGAGCTCTGCACTCCGGAGCCGCGCCCCCTGGACTCGGCTGGAAGCTGCAGGCTCTGGGCGCTTCTGCAGCTTGGCCCCTCTGTCCCTACTGCAACTAGTCATCCCCACTCCGGATTCCGCGGCTTCAGAAGAGGGGGCTGAGCTTCCAGAGAGGCTGGAGCCTCATCCCGAAGTCAATTGCTCCTTCCCCGATGCTCCTCCCTGCCCCAGTCTTGCTCTCCGTCCATCAGACAGACCCAGAAGCTTCCACAAAGGAGTGTATATCTCCACCTTGGGACAATTAAAATAAGGCGTTTTAAGCTTCCTCCCTCCCCACCGTTTTTTGGTAAGTGGAAGGAGACTGCAAAACTTGATGGTGTAAGAATTTGAATTTTGGCATAGAGTTTTTTTTCCTTTTTACTATTTTTATTTTGCACTATGAAAACAACAAGGAAGACTAGGAACATTGCTTTTTTTCACATTCATATGAATTTTAGGAAGTTATTGCCTTTTCCCCTGGAGAAATAACCTAGAGACAAAAAAGAAGTAGCAGCACACTGAGAAATCTGCAAATCCCACAAGTCAACAACTCGAGGAAAACCCCCATGGGCAGGGAAGAGCACAAGTGTCACCAGAGAGAGACCAGCACATATAAAGCCAGCAAGCTGGGGTCACGGCCAATTCAATGCCACTGACCCAGGCAGGGGGGTACCCTTTCTCCCCGGGCACCCACTGCCACCACTTCCAACGGGGTGATTTCATAGGGATTTTGGATGGTTAAAATTACTTGGATCCGTAAAACTTGAGAGGACCTTAGTGACCCTCTCATTCAAACTTCTTCATGGAATGATGAAAAATAATCCTTAAACACAGAAAAGCCACAAAGCCAAAGAACAATTAAATTCATTCCTGCTGCAGGGAAACATTCATTCATTCATGGCATTCATTCATTCATCATTCAGGCAGTAAGTGTTTATTGAACACTTACTGTGGATCCATTGTTTTATGTCTACTGTCCCCAGACCAGAAAAAACAGGCATAAATCCTTGACCTCATCAGACTTGTCAATGCCAGACGCTGTTCTGAGTACTTCACAGGTACAGACTCGTTTAACCTGTGAACAGCCCCGAACCGTGTGTGATGGTGTTATCCACGCTTTAGAAATCAGGAGGCCCAGGAAGGAAGTGGCAAAGCCTGGATTCAAATGTTGACAGTTGACCTCTTAGTGGATGAAGCAATATTACCTCTGTGTGTTCATACATGCATGTGTATAGTTATGCATTTATTCATCCTGATAGCCATGATCTCACACAGGCTTCTTGACGCTGCCTCCAAAGCTCTTCATGTCATTTGACACCACCTCATGTGCCTTATGGAGAAGGCAATGGCAGCCCGCTCCAGTTCTCTTGCCTAGAAAATCCCATGGGCAGAGGAGCCTGGTAGGCTGCAGTCCATGGGGTTGCTAGGAGTCGGACACGACTGAGTGACTTCACTTTTACTTTTCAGTTTCATGCGTTGGAGAAGGAAATGGCAACCCACTCCAGTGTTCTTGCCTGGAGAATCCCAAGGACGGGGGAGCCTGGTGGGCTGCAGTCTATGGAGTCACACAGAGTCAGACACAACTGAAATGACTTAGCAGCAGCAGCAGCAGCAGCATGTGCCTTAAGGAGGGCATGGCAACCCATTCCTCTATTCTTGCTTCGAGACTCCCATGGACAGAGGAGCCTGATGGGCTACAGTCCATTGGGTTGCTAAGATTCATACACGACTATAGCGACTTAGCATGCACACATGCATGTGCCTTAAAGGGGCTTCCCAGGTGACCCTAGAGGTAAAGAACCCACCGGCCAATGCAGGAGATGTAAGAGATGCTGGTTCAATCCCTGGGTTGGGAAGATCCCTTGAAGGATGACATGGCAACCCACTCCAGTATTCTTGCCTGGGAAATTTCATGGACAGAGGAGCCAGGCTGACTATAGTCCATAGGGTCCCAAAGAGTCGAACATACATGTGCCTTAAAAAAAGATCTGTGTGGAAGACGGTCTTCTTTTTAGGAACCTGCCCTGCAGTCCGCATCTTTCATGAAATAGCTAGACTAGCTCTCAGTTGCATCATTAGCATTGACAAAGCAGGTTTGTGGACTGTCTTTGGGCTTCAGCACTGTTCTTTGAAGTAGGTAGCATTGCCTCTGCTCGGTCACCAAGTAAAGTGGGAGCCATGCCCAGGCTTTCTGTCTCTGAGCCTGGAAAGGCCTTTCCTGGTAGTAACAGAAGGTCTGTTCATTCACAGAGAAATAAATTGGCCCTTCCTGGATGAAGACAGAGTGTTCCCAACCAGGATGGAAGCAGGCAGGTATTTAACTGTGAGGACAGTACATTGCCATCTGTATGCCAGTTTATAACATAATTCCCAGCATTCTTTCTTATTCCTTTTCAAATAATTTTAAGGAATACTTCCCACTGGAGATGCAGGAAGATTCCTTGCTATGTACTAGGAACCTGGGAATATTAACAAAGTGAAGGATTTTCAGGTAACCTCTGACTCTATTACTTTTTGTTCTTTCTTGCTCTGAACTGCAGAGTTTGAGAGAACAGAGCAGATGTGAGCTTGCTTGTGCTTTTCTGCATTAAACACATTTGTGGGAAAAATGTGGTAGGAAAATGATGAGGCTCGTTTCTTTGTTATAACATTCTCCTGCCAAAGTGTAGACAACTCTCAACTTCCTGGCAGCATAATTATTAGCTTCTGTACAAACGAGCTGTGAAGAACCTTTCTTTTTTCCCCCTCCTTCCTTCCAGTTATGCCCCCTAACCCCCACCAAGGGCTTCCCTGGTGGCTCAGTGGGAAAGACCCTGCCTGCCGATGCAGGAGACGCAGGTTTGATCCCCGGGTCAGGAA
The DNA here is from genome assembly GCF_000754665.1 of Bison bison bison. Classification (NCBI taxonomy): domain Eukaryota; kingdom Metazoa; phylum Chordata; class Mammalia; order Artiodactyla; family Bovidae; genus Bison; species Bison bison. Next base: position 1,823,122 of record NW_011494895.1, on the reverse strand, counting down.
GATCCCCTGGAGGAGAAAATGGCAACCCACTCCAGTACTCTTGGCTAGGAAATTCCATGGACAGAGGAGACTGGCAAGCTACAGTCCATGGGTTCGCAAAGAGTTTGATACAACTGAGCCACTAAACAATGACCAATAACAACCCCCACCAAGGACCATTTCAGAAAAAAAAAATGTTTGATGGTGCTATTTTGCTCATTCAAATTTTAAGAGGAGCTTTATTGGGTCTCATGGGAAGGAGGGAAATGTATTCTTATGAGTTTTTTTTTTTTTTTTATAAGAACACATCAGTGAAATATTTGAGCTTTTTTTTTTAGTCACTGAACTATTCATACATAGCTATATATGAAAAATAGTCAAAGGAAGTCACTGCCTCTTACTTGGAAGCACACGGATTATTCATTGTGGGTTCCGGTGCCCCAGAGACGATGTGGAGCCCGCAGACTGAACTTGAGGGGCTCAGTGGGGAGAATCTACCTTCATCCCTGACTGACTAGGTCTGCCTCCTCTAATTTCTGTTGAGTGTGCCCACTGTTGACTTTTAGTGACAGCGCGTGTGTAGAAATAGTTCCACCTGTGATCTCATGGCAGAAAAGCACACCTCTTCGAGAACCCTCTAGAACACTTCAGGGCAATAAGAGCTCTGGCCTTTGACATTAAACAAGCAACACTAAACAAACCCCTTCCTGAGTGGGTGTGACTTTGGAGTTCCTTCTGGGTTCTTCGAATTAACTAACCTGAGCCAAGTTCTCAAAACTTGAATGCCCCACAAGCCCCTTCAACAGGTTTCATTGTTTTGTTTACTACACTCATCACCAGTACAAGTAATTCACTTGATTTTGTGGTTAAAAAGCACATAACAGGAATTGCCCTCTTAATAAAATTTTAGGTGTACGGTATTATTATTATGACCACAATATTGTACAGCAGGCCTCTAGCAGTTTTTCATCTTACATGACTGAAACTTTATACCCATAGAATAACATTGGCCCACTTCCTCCTCCCTTCAGACCCTGGGAATCACGGTTCTATTCTCTGCTTTTTTGGGTTTGGTGATGTTGGATTCCTTGTGGAAAACGGTATGGAGGTCCCTCAGGAAACTGAAACTGGAACCACCCTCTGGCCCAGTAATCCCACTTCTGGGTACAAGTAGTTTAACATCTTTATTGTTAGCTCTCTGAAAACAGCATGTTCACGTTCCATGGATTTGGAATAACCTTTGGGCAGAGCTGACAGGTCCATTTGCAGGGGGTTAGGCAGTTTCATGGCTCAGACTATAAGCAGTCAAATGCCTTTAAAATAATTTTATGAGGGTTTTCTCTTAATGGAAAGTGTAAGTATTGTTTCATCAAGAAAATGTTAAAACTCCAAATTAGAGAGTACGGAATGAAGAAACAGAGGTTGTGGCATGGGTCCTCATGCAGGAAAAATGAACCAGATATCAAACGTTCTGACTTTACGTTTTCCGTGCCATTCAGGGATGATCTCAGCTGGCCTTCTGTGGGTTTATAAGGGATGTCACTTGAGTTTATATCCATATATGTGAAAAGTCATTCACTATGGCTTTGTTATTACGAGTGAATGACCCTCAGCTTGATCTCCCTATGGAATGAGTGCTATATTCTTCTCTCAGCTTGAAAAATTTGTTTAAAAATAAAAGCACACTCCTTGCCTTCTCTTCTTTTGAAGAGATGAAGGTATGAGTCCCATTTGTGAGAGTAAAGAGAAAAGGCATTTTGGTTTCCCCTCTCAGACCACTTCCCACAGATAAAAATGGATTATGCACCTTCCCCTAAACACCTGTGTTGCCACAATCACATTTTTTTTGTTAAACATTCATCCCTTTCACATCTCTGCTTCTTGTGGGTATTGTGTCAGGAAGAGAGAGTTAACTTTTACTGGTGCTTTCCATTTGTAAGTTTTCTCTTTAATTTCCTTAGAGTCATTTTCAGAGTCATAAATTACTCTGCGACCCTTTCCTGTTCATCCACCACCCTCTGTTTAGAACATGCATCTTCTCCATAGTGCACAGCTGTCTCTGGTCTGAGTTCTTTTCCACCTCTGCTGCTCACTAGCTGTGTGGCTTTGGACAAGTGACTCCATCTTCCTGGGTCACTGTTTTCTCATCTCTGAACTCTCTGGGTGTTGGGCTAGAAAGGCGATGTCTAGACTTAGACATCCCTTTGAAGTCTGAAAATTGTTATCATGCTGTGGGACCAGGTGTTCATTAGAACTGGGGATGTGAGCCTAGCGCCAAGGACTCAACTTCACAAGATCTTTATTTCAACAACTGGAACTCATGGGTAAGTTCTCCAAAGAAAAGCTTAGAAAGAGGGCATGATGGATGGATTTCTGGAGAGAAGAGTTCAGTCAACTCTTCATGTGTTAGATGGTGTTTTTCTCACCCTCACTTGGAGCAGGTAGTCTCCAACTTATGTTTTCAGTCATTTTAGAAAAGTAGCAATCATAGTCAACTCTGGAGGCGTCTAAATCAAAATAGGTGGATGGGGAAATCCGTCAGAAGTGTTAGCGTTTGAAAGGCCTCTGCTGAATTGAGGAGGTGCTCACAGGTATGCTACATCATCAGTATCCACCTGGAGATGGATTACTTCTCCATTACTTCTCCAGCCCTAGAGGGGCCATCTCTTGAGTGGTCAGAATGGAAATTGGAGTGATAGTTGATAATTTTTGACTTGAATCAACATAGACTCATAGTTTTCCTTAAAACCTCATTGAAAGGCTATAGTGTACTTTTATTTGAAGAGGAAGGAGGCAGATAGAGAGGGAAGTGGAGGATAATAATTCATTGTCCTTGTTAAGTGTTAACTTATTCAAATATCATTTCAATGAATTCTGTATTCTCAGTGAAAGTGAAAGGAAAGTTTTGTGTCCTGGAGAGTCACTTTAGTATTTGGGAAATTATTGGGCAGAATTTGATTTGTAGACAAGCCTGTCTAAAAGTAGATCTTGTCAAGGGATACAATGAAGTTTGATTAATTCCTTGGTCTTGGGCACAGCATGACTGCTAGCACACCTTAAGTGAAAGCTTAGATAATTTCTGGATGCAGTTGGTTTGACATTTCTTTGGGACTGGAGGTGTGATTAAATCCACAGAGTTTAACTTTGTTTTGAAATGGAAAGCAACATGGCAGAGTTGGGAAAGTGTGGTCTCTGGCTCTGAACTGAAGCAATAATGACCAAACTTCTTCTCTTTGTAGGATGAATATCGTGTTTATCACATAAGGTTGCTGTGAGAATTAAAGCGTTAATATTTGTAACAGCTCAAAGAGTGTTATTCTCCTTCCATAGGGAAAGAAGCATCGGTGAAAGTCTGTGGACCAGAAATCTAGCAATTAGATATTCTGATTTTGTCTTTGCTAATCAGTTTGCTTGAGACCTTGCTCTCCAGGGTTGCAGGAGAAAGATAAATCATGGATCATGTTGGTACAGCTGGAAATTAATGTCATGAACCTCAAGTGGGGTGTTAGAGCTCTGCCATCCTCAGGTGTTTCCTGGGTCACCGTGTTCTCCTACTTTGCATTCTGACTATTTCAAATGTTCTCCACTCTCAAATCCCTCTTATCCTCCTTCCTCACCTGCCCCATCTCATGCTGTTCCTTCGGTTTCAACCAGTGACCCTGACTCTTGTATCATAGACAAAGTGGAAGCTATCACATGGCAACTTCTCCACTTCCTGGTGCACAAGCATGAGAACCTCTGCCTAAACCTGTTCATTTTTTCCACCCCTCTAGTTCAATAGCCTGTCTTCCAGCTCAAACAAATCTCCCCATTTTTGCTCTTCCTGCCACCCTGTTCTACCTTCTTGGGAAACATATTATGTCTGATCTCTCTTCTCTCTGGTGTTTCAGATAGTAAAGAAACTGCCTGCAATGCAGGAGAGCCGGGTTCGATCCCTGGGTCAGGAAGATCCCCTGGAGACAGGAATGGCAACCCATTCCAGTATTCTTGCCTGGGAAATCCCATGAACAGAGGACCCTGGCAGGCTACAGTCTGGGCGTTCACAAAGAATTGGACGTGACTAAGTGACTAACACTTTCTTTTTCTCTATAGCCAACATCTTCCTCTGTACCAGAATCTTTTTGTAGGTGTTGATTTACACTCACTTCATAGCTCAAAATCTTTCCCGTGAAACTCCCCATCTTGTCCACCCTTCCACCTCTTCCCTTTAAGGCATTCTTTATACTCCATATTCACCTGCTGCTGCTAAGTTGCTTCAGTCATGTCCCACTCTGTGCGACCCCATAGACGGCGGCCTACCAGGCTCCCCTGTCCCTGGGATTCTCCAAGCAAGAACACTGGAGTGGGTTACCATTTCCTTCTCCAATGCATGCAAGGGAAAAGTGAAAGTGAAGTCGCTCAGTCGTGTCTGACTCTTCGAGACCCCATGGTCTGCAGCCTACCAGGCTCCTCTGTCCATGGGATTTTCCAGGCAAGAGTACTGGAGTGGAGTGCCATTGCCTTCTCCACCATATTCACCTACTGATTCCTTAAACAAACCTCATTACTTCCATGAGTCAGCATTCCGTAAAGTTGCCAGTAACCCACATAAAGTTAAAGCCAGTGGTGACTTTTCTGTCATTCCACTTGAGTATCTCAAAGACCCTTATAACTCAGCACACCCAAAACTGAACTCCAGACCTTCTCCCCCAAAACCTGCTTCTCTCCCTAATTTACTTGTTCTTACTGTATGGCTCCAGTGTCCTTTATTTTTCTCTTGTTGAAAATACATTATCATGTTCCTATTAATTTAACCTTCTATATATATCTTGGATCCATCCACTTTTCCCCATCCCTGTATCCTTCTTATTGTCTTATCATCTCCATCCTAGATTTTTACAGTGTCCCTCTGATCTGGTCTCTATTAAGTATCCCCTCTATTCTCAGCAGTGGAGCCAAAGTGATGTTTCTAGATACATGTTTCATCATGATAACCTCTTGCTTAAGACATAATGGCTTCTCATTGCTCTTAGGGTAAAGAATCTGCTGTTGCCTTTGCTTTAGATGCCCTTTTCCCTTTTTGCTTCTGTCAGTTGATTCTTTTCAGATATCACTTCAAATAAGATTTTGCTGAGCCTTTCTGGACTCTCCAGACCAAACTTGGTTACCACTGCCTTTATCACTGGGGTGGTTTCACATTTGGTGATGACTGGATGTCTTTAGACAGACATGATGCTCTGAGGTGGATTTAAGTATCTTTGGCTCATCACTGAATCCCCATGAAAGAATACCTAAATGTCTGAATAATATAGATCATGAAAACTGCACACATTTTAAGGACAAAGACAGAAGAAAGAGAACACAAATATCTACTTAGGATTTCACTAAAATGGGGTAAAATTGTCCTTTTGCAGTAGAGACATTTTGCTGTCCACCACAAGTTCATGTCACCCTTCGATGATACAGAGTGATTGCTCAGAGGGGCTGTTGCTTTGCCAGATGTTACATTTCTTAGTCCCTTTTCATTCAGCTGTGGTCATGTGATTAGCTCTTGCAATGAGATATGAGTGGAAGTTATGAGTTTAATTTCCAAGAAACAGTTCTGTCTTTTTTCCCTGCTCCCAAGTGAAAAGAAAGGACTCTGAGAGCCTGGGGAATGGTGGAGCTGCAGGACAAAAGCAACATAAACCTCGATATTACAAGGGAGAAGGATGCCAGTAACCAGTGACATCTGTATCCATCATTACATGAGCAAGAATCCATCAACTATCATGATGGTGGAGGATGCTATTCTGGCCCTCCACTTCTTTTTGTAAATAAAGTTTTATTGCAACACACAGCTTTGTCCACTTGTTTACCTATTGTCTATGGCTTGCTTTGCATTGCAAGAGCAGAGTGGTTGTAATAGAGACTATATCACCTTTAGCGATTAAGACATTTACAATTTGGTCCTTTATCAAAAAAGTTTGCTAATATCTGGTCTCTTGCATTAAGTGATTGTAATTTGGAGTTTAATTGTTGAGCAACCAGCATGCCCTTAACTAGTATATCTTTTAAGCATAAATATTATAGCTTTCTGTACCTTTCCATTCATTGATGCATTCTTTTCACTACTAGTTCTTGATCACCTTGTGTGTTCTTGGTAATGAGGACACAAAGGTGAATAAGATGTGATTCCTGCTGTCAAGAAGCTTATAATTTTGATAGAGAGATAGAGGAATCAATTGGCAATTAAAATATGAACACAGTGGTGGAAAATACAAGGATACCTACTGACCTGTGTAGGAGGGTTTCTTATCCCCGGTGTGGGAGAGGCACATGCTGAGGTCAAGTCCTCTGAGGTGGATATTCATGTGCTGGAAATATATTGTGGAGTGTTTTCAGGAGCAACATCTGTGCAGAAGGGAAGGAAGCAGGAATAGGCAGAGGGGGAAGTTGGGCGTTTTCACAATGGCTTCAACCAAGCGTGCAAGGGAACTCTGAACCTTAGGTGGCCCTTTAGAGTTGGGACAGGGGACGTGACCTCTTCTTGCAAGGAGGTTCTCTTTAGCTGAGTACTGTTCCTGAGGAGAAGGTTGATGGCATTTCTCTTAGCTGGGGAAACGTTCTTTGGTCCTGAGGGGCCGTCCAGTGGTGCACACAGAGGCCACCATGGGATGGTTCCATGACAATCCTTGGGAGGCAATTAGGTCTAAGTTTATATCTCAATGTTGAGTGGGAATTGTCACCTTGAAAAAGGAGGGAGCTGGAATGGCTAGTGGAGAGCACACCAGGCAGAGGGAATAAAATGTTCAAATCACTAAAAATGAGAGAGAACATGGGAAGATTAGAACGAGTGACCGGCAAGTTTTCTGTGTGCAGACTTTCTGCTTTTGTGTGATGGAGAAAGATGGGAAAACTATCAAGAGATAGCTCTCTAATTGATTTGAAGTTGTGCAATATGGTCATCCCCAGGTATCTGCAGTGAACTGGTTCTAGGACCCAACCCCTCTACCCACAGCATTCCATAATTCCTGGATGCCCAAATCACTTATGGAAAATGGTGTAGTATTTGCATATAATCCACACACATCCTCCCATAGACTTTAAATCATCTCTAGATCACTTCTAATACCTAATACAGTTTAAATGCTAACACACACAATGTAAGTGCTATGTAAATAGCTGCTGGTGTGTCAAATTCAAGTTTTGCATTTTAGAATTTTCTGGATTTGTGTGTGTGTGTGTATGTGTGTGTGTGTGTGTATGTGTGTGTGTGTATGGAGTATTTCTGATCCACTCGGTCTAATTCACAGATATGGAGCCCACAGATGCAGAGGGCTGATTGTACCTCTACATTCCAAGAAGCTCCAGGTCATAATTAAATTTATCTTACATATTTTAAACTAAGTATCCTGTATACAGGGACAATTTAACTAAGCCTGCAGCATAGGAACAGCTTTATGAGATCTGTACTAGGGATGTGATATCTTTATTCTCGCATAGTTTGAGTTAATTATCTTGAGTCAGTGGTTTTTCATCCAAATCATGATTTCTCTATCTCCTGAAATTCTCCATTCTGTTCAGAAACCTATCTGGCACTTACCAAGCAGCCCTGATGGACTAGTGCAAACATGAGTGGAATAATCAACTCCTCCATATAAACATATGGCAAATTTGAACAATTAAGCAGAGTAAATGGTAAGGTGATTGGATTTACAGATCAAAACTACTAAATGTGGCTTGGTAACCTAGAACAAATGAGTGACTAAGTCTAGAGCAGAAATGTTCTTCAATATGTGTCTCTGCAAATGCCCAGAAAGGATCTATATATTTGAAGTCCCGCATTTAAAATGCTGTATACCTAAACATATCAGCCTACCAGATTTTTGGAGTTCATAAGTAGTGAATCTCTTTGTAAACTTGTGATCATCATTTTCTGTCTTTTTGTTTCATTATTGTGTTACTAGTCCATGACATTCAATTAAGATAGAGATTGAAATTTTGGAATTATGTATACATTAGTGTTTTTTTTTTTCTTAATAGAATGTTTAATACCATGAAATAAACATATGGAAATTTAAACATGTTGACTGTGTGTTATTCATAAGTATAATAAGCTAAATGTAAGTATGAAGCACAAAAATGAAAACAAATATCCTCTAACTGTTCACTCACCTTAGGACCAGAATATTAGAAATCCAGGCTTCTTCCCAATCCCACCCTGATCTCTTTCCCTTCTCCCCAAAGTAGACATGACTCTTAACATTTATCATTCCTTTGTTAGTATTTAAACATGAACTACACATATATTTGACCCAATTAATAATTTTTCTTGTCTTGAGTATAGGAAAAATAATGTACTAAATTTAGTCTTCTACAGAATTTTTTAAAAATTCAGCTTCATATATCTAAGATTCATCAGTGCTTTTGCATATTTAATTCATTCTCACTCCTGTATAGTATCCTGTATGAGTAAAACACCATTTATCCATTTTGTTTTTTTTACATTTCTCAAAAATTTTTATTGAAATACAGTTGATTTACAATATCATGTTAGCTTCAGGTGTATAGCACAGCTATTCAGTTGTATATCTATAAATATAATATATACATATCTATTCTTTTTCAGGTTCTCTTCCTTTACAGGTTATTACAAAATATTGGGTACGGTTCCCTGTGCTATACAGTAGGTCCTTGTTGGTTATCTATTTCATGTATAGTAGTGCATCTGTTAATCCCTGTCTCCTAATTTATCCCTCCCTACTCCCCCTTGCTCTTTGGTTACTATAAGTTTGTTTTCTATGTCTGTTGAGCCTTTCTGTTTTGGAATTAAGTTCATTTGTATTTTTTTTTTAGATTCCACATTTAAGTGATATCAGGGTATTTTTCTTTGTCTGGCTTACTTCACTTTAGTGTAACAATCTCTAGGTCCATCCGTGTCACTGTAAAGGGCATAACTTCATTCTTTTTTATGGTTGAGTAATATCCCATTTTCTTGTCGCTTGACATTTTTTCCACCTCTGTTTCGGTAACAGATCATGGTGCTCTGAACAGCTTTGATAGGTCTCCAGAAACATACGCATGAAAGGTTCTTTCTGATATCTATTTATATCTTGAAGTAGAACCGCTGAGTTGATGGGTATGCAGATGTCCAACTTTATAGGAAAATGAAAGTTGTTTTCCAAAATAGTGGTACCAGTTCAGTTTCCATAAGCAAGAAACAAGAGTTCCTGTTGCTTCCCAGACTTGCCAATGCCTGGTGCCATGAGAGTTTTTGAGTGGACTCTGGAACCAAAGTCCAGGTCCACAATTCTGCTTTGTCGTTCATGAGAAGTTTGATTTTGGACAAAGTCTTTAACTTCTTACCTCTGCTGCTTTCTCTGCAAAATGGATATGATAATCTAAGGGTTCTATGAGAATTAAATGAATGAATATATATATATATAGCACTTAGAACAGTATCTGAGTACATAGCAATACTGTAGAAGTAATTTCTATATATGTTTTCTTAATTTTCTTAATAAAAAATATTTCTTAATTTTAAAATACAAAAAAATTTCTTATTTTCTAAAGAAAAATAAATTCTTAATTTATTATATTATTTTTTTAATTTTACATCTGATAGATGTAAAATAACATCTCATTGTGGCCTAATTTTCTATTGCCCTGTTTACTAATGTGGTTATTTATTGACCTTTCTTCTTTTATATCATCATATCTTTTGGTCATTTCATTACTGGATTGTTCATCTTTTTCTTCTGTGGTTTGGAGTTCTGAATTAAAAAAAAAAAAACCTGTTGATTCTACTATTTTCTTTGCAAAATATTTATTCAAGTTTGTAGCTTATCTTTGTAACTTTTAAAATGTAATCTTTATTTCTTTTTGTGGTTACTGATTGTTTAAAAAATGTGGGCATCATATTTAAGAAATGTTCCCAATTCTGAATCATAAAGATATTTTTTTTTCCATCTGTTCTTCTAATACGATTAAAAATTTCCTTTTTCAGTTAAGTTTGTAATCTAACAGGAATTTGCCTTAGCAGTTAATGGGAGGTGGGGAATACATTTCACATCTTATGTATACACACATAATTATCTAAGCATCATTGACTGAATTATCCTTTTTTTAAATAACCTTTTCTCTAGTGAACAACAGGGACATCTGGTCCATTTAACAAGTTTTTGTATGTGCACTTATCTGCTTTTGAGCTTTCTATTCTGTTTCATTGATCGGTTTGTCTATCTTCACAACAACATCAGTGTCTTAATTACTACTATTTGATAATATATTTTGGTATTAGATACAAAAAGAGCTCCCCTCCTCCTTCTTTAGTCTTCAACAGTATCTAGGGTATTCTCAATTCTTTGCTTTTTCTTATACATTTTAGAAACAACTTGTCAAATTCCTTGAAGAATTACCTTTGAATTTTGTTGAAAATCACATCGAAACTAATAATGAATTTAGAAAAAAAATACTACAAATTAATATCTCACTGATATTCCTATCCATGTACTTATATATTGTTTAAGTCTTCTGTAGTGTGTATTTCAAGAAACTTTAATTTTAATTTTCTGTAAAGGTCTTGCAGTTGTTTGGTCGGGCTTATTCCTTAGTGTGAGATTTTGTATTTACCTTTGGGTAGAAATGCAACGGAGAAGGAAATGGCAACCCACTCCAGTATTCTTGCCTAGAGAGTCCTGTGGACAGAGAAGCCTGGTGGGCTGCTGGCTATGGGGTCACACACAGTTGGACATGACTGAAGCTACTTAGCAGCAGCAGCAGACATGCAATGGATTCTAGATATTGAATATATATTCTGCCGCTTTGTTAAATTCTTTTACTAATTCTATCCAATCTTAATCTGTATATATTTTTGTTTTGTTTTCCATATAGACAGTCATGATCCAATAAGGACAATTTTGGTTTTTTTATAAAACAATTCTTCGTTTTTGGCTGTGGCAGGTCTTTGTTCCTGTTTGGGTTTTCCTCTGGCTGCAGAGAGCGGGAGCTAGTCTCTAGTGGTGATGTGAGGGGCTTCTCACTGCAGTGGCTCCTCATTGTGGAGCGCCGGCTCCAGGCATGGGCTTCAGCAAGCGTGGCTCTTGGACTCTAGAGCACAGGCTCAGAAGTTGTGGCCCACTGGCTTAGTTGCTCTGCAGTGTGTGGGATCTTCCCAGATCAGGGATCGCTCCCACCGTGTCTCTTGCACTGGCAGGCAAATTCTTTCCCCCTGAGCCACTAGGGAAGGTTGAGAATTTTGTTTTATGCTATGCAATTCTTGCCTTCCAGTTCTTTTTTTGGCATCATGTGCTGGTATGGATTTTCAGTATTGATTACTATGTAATTTCCTTCATAACATTCTTCTCATCTTGCTTTTATTTCTGAAAGAGGTACTAGCCCTGTTGAACTGCTAGCAGTGACTGCTCACTCATTTTCTGTTCTCTGAAGAGTTTCCGTGTCCGGCTACCCACTCCTGGAAAATCTGTTAGCACTCACCTATCATTTGTCTGACCCTGGTGGGGTTTGCTTTGTTTTGTCTTATGGGACTCTTTCAAATGACTGAGTCGTCTTTCCTCAACTGACAATTCTGCCTTCTTATTTCTTCTTGAGTCACTCTGGGAAAATTATATTTCTACCATTTTATGTTTTCCACTTGTATCTCTTTTCTGTTCTTTTTTTCTCTGCTCTTATTTATTACTATTTGAATTCTTTGTTTTCCAAGTTCCCTAGTGGCCCACGGGTTAAGGCTTGACTTTATCACCACTGTGGCTTGGGTTCGCTCCCTGGTCAGGGAGCTAGAGCCCTGCAAACTGCATCGGCAAAAAAAAAAAAAGTAGAATCTGTACGTGTATAAAATCTCTTAAAAAGGTACACACACACATGAATTGCTTATTTTCCTTATTCATTGTTTTAAAAATGGAAATAAATAGAATATAAAACTTAGAATGCACAATAGTTCCATAAGAAGATTATGTATTATTGTGAACATTTTGTTTCAGTGATTGACAAGTAGGTTTTTGTTGGTTTGTTTTTTTGTTTTTGCAGTCTAAGATGTTTGAAAGATGTCGTTCTAGGGAAAGTCTTTGGTAGTGAACCATTTCAGTTTTTGTTGATTTAAAAGTACCTTCATTTCACTTTTGTTTTCGATCATTTTGCTGCCAGATTCCAGGAGGTTAGTCAGTTTCTCTTGGAGTCTGAAGCTCTTCTTGCTCTGTGTTCTGGCTTTCCTTGTTGTTGTGATGTTCACTGTCACTGCTTTTCAGGCCTTTTCTTTATCTTTGCTGTTTTGCAGTTTCACTCTGATGCATATATTTATTTTTTCTTTATTTTGCTGTTTTACATTGAGCTTGGGGATTCACGTCTTTTATCATTTGAAATATTCTCAATCATTCTTGCTTTGGGTATTTCCTCTCCTCCGTGTTGTCTGTCCTTTTGCTCCTCTGTTTAGATTTATATTAGACTTTTCCACCTCTCCTCTGTTTTTCATAACTTCTCTTTTAAGATTTCTGCATTTTAGATAATTTCTTCAACATATCACCTCATTTACTAATTCACTCTTTGTGTCTAATACAGTTTAACTCAATCATTGATATTTTAATTGAAAACCACTATGTTTTCATTTATAAAATTCCATTTGATCCATTTGTACATTTGACCATTTTAACAGTCTCTTGCCAATTTTTAAAATCTTCTAGTTTTTTAAATATCTCATTCATAGATTTTCCAGATTTTGTCTCATAATTCCAATATCTGCAGACTTACCGTCTGATTCTGAATCTAAACCTAAACCTGGTTTTGTTGTTTCTGTTGATTATCACTGATGGTGGCTTGTTTTTGTGTGTGTTTGGCAGTTAATGATTTTGAGTTCATGTTTGCTTGCTCATCCCAGCTGCATAAATTGGGGATGCTTTCCTTCATAGAGAGTTTACATTCACTTTTGTTGGGAGACTGTGGGAAATGGGACTATTTTTGTTTTATTTGCATCCTCATAGAAATATGGAATCTTGGCTCAAGCTCTCCCACTCTGTAAAGGGCCAAAACTTATTATTCAGTTCCTAGAACTGACATGAGGATTTGTTCTCAGAGCAGTCTAGCTTTCTATTTCTACTTTTGGTTTCAGCTCATTATTACTTGTTAATGATTTTATTTATTTATTTTTGGCTGTGTTGGGTCTTCTCTAAGTGTGGTGAGCTGGGGCTACTCTCCAGCTGCAGTACTCAGGCTTCTAATTGCAGTGGCTTCTCTTACTGTGGAGCACAGGCTCTAGGGCAAACAGGCTTCAGTAGCTGTGGCTCCCAGGCTCCAGAGCTCAGTAGTTGCAGTACACAGGTTTAGTTGGTTAAAGGCATGTAGAATCTTCCCAGACCAGGGATCAAACTCATGTCTTTTGCATTGGCAGGCGAATTCTTTACCATAGAGCCACCAGGGAAGCCCCACTATAATTTTGTTTGTTTGGAGAGTTCTCTTGTCTTTAAGCCCAGCAAAATATTACAAAATATGTTTCTTAGAATTTATCCGGGATTTAGTTAACGATGGATTAGGAGGAACTTTCCAAAAATGTGGTCTCCCATACTGTTAGAAGCAGAAGTTTGACAACTATGTTTTGGTGATGTTGGTAATAATTGTTCCGTTAGAAAGAGCAATAGCAATCTTATCCTATTTGTATGGCGTCAGTTAGTTTCACAACATCTCTGTTACAGGCAGACATTTTATAAATATAGATGTTATTACCCAAGATATTTAGAGTCTTTCTAATTCATATAAATGGTTAGAGTCAGAACCAGGGTGAAAGCCTAGATTTCTGACTTCTATTTTGTTGATTAGGAAAAAATATAACCTATGTTGAAGTTTCTAGTCTTTTTCACTTCAGTTTTCCTGTAAACTAAATCATGATATTGAGGGCTTAAGAACAAGCCACCAAGTTTATCAAGTCTCTGAATACCACAAGACTAGGAAACATTGTTCCAGAAGACTCCCGGAAAAGTATGTTCACAAGTTTCTCCAGCAAGCTATTTTAGAACCTAATAATTCTTCTGTAATGACTTCCTTTACTTCACTTGGTTTCTTCCTGTTGAATTATATGTTCATTTCCTGTCCTTTTCTTCATCGCTGTCTATGTTACATTTCCTTTTTTCATGATAATCACCTCTGAACTTATTCAGTATCATTGAATATACATTGATTCCATGAAACAAAATTGTGGTCTGAATACATGCCTCAGTTTTCTCTTCTTTGGAATAAAGATATACTCAGTTTACTTATTGTTAGAGATATTGTTTGCCAACCTCGTGAGCCATTTTGGTCATTCTTTTCTGTATATTCTTGAGTATTTCTACATTTCCTATAAGTTAAGAAAGTCTTTTAGGTTGCTGAAGGCCAAGTTTTTCTGGACCATAGTTTTCTAATTTCAAGCCTAGAAAAGAACTGGAAATTACCTCAGCCCCGAGCTGGCCCTTCTTTCCTACACTAAGTGTCTAATTGATTGGGCCAGTGGTTAACGGTTCTTTTCTAGTGCATTCATTTTAAAATTAATTAATTTGGCCATATCAGATCTCAGTTGTAGCATGTGCGATCTTCTACTTCGAGGCATGGAGTCTCTATTAGTGGAGCTCAGTAGGTGCTACGCGCAGGCTTAGTTGCTTCATGGGATGTGGGATCTTAGTTCCCTGACTGGGGATTGAACCTGTGTCCCTGGCATTGCAAGGCAGATTCTTAACCACTGGACCACCAGGGAAGTTCCTGAGTGTACTCTTGAAAAACTCTCTTCTGCATTTTTTTCTTCACTAGTGGAATAGATACTTTTAATTTGGGCTGATAAATCCAGTCAAAAGAAAGTCAGTGATTTCAATATCCATTAACATGTATCACAGAATAAACATGTTCTATCAAATTCTGGCTTATGTGCTAATATTTTCCTTTGTAAATATGAAACTTGGCTCAGAAAATTACAGCAACAATAAAAATAGCAACAACAAAATCTCACTTAAACCAACCATGAGGACTAATTTGTCAAAAAAATATATTTAGATTCAGAAAGAAAAGATCATCTGAGGCAGTTTGCAACTTAACTTTCAAACTCTCCTTCTCATCACAATATCTGTTCTTGATGTACTTGTTAAATTCAAATATACATTGTTCTATTTGCTGTCTAGGTACAAGATGATTTGTGAAACTGAATCAGATCTTGTTTTCTGCCCTATATGTCAGTTGAATGTAATATTATTGGAATCAACCCAACTGTTCTTATATTAAAAAAAGAAGAAAACTGGAGCGTTTGTGCTTTGGTTATGTTACTTTCATTGCTTCTTGTATTTCTAGACAGATTTTCAAATTTCCTCCACCCCAGGCTGACTGGCATCACAATGGTTTTCATTGTCAAAAGTGTGCCGGGGTGTCATGCTACTCATGCTAGAAATTGAGCCTCTGGAGATCTGTTTCTGAAGACATGGGTGTTCTCATAGAATCTATCCTGACTTCCAACACTGCCTGCCCCAGATTTGTAGTTATCTGTGAGGCAGATACCATATATATGTTATCAGACAGGTCATTTGCCTACAAAGGTCCATATAGTCAAAGCTATGGCTTTTCCAGTAGTAATGTATGGAGGTGAGAGTTGGAACATAAAGAAAGCTGAGCACCAAAGAATTGATGCTTTTAAACTGTGGTGCTGGAGAAGACTCTTGAGAGTTCCCTGGACAGCAAGAAGACAAGCCAATAATCCTAAAGGAGATCAGTCCTGAATATTCATTGGAAGGGCTGATGCTGAAGTTGAAGCTCCAATACTTTGGCCACTTGCTGGGAACAGCCTGCTCTTTGGAAAAGACCTTAATGCTGGGGAAGATTGAAGGTAAAAGGAGTAGGGGATAGCAGAGTATACAATGGTTGGATGGCATCACCAACTCAGTGGACATGAATTTGAGCAAACTCCAGCAGGTAGTGGAGGACAGGGAAGCCTGGCATGCTGCAATCCACGAGGTCACAAAGAGTCGGACACAACCCTAGTGAACAAACAAGGAACAACAGCAGGTCATTGGTTAAATGTCACTCTTGGTGGGATTCTTTGAAGGTCTGCACTTTGTAATATGCAACATCTCCTTGTCACAGTTTTGGCATCCCCAAGTAAAAAATAAAATAGAACCAAAGTCAGCCACTGTTTGAAACTGAGCTGGCAACCAGTTAGCTATCAATAAGTCAATGAAGGATATAAAGAGGAAAAGGACAAAGACGAAAAAAATTGGGTCGATCGGAGGAGGCCATCTGGGAGAACAAGGAAGGTGATTCAAATCAATCTTATTTGAAAGCAAGAGTTTCCCTAGAGTTTTCAAACACCCTTCAGTTGGCTGGAGCAAATCAGCAGATGGTGTTTGTAAAAATAAATATGGCCTATGAAATGGAGTTTAGATGGAGATACAGAATCTAGGAAGGCTTTATCTGAGATGTACTATCTGAGGAAGTCTTGGGGCACAGGTAGGATTTGGAAGATGAAGGCACAGGGCTGTGAAAGAAGGGGGCAAGGACATTCAAGGTAGAGGCAATGGCTCGAGATTCAGACATCACGGAGCTGCTGCATAGTGAGTAGAGCAAGCATTTGGGTTTAGCTAGAAAGTAGAATTCATGTCTGGCAGAGGTCAGAGATGGTGGTTAGCTCACAGGTAATGGGGACTGGGTTTGGTAGGCAGAGGGAGACCCTGAAAAGCTTTGATGAGCCAGAGAGATGGCCAGAACTTGGCTTCAGGAAGACTAGGATCACAGAGGTTTTGTTATACAGACTTGCTAGCTTTTGTAAAGACAAACTCCAAGCTTTCAAATACCATTGCTACTGCTAAGTCACTTCAGTCGTGTCCGACTCTGTGCGACCCCATAGATGGCAGCCCACCAGGCTCCCCCGTCCCTGGGATTCTCCAGGCAAGAACACTGGAGTGGGTTGCCATTTTCTTCTCCAATGCATGAAAGTGAAAAGTGAAAGTGAAGTCGCTCAGTCGTGTCCGACCCTTAGCATGGACTGCAGCCTACCAGGCTCCTCTGTCCATGGGATTTTCCAGGCAGAGTACTGGAGTGGGGTGCCATTGCCTTCTCCGTCAAATACCATTAGAGACTCTTTTTAGCCTTGGACTGTAGAGACAAAGTCAGGGTTGGGTTGATGAGACCTGGATGTCAGTGGTAGATGCTGGACCCTGGGTAAGAGGATCCTTCCTTGAGTGAGATCTGGTCTTTAATCTTGGAGGAGGGCATCTACTGAGGCTATTGTCAGCTCTTCTTACAAAGATCAGAGAACCAGACTCCCCTGTTGCCCGTGTTTCTACATGACCTTTCTTAGTGTGGCTTTTTATTTTTGACTTTGGCTTGAATTCTGATCTTGACTGTGTGTATTTTTTCTCTTCAGGCTCAGACTCTGCTGTCTTGGGTCCTGAAAGCCTTTGCTCACTTTTGGATCACAAGGCCTTTATCCCAGGTCCCATTTTATGCAACGTGTGCTCAGTTGCTCAGTCTTACATGACTCATTGCAACCCCATGGACTGCAGCACGCCAGGCTTCCTTGTCCTTCACTATCTCTCAGAGTTTGCTCAAACTCATGTCCATTGATTCAGTGATTCCATCTCATCCTTTGTCACCCCTTTTTCCTACTGCCTTCTGTCTTTCCCAGCATCAGGAGTTGGCTCTTCAAGTTAGGTGGTCAAGGTATTGGAGCTTCAGCATGAGTCCTTCCAATGAATATTCAGGGTTGATTTCCTTTAGGATTGACTAGTTTGATCTCCTTGCTGTCCAAGGGACTCTCAAGGGTCTTCTCCAGCCGTTAGGGGCTCTTTATTCACTTCTGAAGCTTGTGAGTGAGAAAATTGACAAATTACTTTCTACCCCTACAAATGCTTTAGTCAAAAATGAAAGACACTTTGAAGAAAGCGTTTAGATTCTACGGATGAATCCTCAGCTTTTCTGTTGCCGCTTCTGGAAACCCAAGAATTCAGTGTTTACCTTAGAGAAGGATGATTAAAGTTCCGACTTAGATATAATCACTTTCTTCAAGATTCGTGTGTTGATACCTTACTCTTCGGGGTTTTCCTCAATGTTTCCATGTAAGTTACCTATCTGTCCCTTCTCCTCTGACCTCTGTACACTGGAGAGAAGTAAAACGTCTTGTATTAGCATAACTTTAAAACCTGACAGGTAGTATTTAGACATTGATTTATGGCTACAGTCCTACGTAAGTTTCCATCCCTGTCCACACATCTTAGAGACCCCAATGAATGCCGCAGATGCACATTTTTTAATGGATGTGAACTTAACCATTAATGTAACATCACTGGTTTAATGCAGATACTTTTGTTAAATGACATTATAATTACCAGTCACCGGCAAACCTCAAAAAGGTCGGAAGGTTGGATTCAGTTAAACACCCGAGAGCTGAGATGCTTATCTGAAGTTTACCCCTTGAGTTGAGCAAGTCCAGGCTGGAAAGTGCTCAAGACCTTTCTGATACTCGCGTTAGTAATTCTGTTTTTCTGTGTCTCCCTGTCAGCATTTCTATGTTTCATCCTTGACCTATTGATGACGTAAAATATAACACGAAAAAGATAAAAGTCATCTCCATCAAATCGAGCCAAATAAAATTTTCACAAGATGCTGAGAACAGGTAAACATCCTAAGTTGCATGAGAAATGCTACCTTCTTAGAATGCTAGGAAATATTCTGCCTATCTCCTTCTCCTTGACTCTTGTTTGAAGGGTTTATTGCTACAGAATTTTCTAGTAGTTTTCCCTGACATCAGATTGGGGGTGGGGGGAATTGCTCAAGATGACTCAGATGAATCATATTTGAAAACAAGTCTTTTTTTTTTTTTTCCTAGAAAAAGCATTAATATGTAAACCCTTTCAGTATGCTGGGGCAAGCCAGCAGGTTGTGTACTTTAAAAAAATAATTAAAATACTTTCAACACCATGTGTTTTGTGTTTAGCTTAGGAAGCCATTGCATTGGTGGTGGTTTTCCTAGTTTTACACTCCTCTAAATGATCTTCTTTGTCCTTTTCTTGTCTTTTGCATCATAAAAAGATTTTGTGAAGAGGAAGAACTTCAGTTTCTTGGATACCTGGAAAAGTGACATAGAAAAATGTCCTTTGTCAACGGCTGCAGTTTGGTGATTTTTACTTCCTGTATGAAATCAAGACTTTGGGGTCTGTATGCAGCCTTGAATCACTCGGGGCCATGCATTGCTTGATCCTCTGCATGCCAATCATGGTCTTGTAGTGAAAATACTGCATCTTGAGGTCCCAGTATAAAGGAAGTTAAAATTAAAAGAAGATAACTTAGGAATGTTGCCATTATTTCTGGGAAGTTTTAGCCTCCATTGAATTCCAGTCTTCCTGAGTTGGAGAAGTGTCTCGGTCCCACATCTTGTGAGGCAAGTTTTTGAGCATCCAAGTGTATTAATTTCTCTTCTCATGTAAAAGGATGAAGCTGGATATGTTTGATTCATTATCACAAGTATACTTTGAATAGCCTTCGTGTGCTTACATTGTGTGAGTAACAAGGGTAGCGGGGGAGGAGGAGAGGAACAAAAAGATCATCAACCCATTGATGCAATAAATCAAGTAACGCCACATTTTCTGGAGTAACACAATTATTACAAGAGCCAATCACACAAGCCAAGTTATCATATTCCTTTACTGAGTTTTTACTCTGGGAAACCACATTGCCTTTATTTCGAGCCACATTTTAAAAGCTTTTTGAGAGGCCTGTCAATACTGATATAATTTTAAAAAGTAATAGGTGACCACTGAAATGAAAATGTTGGCATGAACTTAGAACCCATGTGTAATTTTGACCTCGGTAGAAAAGAATAGATACATGTATATATACAGCTGAATCACTTTGCTGTACACTTGAAACTAAGTGTTTTCACATTGTTCATAATTACACAACAATAGAAAATTAAAATAAAAAATAAAATAAAGGCACAATCAATAAGATAAAGTCAAATAAAAAAAGTTTAGAGGAAATTCTTAGATAAACACAGGTTTTAAATTCAGAATATTATAATATACCTATTCTAATAATGACTCCAAAAAGAAAGCAACATGTGGGATTTGTGTCTTGAATTTCAATAAAAAGCCATAAAAAAAAAAAAATCCCAAACAGGTTTTAATCCCCTAACATAGGGTCTAGCACATAATATTATTATTGTTAAAGCTTTATCTACTTATTCCCACCATACTATTGCTTGATTTCTAGTAACCTGAGCCCCATTTTGTTTCCAGAGATTTTCCTGGACTAGGCCTTGCTGGCCTCTCTCTGTCCTTAGAGACAGCGGGTTCCTGCCTTGTAAGACATTAGGGCAACACTGACTAAAGAGTTTGGCTTTTGCATCTTGCAGCCAAAGTTCATCAGGTCATCAAAGATATCCTAATTGGTTATGCATATCAACAAGAGCCACTCACAGTATTTCCAGAATGTTGGCTTACATAATCCACTGGGCACATGGCATCTTTATTAACAAGAAGACAACAGATTCCTTTAGACCTCTACCACTCTTAACCGGATTAGTTAATGGGGATCCTCTCCACCAAAGACAGGACAAGCCAGAAGCCACTGTCCATCTGAAGTGTGTTCGCACTATGGTGATGTCTGAGCGTCGCTCTCTTGGGTGAGGTAGTAAATGAGGGGAAGGTAAGTCTGGTTTCTTTTCTGGTTGAGCATCTTTGTTTTCTGTGGCAGGGTTTAAAAGCGTATTCAGTCATGCACCCAAGGAGGGTTTTTCCATCATTTAAAAAGAGCTCATTAGACACTGCAAATTGACACAGTACAAACAACACTGAGAGGGTCTGGGTTCCCACATAAATTAGCTCGGTTTGTGCAAGATGAAAAATGCTTTGGCCCCAACTGCCAGCCCTACAAACACAGCCAAGCTTGGAGAAAAAACAAGGTGTGCCACTGTGTCTCTTACATCACCAGCAGTCATAAAAGTGCTGTAATTAAAACGTAGCTGACAATTTGCTTAATGATGTGCAAGGCAGAGAACCCAAGGGGGCTCCCACATGGGGTTGGCTGTGGTCTCTGCCTTTTCAGTGGGAGCAGTAGCTGGCATCTCCTTCACTTGAGAACATGGTGACTAACCTGAGAAGCCGGTGGGGTGGATGGGGGAGCCAGGCCAGCTGTTTTAAATCATCAAGACCATTTTCACAATAATGAGTTTGTGTGAGTGAGAAGATACTTAAGGTGTTCTGGAACCATCCGTTTATAATGAGCTAGGTTGCACTGAAGAAAATTACCCCATTCCCCACAATATCACTTAGCCCAATTAACAACTTAATTAGTTCATAATAATAATATGAGGTAGGACTTCTAATTCTGTCTTCTCACTTCAGAATGACTATTATTATATAAGAAAATACTCTTTTTAAAATTTGTGAGCCACGAAGCCTCAATAAGAACTGACGCAATGCTCTGAGTCTGGATCTCTGGATAAACTCTTTGACCCCTTTTCTTCCACAGACTCACCTTTGATCTTCACCCTGTCCCTTGACCCCATCATTTTTTTTTTTTTGATCTGTAAAATTAGAAAGCCAACTGCATGTACAGATGATTTAAATTTCATTCCTAATAAGCACTATATGCTTGAAAAATTTAGAAACATTCTAGATAGATTTAGGATGTATCTAGATGGTTAACGATTGGAATACACGATGGTACTCAACGTTTCTTGAATTTTTCTTTAATAATTTAAAGATACATTTGCTTAAGTATGCTTATGCTAAAAAAATTATTGAACTACCAGAAGACATTTTCCTAACACAAACTGTTAACCATTCAAGCTAAAAAGTTTATATCCATGCCGTTTCTAAACGCCAGCCTACCATTAATTCATAGACAAACCCTCTGTCTATATCTTTATAAATTTTCAAATTGAACTACTTCTAATAATTATTTTCTCTAGTTAACTAGCCAGAAAGTAAGGAAAAGGGGGAACTTTAATGTAAACACGGCCTCTTCCACCATATAAGGGAAGGTTTAAAAGTTAAAATCAATACTTAATAATACGAAGAGACAAATAGGCAATTCTCAGAATCTGGCATTCATTTACTTCCTTCCTCTACTACAAACTTCCAAATTATTTTGTTCATTTATCAAAATAAACTTCTTTTATTTGGAGTCAAAACTACTGGAGTGCTTTTTTTGGTTTTGTTAGTGTGGATTTCTTAGGAGTGTTCATTTGACTTCAAAAGCTCACGAACTGCTTTGTTCAGGTGGCTCTTGAGATATTACACCTTGAACCATACCCTGTACTGAGCTTCCACTGTAAAATATGTGCCAAGGTAATTAACCTGCTTCCACTCTCCTCTATTAAGTGGCGAAATAAAATGGAGTTTTGTTCAATCCAAGAACTAGAGTCATATCTGCTGAGATTCAAAACAGCTTTATGTGTGAAGATCAAAAGAACATTATTGGGACTTTGTTCCACACCTTGAAAATAGTGGTAAATGGTATGCTTTGCTCTTTTAGTCACCAAGTCATGTCCAACGCTTTTGCGACCCCATGGACTGTAGCCCACCAGGCTCTTCTATTCATGGGATTTTGCAGGCAAGAATACTGGAGTGGGTTGCCATTTCCTTCTCCAGGGCATCTTTGACAACCTGGGGATTGAATCCATGTTTTCTGCATTGGTAGGTGGATTCTTTACCACTGAGCCACCAGGGAAGCCCAAAAATGGCATGTCTAAGGGCAAAATGATACCCAATCCCAGAAGACCAGAAATGGCCCACATTCTGTTCCCTTATGTAATACCATGGGATCTTAACAAAACAGCCACTCCAGTGCTTTTATTTATTTATTTTGCTTCTGCCTTACGGTCCAACAGTCCACTTACTAAGTCATTTGATTTCCCAGCTGCACTGCTAGAAATAAATGGATGAAGAAGAAAACTTTTCTTGGCAAGGTATTTGATGTGTTGTCTTCTCTAAGGCCCTTCCTGATGTAGTTACTGAGAAATGGCATCAGCAGAGTCAGTCTCAGAGCGAGCTGCTTTCCTTACCAGCACTCCACTGCCCAGGTACCTAATATTTAATTTAAGTGGAAGATCATAAAATAAGCACAGACCATTGGCTTGCAGGGATAGTGGGACCACATTTGTTTCTGATTATTGAAAGGAGAAAACTTTGAGAGGTTAATAGAAACCAATGATTTTTTCTTTTATTTTTATCATATAGCTAACAAATGTAAGCCATAGATCTGCATTTTGTCATTTGCAGGGGATTTATTGATAAAATAAAGGACCCCAGAAATAAAATATATGGGTTCTCCACCTAGGTATTCCTTTGAAGGAGGAAAATCAGATTTATGAATCTAGGGTCAGTTTCTACTTAGCTGGAAAAAAAATTGCTTGCAGAATATTCTCTCTTCTTTCTTTCATTTGTTCATTGGTTTGTCCCTTCTTTCCTTCCCTCCATCCTTCTCTTCCACACCCCCTTGCCCCTCCTTCTCATGCTCTTTGCCACCCTTCCTTCACTCCCTCTCCCTCTCTTTCCTTTCTTTGTAATGCTGTCTCTCTTCCTGTCCAACACTGTTTTACTCAAACTGTAAGTCTGTGATGTGTGCCGTCCATGGGTCAGACGCTATTTTGATGAACTCCCTCCGTCCCCTCCGTGGGTGAAAAACTCTCTTGATTCTGCTTTTAGTGCCTCTAATAGCTGGATCTTCCTTCAAATCTATGTAAAATGTTCCTCTCAGCTTCCACTACAGGTTTCTCTAGCAAATAGCACGTTTCAGTTCAGGGGACAATGATGCTCTGACGTGGCTGGTATTTGCCCAGGTGGGAAGGGCAAGATATTTCTCACATTTGGAAATTCAATAAGGAATTTATCAAACACCCCCATATTCAGCCCTGTTCATATGTTGTTTTGTGTTGAGTTTCTCCAAGGGGAAGAAACCTTCCTTCGTGAATCTTCCATCTTCTTCATTTTTCACTTTCCTTGGAGGACCTCCAGTGAAGTTCTGATGGGCCTTTCTTCTGCTTTTCTTTGGGGGACTGGTGAGGTCATAGGCCAAGGAGAAGTCATTTTGGAAGAGATGTGTTGAGGTGTCTTCACATGGCTCCTTGGGAACATGAAGTAATTCGGCAAGTGAGGAACCTTTGACAGCATAACTGGGGGATGAGTCAGGATCAAAATAATGACTTTGGAGGCCAAATAAGAGAGGGGATTGAAGCCCTCAGGTTCCTTCAGGGCAAGGGGAATGTAGGTATAAGGTCACCCAAGAAGTTCCTGAGTCAGAGTATAGGGTTGAAAAGGTTTTGTGATCCCTCCCCTCGGGAGACTCCTATTTGAAAATTGTAGGTTAGGGGATCAGTTTCATGGGATTCAGTTTGACTTGAGGGCTTCTGAATTTAAATTTAGAAAGCCATTTGGGAGGATTCTTTTATATCAAGTAGAGCACCTTTCCCCAAGATAATCTTCCAGAGGTGAGTGGAAAGGCAAAATGGTGCAGCCTAGTGATGAGACACCAGCACCTTTCCTCTCGAGCCCCTTTAAGCGATACAGTGTGTGTGTTGTGTCTGAGAAGTATTTTTTAAATTGATGTATAATTTATATATATATATATATACACACATATATAAAACATTATATTAGTTTCAGGAATGATGTCTGAGTAGCTTTTAATCATCAAAGATAAATGATAAATGAAAGTGTCTTTTTCTGTGTTTCACCTAGACACTGAAAGTGTGAAGTCTGTGTTAGGTCTAACGACAGATCTAGGATTTACTTTTGGAGCTTTCCATGAATCTTCTCTCAAAAATCCAAGAAGTTGCTGTGGCTAATTAAGGAAAGCTGAAATAGGAGAGAGCTTTCCACCCTTAAACGTTATGGGGACGTTCACTTTGGAAAAGATAGTTCTGACTGCATGACATTGAAATAATTAAGATTCTAATGATCACAGTCTTTTTAGGTAAACAAAATTAGGGCTGAAGAACAATCTGTAAAGATATTTATAATCAATGCCATAGTCAAATATGTGTGTGTTTGTCGCTCAGTCGTGTCTGACTCTTTGTGATCCCATGGACTACATTGAAACCTGCTAGTCTCCTCTGTCCATGGGATTCTCCAGACAACAATACTGGAGTGGATAGCCATTCCCTTTTCCATGGGGGATTCTCCCGTCTCAGGGATTGAATCTGGGTCTTCTGCATTGCAAGCATATTCTTTTATCATCTAAGCCACCAGGCAAACCCCAGTCAAATATAGAAAGTCCTAATATATAATATTCCATGTATACATTGGAGAACAGTAATATCCTAAGAGATAATGGATGATTTATAACACATTTTAAAATTATGAAAATAGTTAACAACTATGAAGACTCTTTTCACTTCATGAAGACTTGAATAAGAAATGAAAATTAAAGAAAGAGTTTTTCTATCCTGCCTCCACTTGTTTTTTCATCTGTCAGTGATTCAGGAAACATATTTAGTTCTACTAACTGGTGGAATTTTTGTACATGAAATCTTGAAAATTTTACCTTGTGTTGAAAAGTCAACAGTCAACAGCATCCTCAGATCAGATCAGATCAGATCAGTCACTTAGTTGTGTCCGACTCTTTGTGGCCCCATGAATCGCAGCACGCCAGGCCTCCCTGTCCATCACCAACTCCCAGAGTTCACTAAGACTCACGTCCATCGAGTCAGTGATGTCATCCAGCCATCTCATCCTCTGTTGTCCCCTTCTCCTCTTGCCCCCAATCCCTCCCAGCATCAGAGTCTTTTCCAATGAGTCAACTCTTCGCATGAGGTGGCCAAAGTACTGGAGTTTCAGCGTCAGCATCATTCCTTCCAAAGAAATCCCAGGGCTGATCTCCTTCAGAATGGACTGGTTGGATCTCCTTGCAGTCCAAGGGACTGTCAACAGTCTTCTCCAACACCACAGTTCAAAAGCATCAATTCTTTGGCGCTCAGCATCCTAGTCACACTGAATCTGCAAATTATCTAGATAAAAATTTCAAAACTTCATTTTTGTGACAGGAGATATTGTTGAGCTAGAGATAGCTCCAGAGGAAAAATGTTTGTTTCTCCTTTATTGTAGAATAAGTATACTTGGATGCAGAAGTCTAACTTTTCCCCCCTTTATATGTATGTATTTTAAAGTCAACTTTTTCCCTCCCCAAACAGCCAAATCTCCATTAAAAAAAAAAAAATCATTATTGCATTCTTTCTTTCCATTATTAGTCTCCGGTAGAGATTTTCGGGTAATTCACATTTGTCCTTTTGGTTTTCATCAAATGTTGAGCATTAGCTTCTCTTACTTATTTATTTTTAACTACTGTGTGCAGCAAGCAGAATCCTAGTTCTTTGACCAGGAATTGAACTCACGCCCCCTGCAGCTGGAAACGTGAAGTCTTAACCACTGGACTGCCAGGGAAGTGCCTCCCTTACCTCTGCACTGGATATAAGCTGACTGATTTTATTTGGGAATCTGTAAATTCATGGTGTCGCAAAGAGTCGGACATGACTGAGCGACTGATCTGATCTGATCTGAATTGGACTGAATGTTACTACTTAAGTTTTGTACAAACACTCATCAGCTACCCTACCCAAGGGGCAACAACAGCATGTGACTGGGGACGACATGCAAATTTAGGAGCTAAAACAAACTAACCATGAATTCTTTTTGCGACCCAGGTCCCATCCTTGAAGTTTTAGGATTCTTATTAAAAAATAAGAATGACGATCTTACCTACTATAAAAGAATATTAATAAAAACAACCCAATGAATTGACTGCGTGGAGCTCAGGAAAAAAAAAAAAGAACAACAAAGTGCTCTAAAAGTGTTTAATAATAAAGGACTAAAGGGATAAAGAATTTTACTCTGGGGCTGTTAATCCGGCACCTTTTATAAGCACTAAATTTACTTAAGCTAAATAAAAATAGCACATGACAGGTCATATTTGTGTGGGAAATCACAGAGAAAACAGCAAAGACATTGGAAAATTGCATTTTTTCAGGTAATTAAAGGTCATACTATTTAGCTGAGCCATAATCCATCACAACGAGCAAGGCATTGATTACTGCTCTGGACCACACTCATTTTTAATTCCATTAGTGAAATAAATGACAGCCTTTGAATTTGCCACTTTCTTGATACACAGCAATAAGAATGGCAAATTACTCTAGAATCCAGAATAGCTGAATAGATAAGCTTCTTTTCTTCTTCTTTGGCATCCCACACTACAAAGTTTTAAGCAGCAATAAACATAAAAGCAATCTTCTCCAACCTGTTGTAATAGCAGCTCTTTGGTGATCTGAAAATGTTCAAAGTCAAGTTATTCTCGTGATTTATCCACTGGGGAGCCTCAGAGATGAAACACTGTACACGAGGCGACCATCCTCATTCCTCCGGGGCAGAAGTTGACTTCCTCCAGGGCCCCAAAATTAATGGTTCTCATTCAAAAGACAACACAAGTGTCCTGAAAATAGACTGAATTATATTTCGAGGTACATGTGTTGTAATGGCTGTCAAAGAGAAACACTCAAGAAGATTATCTGCTTCCCCATCTTCTTCAGGTGTAATGTAGTCATTCATTTTGTTAACTCTCTCTTTGTATTTAAACGCAGAGGAGACCACAAACTGAAAAATACACACGAGTCTATTTTTGCTTTCTGTTGCTCTGTTTGTGGGAGTAGCTGTTTCACACTCAGTGAACCACAAATGAGTTTGTGTTTGTATAAGAACTTTTAGGAGAGCTGCTGCTGCTGCTAAGTCGCTTCAGTCGTGTCCGACTCTGTGCGACCCCATAGACGGCAGCCCGCCAGGCTCCCCGTCCCTGGGATTCTCCAGGCAAGAACACTGGAGTGGGTTGCCATTTCCTTCTCCAATGCATGCATGAAAGTGAAAATGAAGTCGCTCAGCCGCGACCCCATGGACTGTAGCCTACCAGGCTCCTCTGTCCATGGGATTTTCCAGGCGAGAGTACTGGAGTGGGGTGCCATCGCTTCAGAGAGGTGTTATTCTTGCTTTCTACCTTAGGAGATGAGGGTTCTTTATGTGTGGAGGACGGTATACATGTGAACGTGTTGGACAAATTCTCCACAAATAAATTCCCTGGGATTCTTGCAGGGTAGTCTAAATGGGGGTAGTTTCCCTTTTCCTGGTAATTACTTCTATGGCACAAAACCAGTCTTGCAGAGGGATTTAAGCTTATCATCTGTGCCTTCCCCCTACTCAGTTTTTCACTAGAAGGCCCCGCCCCCACCCTTACATTTAAGCCTTCACTAGCCTCTATCATTCTAGACTAGCCAAACCTCTGCCCACTTTTTCACATCACCATCTAATCATTGGCATAAACAAATACAACTAAGCCTCTCCTATCTGAGTTCTCATTGTTAGTCTCCTTAAGCTACTAATGGAAGAAAGCCTTGCCTAAAAATTCTCCAAGGCACCTGGGAGATTGCAGGAAACTTCACAGGACACCTTAAATAAAATCACTGTAGTTCTTACTCCCTATCTACCCTTATTAAGCTTAAAAAGTGTGATTCTTCTGTACCATTTTTCTAGATTCAATATATATATGTTATGTTATTGACATATATTATGTCAACATATTAACATATTATGTTGTATGTTATTTGATACATATATGTTAATATACAATATTTATTTTTCTCTTTCTGACTTACTTTGCTATGTGTGACTGACTCTGGGTCCATTTATGTCTCTAAAAATGGCCCAATATTGTTCTTTTTCTGGTTGAGTAATATCCCGTTGGATATATGTAGAAGGGTGAGAGGAAGGTCCAAGAAGGGGATATACATCCACATACAGCTCATTCACTTTGCTGTACAGCAGAAGCTAGTGCGACACTGTAAAGCAACCATACCCCAATTAAAAAATAAATAAAGACATTCAGGATAACAACAACAACAACAACTGTGGTTCTTGGTTTTCAACGAGGAGAGAGCTGTTGAAAAGGCCCCCACAACAGGAAGTAACAACCAAACAGACTCTGCAAACTTTCTCTGTACAGGGTCAAATAGAAAATATTTTCAGCTGTGCAGTCAACAGGGGCCCTCGCAAATATACCTCTCTGCCGTTGTAGCGCAGAAGCCGCTGTTGATCCATGAGTGAAACGGTGTGGCTGTGTTCTAACAAAACTTTATTTGTAAAGTTAGACAGCTCACAGCTATGGCTCAAGAGTCATTGACAATCTCCAATGTAAAGTGAGGTTCCGCAGAACCTATCATCTGGGTGGAAGAGAAGAAAGGCAGAAGAGCCACTGCACGAGGTGTATTTTCTTATAATATTCTAGTCATTTTTTCTGGGACTCTGGAGTGTACTTTGTTTAAGAGGCATTGTGGAAGGATTTCTATCCTAAACCAATTTTAAATAATTTCACTGCACTCTTCAAATGATTTAGATAAATTCCTTGTCTGAACTACTTCATCCCACCAAGAACTGGGGGAAGGAGATTAATATACTACATATTTATGGACATCAGTCTATGACTTTTTTAAAGGCTTAAAGTAGTGTTGAAAAAGCAAGTTGAATTTGTTTATTTTAATTTAGGCCACAACTCGCAGGCCCACTTTGAGGTTAACCTAGACCTCTTTTTTAGACTTTGACAAGTGCTAATTTGCATAATGAATTCCCTCTTCCTGAGTTCCCCACAGAGCACACAAACACGTTTATAGACATACACACACACACAACCACATATATACCACAAATAAATACCCTAGGCACTGGCACAAGAGATTTCAGGGACAGGACAACTTCACATTTTAGTCTGGTTGAAATTTTTGTCATTAAGAAACCATCTGCAAAGCTCAAGATATAATTTTGGGTATGTCTTTAATTACTGATATTTTCTTTTTTTAAAAAATTGAAGTATAGATTATTTATGATGCTGTGTTAGTTTCCGGTGTACAGCAAAGTGATTCATATATATATATATATTCTTTTCCAGATTCCTTTCCATTATAGATTATTCCAAGATACTGAATATAATTTCCTGTGCTACACAGTTTTTTTGTTGTTGTTTAGTCACTAAGTTTGGAGAAGGAAATGGCAACCCACTCCAGTGTTCTTGCCTAGAGAATCCCAGGGATGGCGGAGCCTGGTGGGCTGCCATCTATGGGGTTGCAGAGAGTCGGACATGACTGAAGCGACTTAGCAGCAGCAGTCACTAAGTTGTGTCCAACTCTTTTGCAACCCCCTGGATGGTAGCCTGTCAGGCCCCTCTGTCCATGGGATTTCTCAGGCAAGAATGCTTGAGTGGATTACCATTTCCTTCTCCAGGGGATCTTCCCCACCCAGAGATCAAACCCACATCTCCTGCATTCCCCACCAGGGAAGCCCATTGTACACAGTAGGTCCTTGTTATTTATCTATTTTATAAATAGTTGCATGTATCTGTTAATCCCAAACCCCTAATTTATCCTTTCCCTTTCCTCTCTGGTAACCATAAGTTTGTTTTATGATATTTATGATGCTTGTTTACTGATATTTTCTTTTTTCAATCATTCTCTTACAGCAAATGTGTTTCTCCTGAGACAATCCATGAGCCTCCCTCACCATAGAGTACAGAGTATCTTACTAGAAATGAGGTCTCAAGAAACAGGTTCTGCTATGTGGTTAACCAGGGTTTGTAATATTTCAACAGCAGGGAAAAAATTGCTGGATCATCACCAAGTCTGATTGGTAAACTGAGATAAAGATGAAGGATAATTACAGGTAATCTTAGGCTCTGGGGCTTGAGTTGATCACTCAAGCAGGAGCCAGGAAGGAATTTCTCCCTCCCAGCAGAAAAATATTGTGCAAGGACCAGAGTTCAGAAAGGAGCCTGAAAGAGTGCTAAGATCTTGCCTGAAGCAGGAAGTCTTGCTGGGGACAGTCTGGTTCTACCCGGGGAATCCTTGGTCCCTTGGCATTTTTCTGAGCCTGCAAGCAGATGGATATCTTGTTCTTTGTGCTGAGGAGCGCTGTTTAATTGTTCCCTTGGTTTAGCTGCTCATCGGTCTTACTCAAAATTTGACAAAAATGGTGATGAAAGGTGTTGTTGTTGTTCAGTCACTAAGTCATGTCCCTCTCTTTGCAACCCCATGGACTGTGGAACACCAGGCTCCCTTGTCCTTCACTATCTCCTGGAGTTTACTCAAATTCATGTCCACTGAGGCAGCGATACTATCTGTCTCATCCTCTGTTGCCCCTTCTCCTTTTGCCTTCAGTCTTTCCCAGCATCAAGATCTTTTCCAATGAGTCCACTCTTCCCGGCAGGCGGCTAAAGTATTGGAGCTTCAGCTTTAGCATCAGTCCTTCAGGGTTAATTTCCTTTAGGACCAACAAGTTTGATTTCCTTGCAGTCCAAGGGACTCTCAAGCGTCTTCTCTAGCCAGCACCACAATTGGAAAGCATCAGTTCTTTGGCGTTCAGCCTTCTTTACAAGGTTTAGCTCTCATATCCATACACTTCAGTTCACTTCAGTTGCTCAGTCGTGTCTGCCCCGTGCTGCCCCATGGACTGCAGCACACCAGGCTTCCCTGTCCATCACCAACTCCCAGAGCTTACTCAAACTCATGTTCATCGAGTCGGTGATCCCATCTGACCATCTCATGTTCTGTCATTCCCTTCTCCTCCTGCCTTCAATCTTTCCCAGCATCAGGGTCTTTTCAAATGAGTCAGTTCTTCGCATCAGGTGGCCAAAGTGTTGGAGTTTCAGCTTCAGCATCAGTCCTTCCAATGAATATTTAGAACTGATTTCCTTTAGGATGGACTGGTTGGATCTCCTTGCAACCCAAGGGACTCTCAAGAGTCTTCTTCAACACCACATTTCAAAAGCATCATGTCTTTAGCACTTAGCTTTCTTTATGGTCCAACTCTCACATCCACACATGACTACTGGAAAAACTATAGCTTTGACCATTAGGCCCTTTGTCGGCAAAGTGATACCTCTGCTTTATGATACATTGTCTAGATTTGTCATAGTTTTCCTTCCACGGAGCAAGTGTCTTTGAATCTGATGGCTGCAGTCATGTCTGCAGTGATTTTGGAGCCCAAGAAAATAAAATCTGTCATTGCTTCCACTTTTCCCCCATCTATTTGCCATCAAGTGATGGGACCAGACGCTATGATCTTAGCTTTTTGAATGTTGAGTTTTAAGGCAGCTTTTCCACTCTCCTCTCACCCTCAAGAGGCTGAAATTCCTCTTCACTTTCTGCCATTAGAATGATGAAAGGTACCACCTCATTTATATTCTTTTGCTTTCAACTCTGATATTCAGCTATACAAAATACTATTCTCAGAACACAGACATACACTGTACAGCATTTTTCCTGTTGTCTTTGGACAGAAAAAGAAACTAGATATTGGGCTTAACATGCTGGTTTAACTGCTGGGATCTGGTTCCTTTTTCAGTGTACATATAAATATATATTGGAGAAGGCAATGGCACCCCACTCCAGTACTTTTGCCTGGAAAATCCCATGGACTGAGGAGCCTGGTAGGCTGCAGTCCATGGGGTTGCTAGAGTCAGACACAACTGAGTGACTTCACTTTCACTTTTCACTTTCATGCATTGGAGAAGGAAATGGCAACCCACTCCAGTGTTCTTACCTGGAGAATCCCAGGGATGGGGGAGCCTTGTGGGCTGCCGTCTATGGGGTCACACAGTCGGACACGACTGAAGCGACTTAGCAGCAACAGCAGCAGCAAAATTACATAAAATGAGTCTTTTAAATAGTTCTGCTGATTTAAGTCTTACCTTTAATTCTATCTAGTTTAACCCAGGTGTAAATACGGGGTGTTAATGAATTAATCAAAGAAGAGTAAGAGAGAAGAAAAATGATGTGATGGAAATCCCAAGGAAGAGACACAACACAGGAAAGCATATACAGATTCTAGTTCAGAATACCCAGAACTGTGCTGGAAGTCTAGTGAGTTCTCCATCAGTAATAGTCACCAACTCTATAGTTCCCTTCAGGATGGAGAGTATGTCTTACTCATCTTTGCATCTCAACATCTGGCACCATTTCCTGCACATGGTAGAGGCCTAGTAGAATGCTTTCCAAATGGATGAGCGGGACAGTGGCTGGAGGGAGAGGCCAACAGGAGGAAGAGTTTCAGAGAGGAGGATGTGGCCATGTGTCAAAGTGTCCATCAGCTCTGGCAGTTAAGAGGTCATTCGGGACCTGAGGGACAGTAGTTTCCATGCAGCAGTGGAGCGGGAGTGGAAGCCAGGCTGCTGTGGGGTGAGGGATGAGGCGCAGATGTGAAATGGCAGCAGTGGGGGTCTCCATTGCCCTTTCCTAAAGCTAGGCTGTGGGGGAAAGAAGAGACACTCAGGTGAGCAAATGGTCACTGTCCCTGAAATTATGAGGGCTATTAGCACTGATGCAGGGAAAGACTGAAGGCAAAAGGAGAGGGGGGCAGCAGAGGATGAGATGCTTACATAGCATCACTGACCCAATGGGCATGAGTTTGAGCAAACTCCAGGAGATAGTGAAGGACAGGGGAGCCTGGTGTGCTCCAGTCCATGGGGTCGCAAAGAGTCAGACACAGTTTAGCAACTGAACAACAACAAAATTAGCACTGGAAGGAAATCCTGTACAGGTCACCTGGCTCCTGCCCTCTTTCCCTAGTCAGTCTGGGAACTCTGTCTTTAGCACTCCAAGTCCAGGTAGAAACTGGTTGTTCCCTAACCTTTGGGTACCAGGCTATAGAAAATCCTTAGTGATGGAAATGCCAAATTTGTCTCCATCTATTGCTTCTACTTCTGCCTTCTGTAGTCACAAGGCATGTTAATTGGTTAATTGTAACTGTTCAGTTTTAATAAGTCAAGTGTTTTTAAAAAAGAAAAAAAAGTTGTTTTTGTAGATGCAGGCTAGTTTTAGTCCGCGTTGTCTGCCATTCTTCTTGAAACCATAGACATGATCAATCAAAATGAAAAAATAGAAAAATAGACATGATCAATCAAAAATGTTCTCTCAAAATCTCCAGCAAACGGGTGATAAACTTGTGAAGTGGGAGCATTTCTAGGGAACCTAAAATTGAATCCCCAAACAGTTTTCGTCTGAGGACTATCAGGGGCACAGAAGAAAAAGAAGCATCATTAAATTGTGCCTATTGGAATGAATTTATTTAAGTAAACTATTTATTAAGGCAAAATCAAAATTAGTCTCATAAGCAAGGGGAAACAATATTTCTTTCCTTTTTACCCTCAATTTTTTTTTCCCATTGGGAAAGAAAAATAAACAAATTTAGTTCCAGGAAGTTGTGATTTCAGTACTTAAGTTTTCAAATAGTAGAGGGAACTTCCCTGGCAGTCCGATGGTTGGAACTTCCCCTTCCAATGCAGGGGTTACAGGTATAATCCCTGGTTGAGGAGCTAAGATCCCATATGCTGCTGCAGCTGCTGCCTAAAATACCCAAACCATAAAACCAAAGCAAAGTTGTAACAAAATCAGCAAAGACTTTAAACCTGGCCCACATCAAAAAATCTTTTTAAAAAATTTTATTTATTTTTAAATGCAGGATACTTGCATTACACTATTGTGTTGCTTTCTACCAAACACCACCGTGAAACAGCCATAGGTTTACCCACGTGCCCTCCCACTCCAACATCCCTCAGAAAAGCTAATCTGTCAACTAAAAACATTTACTTAATAAACTGTTGAAGCTTTAAAAACATTGGTTTATTTGATTTAATGCTAGACATACTTTACTGCTGTAATTTTAATTGTGGATAATTTATCTTTGTAAAGCAAAACTTGAGAACTTATTTTAAACTTAGCTTGTAATATTTGTTCACGGTCCAGGCTCATCTCATTGATGATCCTTTGGTATCTACTAATTTATTTTTAAAGTTTTTTAAAAAGATGATTTTTTTTGATGTGGACCATTTTTAAAGTCTTTAGTGAATGTGTTACAATATTGCTTCTGTTTTACGTTTTGGTTTTTTGGCCAAGAGGCATGTGGGATCTTTGCTCCCCTACCAGGGATGGAACCCTCACCCCCTGTATTGGAAGGCAGAGTCTTAACCACTGGAATGCCAGGGAAGTCCTGGTATCTACTACTTTAGAAGCAAAAATTACGAGTTGATCCACTGCAATCTGAAAATAGATCCATTTTTTCACTTTAAAACGGACTATCACGTAGGATAGATTCAGAACAAAGTTTTAGAAATGCTAGTCTAGTTGTCAGCATGACTTGCAGTGACAGTTGTCTACAGTTGTATAAAATCCAGGCTCCACTGCCCTAGAAACAGATTAACATGTGGTTAAGTTCTGGCCACAACACTTACAAGGCCCACTTTCCAAGCTCTGTTCCATTTTTCATTTTTTCCTTGCAGTTTCTTGTTTGTGGTCACAACTGCACTAGTATTTTTGCACCTTATCAGAGACCTGGGTTTCATGAGAAGTCTTTAAAAAGCTGGGTGAGAGGACAGAGCCCATTCCAGCAGCAGAGAAGTCATGATTCACACTCAGATTTGGTATTTTCCTCGGGCCAGGCTCTGGTGGTGGTGCGTGCATCCTGCACTCAGCTCCTGGGGCCAGACCCCAGCTGGCCCAGCCATTTTGCCAGGGGATTTGGAACCTGTTCTGAAGTGGTTTGGAAAGAACAGAGGGTGGGGTCCCTCCAGGATACTTCACCTACCTTACCGCTCAACCCTTGAACACTTTTCTCCCCTGTTTAAACTGGCCAGACCTTTCCCCTTAATCCTCAGAGGGAAAATCAAGCCTTATCTCTCTTCTCACGTGGAAAAATACCTTTCCTTTAAGCTGCCCACATTCGTGGAGAAGTTGACTCTGCGGAGCTAAGGGCGGGGGATGAGCCTGGAATGGATTTATTTCACTTGGCAAATATGGAATATCTGCTGTGGGTCACTGATGTGGTTGGTGCCGAAGATACCAAGGGTCAGTGTGCAATGCTCACAAATGGTTCACAGCTTAGCACAACAAATAAAACCATTTATCACCATTAATCAAAAGCCAATAATTTTATGTTGACATGGAGAAGGCAATGGCAACCCACTCCAGTACTCTCTCCTGGAAAATCCCATGGATGCCCGAGGAGCCTGGTAGGCTACAGTCCATGGGGTCGCTAAGAGTCGGACACGACTGAGCGACTTCACTTTCACTTTTCCTTTCATGCATTGGAGAAGGAAATGGCAACCCACTCCAGTGTTCTTGCCTGGAGAATCCCAGGGACGGGGGAGCCTGGTGGGTTGCCATCTATGGGGTCGCACAGAGTCGGACACGACTGAAGCGACTTAGCAGCAGCAACAGCAGTGATATAAGCAAAGTGCTATTGGTGTGAGAGGGAGGTGTGCTTGTTAGGGGGCTAAGGGTGGGGAATGACAGAAGACTTCCTGGAGGGGGTGACATTTGAGATTGGTCCTTCCAGGATGCATAGAACTGTCCTACCAGAGAATCAGAGATCCTGCTTTCGAGATTCTCTGAGAAAACAGAAAGTGTGGCTGAAGCATCAGCTTTGAGAGTGTTCTGGGTGAATTTGATGGAGTCAGCATCTTATGGATTTTGATTTTGATATTTGGAATGAGACTTTTGGTTTCTACCATCAAACATCATCCTGGTGTGTTAATGAACATCACTGGAGAGAATTCTTTATGTTGAAAACTTGATTTTTCAATCATTTCTCATTTGATTTTCAACAGGGATGGAAAAGAACCAATGATCTCTGAACACGTAATACAGATTTTGTTATTTGAAAGCTTTCTTACTATGATTATCCACTTAAAAAGGAAGTTACAGAATATAGAACATGGAAATTGCTAATAAACATGTGTGTTATTTTTTATTGTATATATTTAAGGTGGAGGCATTGGATATACACTTAGATAGTGAAATAATGATTCTAGTCAAGTTTAACATACCATCTCCTCATATAGTTTTTTTTTTTTTTTGTCTGTTTTGGGGAGCCACATATTTTTACTGAAGTATAGATTTACAATATTGTGTCAGTTTCAGGTTTATAGAAAAGTGATTAAGAGATATATATATATATATATTTCAGATTATTTTCCATTATAGGCTATTACAAGATACTGAATAGAGTTCCCAGTGCTGTACAATAAATTTTTGTTGTTAATCTATTTCATATACAGTGGTGTGTATCTGTTAATCCCATATTTCTAATTTATCTCTGATACTTACATAGTGAAATGATGACTACAGTAAAGTTAATTAACATATCTCCTCAAATAGTTTTATTATTATTTTTGAATAGAGCATCTGAAATGTACTCTTAGCAGACTTCTGGTATTCAGTATAATGTTATTAACTTTAGTCACAGTGCTGTACATGACTAGACATTCATCCAACACGATTACAACTCCGTACCTTTGACCGACATCCTCCCATTTCCCCCCCTCCCCACTCTTGGTGACCATCTTTCTACTAACAAATATGTTTAAAATGGTGAGCATAACATTGTTCCAGACTTGGACAAAAATACAAAATGAACTGGAGTCTATAACCCAAGATCTATCCTAAGGCACGTGCTAGAAAATTAGAACAATTCCACACGGGCATTTAGCCTTTCTTTCCTCTTCCATTGCATGTGCATTTGTAACTGCAATGACAGAATTTCTGATTTTGAGGATCCCAGTGTTCGTGTGTTCTCAGTCGTGTCTGACTATTCGCAACCCCAGGGACTGTAGCCTGCCAGGCTTCTCTGTCCATGAAATTTTCCAGGGAAGAATGCTGGAGTGGGTAGCCATTCCCTTCTGCAGGGATCTTCCTGATCCAGGGATTGAACCAGTCTCCCACATTAGCAGGCGGACTCTTTACCACTGTGCCACCTGGGAAGCACCTTGAGGATACCAGAATACTTTCTATTATTGTCCTTCATAACTGGTCTTCTAGCCTAAACATAAACCACTGTGGCCAGAGGCAACATACTTCATATTAATCATTATGAGCCTGTTAAAAGGAAGGTCCCCATGGAGGGTGAAAGGCAGCGCTAGGGTTGGTAGCAGGCTGTGGGGTCTTGTGATTGGTGATCTTTGCAAAGATCCATAGTTATCAGGTAAGCGTGCATGGGGTGGGGTGTTCAGTGAAGTGACCCTGACAATCACTTCCCTGCCTTGGGTTCCCAGGAGCCTTCCACAGTCACAGAAGCTTCTGCTTGAGCACTAAACTGAGTCCACTCTCTGCAGAACACTTTTCAACAGTAACTCAGAGACTAAATTTCAACGTGAGCCAAACATCACATTAGTAGTGATCTCACTTCCTCAGCAATGATCAGCTTGTGTCCTCTAAAGGGGGAGGAGGAGGGGCAGAGGAAACCTGTTCTTCTGTTGCTTTCCTCCAGTGGATCAGAAAGCAGCACGTCATCACCGCACAGGGTTTGGAGACAGCCCCCAAAACTAGTAACAAGTCTCTATGAAGCTGTTGTATCTTCATCTGTAAAATAGAGATAAAGATAATTGACCCACCTGCCAAGAAATTTTGAGGATTAACTAAAAAAATACATTTTGCATGCCTGTTACACAGTAAGTGCTCCATAAATGGTGACTCTAAGGGGAAAATCAGACCCAGCCACTGCTACTTCCAAATCTCTAATACCCAGATGTTATATCCCAGGCTCAGTATATGCCTAACATCAGCACAGAAGATGCAAAAGGAAGTAGGAGTTAGTCATATTCTGTCTTTAAGGAGATTAGAGTCCTTGGGAGGTGGACACAGAAAGAAGTCAAGAGCTCCGAGGAACTGGAGTCCTGGTTTCATGGAGAGAAATTGGATGTCCAGAGGGGATGTTCTATAAATGCTCAACACATTAATAAGGGCATTATTGGAGGCAGGATTCTAAATGGGTTTTGACTGAGCCAACTAAATATGCATAAAAATGCAAGAACAAATGAAGAT
Source organism: Bison bison bison (assembly GCF_000754665.1). Lineage (NCBI taxonomy): Eukaryota > Metazoa > Chordata > Mammalia > Artiodactyla > Bovidae > Bison > Bison bison. Next base: position 1,784,325 of record NW_011494895.1, on the reverse strand, counting down.
TGGCATACGTATGGGATTTTGACGTTTTTATGGGATTGGAGTGAAGATGGAAATAGTGAGAAATTAAGTTTGGATAAACAGACTTGTCTTTCTTCTTTTCTTTAAATTGACTGCACCACACGACATGTAGAATTTTAGTTCCCCAATCAGGAATTGAACTCGTGGTCCCTAGAGTGAAAGTGTGGAGTCTTAACCACTGGACTGCCAGGAAAGTCCCCAAACTTTTCTTTCTCCTTCCCTCTCTTCCTTCCTCTCTCTCTCTCTCTCACTTTTCTTTCTTTCCATTTGACTTTCAGAATCAGTTCACCTCAGTTGCTCAGTCGTGTCCAACTCTTTGCAACCTCATGGACTGTAGCACGCCAGGTTTCCCTGTGCATCACCAACTCCTGGAGCTTGCTCGAACTCATGTCCATTGAGTCAGTGATGCCAACCAACCATCTCATCCTCTGTCATCCGCTTATCCTCTTGCCTTCAATCTTTCCCAGCATCGGGGTCTTTTCAAATGAGTCAGTTCTTCACATCAAGTGGCCAATGTATTGGAGCTTCAGCTTTAGCACGAGTCTTTCCAATGAATATTCAGGGTTGATTTCCCTTAGGGTGGACTGGTTTGATCTCCTTGCGGTCCAAGGGACTCTCAAGAGTCTTCTCCAACACCACAGTTCAAAAGCATCAATTCTTTGGTGCTCAGCTTTCTTTATAGTTCAACTCTCATACGCCTACATGATTACTGGAAAAACCATAGCTTTGACTAGACAGGCCTAAACTTCCAGAATGAGGGTATATTATTTTGCTAGGGTTGCCATAGCAAATAACCACAGAATGGGTGGTTTAAAGCAAGCAAAATTTGTTGTCTCACAGTCATGGAGCTTAAAAAGTGCAAAATCAAGGTGTTGGCAAGTTGGCTCCTTCTGAAGCTTTTAGGGGAGGACCTGTTCTGGACTCTTCCAGCTCTTGGTGGGCCCAGTGTCCTTGGCTTGTGGCTGTATCACTTTAGTCTCTGTCTACATCTTCACATGGTCATTATCTTTCTGTGTCTCTTTCCTTGCACTGCATTTTTCCTGTGTGTCTGTATCCAGTTTTCCCTCTTATAAGAACATCAATCGTACTGGATTAGGGCTCACCCTAGTGACTTCATCTTCACTTGATTATATCTGCAAACACTATTTCCAAGTAGAGTCACATTCATAGGAACCAGAGGTTAGGACCCAAACATATCTTTTTGGGGAACAAATTCAAACCATTATAGGTTGATTCATCCTGAAGGCAATAAGAGGGGCTGATTGTATTTAATAGGAGATGTATGTTAGTTGGACACACAAATAGTGGGGCATATGGAAATCGAGAGACGTTCTAGGATAGAGATTCTGCTGCTAAGTTGCTGCTAAGTTGCTTCAGTTGTGTCCAACTCTGTGCAACCCCATAGACTGCAGCCCACCAGGCACCCCGTCTCTGGGATTCTCCAGGCAAGAACACTGGAGTGGGTTGCCATTTCCTTCTCCAATGCATGAAAGTGAAAAGTGAAAGTGAAGTCACTCAGTCGTGTCTGACTCTTCACAACCCCATGGACTGCAGCTTACCAGGCTTATCCGTCCATGGGATTTTCCAGGCAAGAGTACTGGAGTGGGGTGCCATTGCCTTCTCCAAGGATAGAGATGAGCTTCTAAGAAGAAATTAAAACCCTGAGAGAGAACGTGGTTGTTTATAGAATTGTATAGAGTGCAAGAACCAGGGCCACAGACAGAATCTTTTGGATTTTCACCTAGGAATGGGGTAACTCATGATTGAGTTGTATTAAAACATCTGGGAACTGCTATGAATGTTGGTTGTATGGTGTTGAACATGATAGAAAAGCCCCTAATCTCATGGAGCTCAGATGCCAGGGCTGGAGACAGAAGAACTTGGGGAATGGGGACCAGTGAGAATGAAAGACTATGAGGGGCCAGTGGGATGACAGAAGTGAAAGGAGAAGTGATGTAAAGAAAGAGAGTGGCTCATAGGGTTAAATGCCAAACAGAGAGAGGAAGTGGTGGGATAAGAACCCAGAGCTGCCATGAGCTTTAGCAAACCCCCAGGGAGAATGGTTTTAGTGGAATGCTGGGGGCAAGAGCCAGACTGTCATTGGTTGAGACGAGTATTTAGCCTATTCTTAGAGAAAGTGAGGGAGCCTTAGATGGAGAAAGTATGTTTTAAGATGGAAGATCCTTGAACACTTGTGTCTGTGAAGTTGAAACCTTCCAAAAGTAAGAGATGTGACAGCTGGATGGATGTATGAATGGATGGACAGATAGATCACTGAAGGAGAGGGATCCCTGAACAGGGGACCAAAAAATTCGAGGATGAAATGAGGTTTTATTTTGTAAATGTCTGTGTAGGCTCTGGAGCAGAGGAAGGAGCTCTGGGCTGGGGGTTGCAGGAGAACCGCAAGGCTGCAGGAGGAAATGTGAAGAGGATGATTGCAGATGGTGATAAATCCGTAGGTGGAGAAGAGGTGAGATGCAGGAAGTCCCTCTTATCCTCAAGTCACAGATCGAATGCCTCCTCCTCAGGAAGCCTGGTCTGAGAGCTCATCAGGATGTGCAGTCGGCCTCGGTTCTCCTGGACCATTTGCCTTCTCTGCTCTGCTTCCATAGCGCTCAGCAGAGTCCAGATCACCCAGGGCACCTCCTCACTTCTCTCTGACTGCGTGTGGCTTTGTGCTGCCTGGAATGTCAGTGTGGGAGTCTGTGGGGTGGTGATGACTGCATCCTGTTCCTGCTGAGTCCCTGACCTGGTTTTGCCTCAGACTAGCTGGATGATCTTGGGTCAAGTCATTGGGCTTTTCTGGACTTTAGTTTTCCCCACCTAGCAAATTAAGCACCTTGGCTAAAGCCTCTGAGCCAAGAGTCAGCAAACTATGACCTGGAGGTCAAATCAGCCTGCTGTTTTTCCAGAATCTGGAAAAGAATAGATGTATTCAAGTGTACAGTATATTCAACTGTACACTTGAAACTAACACAGCATGGTAAATCAACTATACTTTCAAAAAAGTTCCCCCAAAGCTTTTTGGCAGCTTTGTGATGCCATCCCCATTCACCTGCTACCATGGCAAGTAAAATATGTATATGCGTGCATACATGCTCAGTTCAGTTCAGTTCAGTTCAGTCGCTCAGTCGTGTCCAACTCTTTGCGACCCCATGAATCGCAGCACGCCAGGCCTCCCTGTCCATGCTCAGTCATGAGCAAGTCTTCGTGACCCCATGGACTGTAGCCTGCCAGGCTCCTCTCTCCATGAGATTTCCCAGGCAAGAATACTGGAGTGGGTGCCGTGCCCTTCTCCGGGGGATCTTCCCAACCCAGAGATCAAACCTGTGCCTGAACTGCAGGCAGATTTTTTTTTTTTTTTAACCAATGAGCCAGTGAGGAAGCCCTAAGGAATTATGGAGGCAGTGCCAAAATGTCTCTGCCATAGACTATTTATTCTGGCTTCTCTCTCTTATTTTTTACCTGAAAAGTTAAAGCTCTAAACTAAGTAATATTTAAGCTCTTTTAATACTAAGTTCTGAATTAACCAAAATGTGACGGAAGCTGTTTATCCTTATATCTGTAGGCACTTAAGTGCCTTACATGCTATAAGAAATTGGATTTTTTCCCCCATGCTAAATATATTTGTAACAAAGCAGTCTCCCTGGCTTCTGTCCTAGCAGCACTAAGTCCTGTGAAGTTCTCTCTAGTCAGCAAAAGCTAGACAATTAGCAGAAGTCTAAGGTCTGGGCCTTTGGTGGAGTGAGATCAAGGTTTGGATTCTGGATGGCACTGTGCCGTCTGGGTACAGCTGCACCATCTGCCAGTCAAATCCCTCTTCCATCTTTTTAAAAATGATGGAAACAAAGGTCCCTCCCTGCAGTAACAACTTAGGCATCCATGGTTCTAAGGTCCGTATAGTCAGAACTATGGTTTTTCCAGTAGTCATGTACAGATATGAGCATTGGACCATAAAGAATAAGGCTGAGCACCAAAGAATTGATGCTTTTGAACTGTGTGCTGGAGAAGACTCTTGAGAGTCCCTTGGGCTGCAAGGAAATCAAACCAGTCAATCCTAAAGGAAATCGACCCTGAATATTCTTTGGAAGGACTGTTGCTGAAGCTCCAATACTTCAGTCACCTGATGTGAAGAGCCGACTCATTGGAAAAGACCCTGGTTGTGGGAAAGATTGAGGGCAGGAGGAGAAGGGGGTGACAGAAGATGAGATGGTTGGATGGCATCACTGACTCAATGGACATGGGTTTGAGCAAACTCTGGGAGATTGTGAAAGACAGGGAAGCCTGGTGTGCTGCAGTCCATAGGGTTGCAAAGAGTCAGACATGACTTAGTGACTGAACAACAACAACAAATGGTTCTAAGAGTTCCTGGAATTGGCTGATTCCCTCCCTAAGAAAGGCTTCTGGAGACCAGCTTTGTTCTTGGTGTAACATTGGTAACGATGGAGGAAGTGAGAAAAGACTTTGCAGAACAAATGAAAAAGTACACCAGCAACTTCCAAACAAAATATTGGTTTATTTGATTTAATATTAGATGTCCTTTACCACTATGATTTTAATTGTGGATAATTTATGATATCTTTGTAAAGCAAAGCCTGAAAAGTTATTTTTAACTTAGCTTTCAGTATTTATTCATGGTTCAGGCTCATGTCCTCCCCAAAATTCTGACTCCATAACTAAAACTGAAATGGCTTATCCTCTTTCTTGAACAATACTCGATGAACCAAAGGAAGCAAGTCATACTACTCTGTTGGGGGCATCCAAGGTCACAGCACCAATTTCTATCTTTTGATGACTGGAAGACGGCAAACACTAAGAATAAGTCATGTTTCTGAAATATGGGCTGCACCAGAATTCAAAATAGCCTCCAAAGATTTCGAGGATAAAATGAGATTTTATTATGTAAATGTCTATGCAGGTTCTGGCTCCTATTAAAATCAAAACAAACAAAATAATTGAGGATTTTGGAAAAGAGCCATAAAAACAATTTAAGTTTACTGAGTAAGTAAATAGTAGTTTAAGATTCTCTTTGGGGATTGTTGAGAAAGTGACTCCAAGAAATAGAGATGGAAGAGTTTTTTAAAAAAATACAGCTTTCCAGGGGAAGTTCTTTCTTTCTGGATTAAAAGGTCAAATAACAATAGCACTAATGATAAATTCTACACTCCCAGTGCCTTCTCTTAACCTTTTAGTAGCCTTGTGAAGAGTGAAGATTGGTAGCATTCATGTTCAATATGATTCCTATTGGAATTACGACTTCCTCCAAGCCACCTATATTTACTGTGAGGATCCAAGAATGTAGATTATGACACTTGAACTAGAAGGAGTCTTTGTTGCTGTTGCTGTTAAGTTGCTAAGTCATGTCTATTCTTTGCGACCCCATGGACTGCAGCATGCCAGGCTTCCCTGTCCTTCACTATCTCTGGTGTTTGCTCAGATTCATGTCCACTGAGTCCATAACGCTACCTAACCACTTCATCCTGTGCCACCTCCTTCTCCTTTTGCCTTCAATCTTTTCCAGCATCAGGAACATTTGGATAATTCACTTTTTAATCTTTCAATAATAATTATGTTAAGCCATGTACATAGCCACGAGATTCTTATTTTTATTTACGTTACTGCCTGCCTTTCATCTCTCTCCCATTGTACCAGGACAAAATAAAACCAACTTTCTTTTTCACTCTCTTAGTATGGCGGCTTTGTTTCTCTCGGGTGCTTGGACTTCTGTGTACATGCAAGGCTTATTTTTCAACAGAACAGTCAGGGTTTACAGAGTAAAGGAATTTTCATTTCCATTACTGTTAGGTTGCTGCTGAAATGACTGTAAAATGGGTTGAGGGGGGAATGCATTAGTTATAGCAGATGAAGTTGCTTCCTGCCTGTCCAAACAGAAAGATGCTGGCCCCCGGCAATGACTGAGTTCAGGGGACTTGGGCATCTCCACGTCATTTAATTATCTTAAGGCCCAAGTCACTTATCCCACCTCTTTCTGGGCTTCCCCTCATGGGGACTTTCTACGGTTCTTGGCTAACACACAGGAATCTAATGTTTAGAAAGTCACTTTCCTGTCCTTATAAACAATTCCACCATCATAACCTGACTTCTGGCAGCAGAGGTTCATTTAAATTTTGCTCAGCTTGGTTTACAATTAAGATTTAATTAGTAAACTCATTACAAAGACAGGAAATTGCTGACTTTCCCCTAATTCTCTTTCAGGCCCCAGCAAGGACCCAGCCTGTCCCTTTGGCTTCAGACGTTTGCAGAAAGTTTTCTCCAAACATTGTTATTTATGTTAACTTTAATTTCAAGATAAAATATTGTTCTTTGCTTTGGGAAATAGCTGGAAGTAAGCTAGGCATTTAGAATTCAGGGTTTCAAGTTCTCTATTTAGAAAATACGCCCTGTGCATATTTTTAAACTTTTTGGACTCTGAGAGTCTGTTTAGATTCTCTGAGCTTTTCCCAAACAGTAGAAATAAAGACTACTGTTGGGAAGTGGGAGAGGAAAGGCCCATAGGGATGATGTAAGACCAGAAAATAATCACAGCATGGTGACACCCTCAAAATAATACATAACACTGTGAATCTCACGGCAACTCCAAGAGCACAGAAGGAGGGGTGGCTGAACTCTGTAAGCTAAGGTGAAGCATTCGTATTTTGCTAAAACCAAAAAGCAGTAGGGAAGCGTTTGCCAAAAAGCTATGAAAAATGAGGGATAAATGGGTACTCAGCGGAGATAGAGCTTTCCAATGTTAGAAGCTCGGGAGGAAAACATTTTAGCTGATAATACTTCTATTGGACAAAAGCTATTAATATATAAATTTATCCTGAGAAAATGAGGTCCCTTTGGGAGACCAAGGGAAACTTTTGTATCAGAGCTTAAGTGTTATTGATATACTTAAGGCACTAAGATTCACATGAAGACACTTACTTTGACCACACAATGATGATTCCAGAACATTTAAAAGAAATTTCTCTTCCTTTCAAATTATTCCTATTTTGTTTTGTGTGACCTTAGACCTTTAAGGAGAGTTTTATATGTTTAGATGAGTGACTGAGTTTTGGAAATTCAGTCTTTCAAAACTTACTCTTTTAGAAGTAACTATAAGTTGTCTCTGATATTAGATGTATTTTTGAAGTAATGAATTAAAGTTTTTTTTTTAAAAATTGGCTCAGTGATTATGATGGAGCTTTATTCTTTAGTGAGTTCTCTATTCATGCTAATTATTTTTTGTTCTGACAGAAGAAGAAAATACTAACCAGAAAGGTTAAGTGACTTTCCTGAGGTCACACAGCAAACTTGTAGGCAAGGCAGAAATGAGGTCGGTTTGTTTATTTGTTTTAATTATGTGTGGAGTTCTGGGCAAACTCAAAGGTAAAAGTTATTAGAAGCTGTAAAAATCAGGACCCATAATGCTTAATGGGTGTTACTCTCAGGCAGTCTCCAACAGCTTTTATGAGGCTTTGGAATGTGTCAATAGATAGCACAGTGACCCTCTAGGAAGGGGCAAATCAAACCCTTTCCTCTGGGAAGCCTCAGCCAGTTGCTCCTGGAGATTTTCATTCAGAGGAGGAAATGCCAACTTTGCTTTCAAAATGGCTCAGAAGAGTTTGGAGAATACACAACTCAATATTTGTAGGACATATATTAACTTTAAAAATGCATGCAAAATACTGTTTGATTTCATTTATACGCTGTACCTAGAATAGTCAAATTCATGGAGTCGGAAAGTACATTGGTAGATACCAGGGCCTGGGGAATAGGAGATGGGGACGCGTGACAGTTTAATAGGGACAGAGTTTCAGTTTAGGAAGGGGAAAAATTTGGGAGATGGATGATGGTGAGAGCTGCATAACAATGTGAAAGAAATGTACTTAGTGCCACTGAACTGTACAGTTACATATGGATAAAATGTTTTATATTATGCGACTTTTGCCACAATTAAAAAAATTAAGAAAAGAATGTATATGTATATGTGTAACTGAGTCATGTTGCTGTACAGAAGAAATGAACACAACATTGTAAACCAACTCTACTTCAATAAAACGGGAAAGAAAAAGGATACAGGCCAAATGACCGAGAAGTAGATCAAGCCATCAGACAGCTTAAAAGAAGGAGGGGTGGCTGAACTCTGCTTTGTCTCCTGTCTCATTGGCTCTGTTGGAAGGTTGGCAGCCAGTGCGGCAGGATCAGGCAGAGGCCAATGTAACAGGAGTTCAGGTCTTACCTGTGAGATGTCAGGTGCCAGACCTAATGGTAAGAAGGGCAGGGAAAATGAAGAGGGGACAAAGATGTCTAAAACAACAGTTAAACAAAGAAAGCAGGCTCCCCTCATAGCTCAGCTGGTAAAGTATCTGCCTGCGATGTAGGAGACCCCGGTTCGATTCCTGAGTCGGGAGGATCCCATGGAGAAAGGATAGGCTGCCCACCCCAGTATTCTTGGGCTTCCTTGTGGTCCAGCTGGTAAAAGAATCCGCCTGCAATGCGGAAGCCCTAGGTTCCATCCCTGGGTTGGGAAGATCCCCTGGAGAAGGGAAAGGCTACCCACTCCAGTATTCTGGCCAGGAGAATTCCATGGACTGTGTAGTCCATAGGGTTGCAAAGAGTCGGACACAACTGAGCCACTTTCACTTTCACTTCACTTCACTTTCAAAGAAAGCAGGTATACTGATAACACAAAGGGATATAAAACTCTCAGAAACTTCAGCACAGAGACTGGAGGTGACTGGTCTTCAGAGGTTACTGTTCTCAGTGAAGATTTCACTTAATGGAAATATAAGAACTGTAAACCACAGCAGATGTCTGTCCGAGCTGTGTGAGGAGTGGCTGAAGTCCACAGAAAGGGCTCTGAGAAGGGGTTCCCTAATTGCTCTGGTTAAGGAATTCAGTTTGGAAAGGTATGGGGGCGGGGGCTTTAGGAGTTATCAGAACCAAATGCGATGCTTGGACTTTGACTGAATCTTATTTGGAAAATAACAGCTATCAAAAATATTCTTGGTATAGGGGCTTCCCTGGGGCTCAGTGATAAAGAATCCGCCTGCCAATGCAGAAGACATGGGTTCGATCCCTGATCCAGGAAGATCCCACATGCTGAGGATCACCTAAGCCCCCATGCACAACTAGTGAGCCTATGCTCTCAAGTCCAGGAATCACAAATACTGAACCCATGTGCCACGACTACTGAAGCCTGTGCACCCTAGGGCCCAAATCCACAGCAAGAGAAAGTGTGAAAGTGTTAGTCGCTCAGTCATGTCCGACTGTTTATGATCCTGTGGATTGTAGTCTGCCAGGCTCCTCTGTCCATGGAATTCTCCAGGCAAGAATACTGGAGTGGGGAGCCATTCCCTTCTCCAAGGGATCTTCCTGACCCAGGGACTGAACCTGGGTCTCCTGCATTGCAGGCAGACTCTTTACCATCTAAGCTACCAGAGAAGCCCTGCAACAAGAGAAGCCACCACAATGAGAAGCACGACAGTTAAAAAGTATCCCTCATTCTCTGCAACTAGAGAAAAGTCCATGCAGCAATGAAGACTCAGCACAGCCAAAAATCAAAAAAATTATTTTTTTAATTATTGGTATAATTGGGAACATTTAGATATGGATTAGATATTTTAATAGATTATATTATGAAATTAAGCTCCCTGCTGGCTCAGATGGAATAATTATGGAATTATTATAGATTTTCCTGGATGCAATTAGATTATTGTGGTTAAGCAATTTACCCATACTTTTAGACGATGTATTCTAAAGCTGTCAGAAACTTGGAAAAAGCTGTGTATGTGCATGCATGCACACACATATATGTACATGGATGTGTGTGTGTGTTTGTGTACATACATATATTTATGCAGAAGATGGTTGAAAGAATCATGGAATCACTAGGCTTCTAGATAGTTAACTCCCCGGCAACTTGATATCATTAGTAGATTAAATATGAATGGCAAACTGAACCAGGGCAAGCAAATAAAATATTTTCAGTGTTAAAAAAGGAACAAGGCTAATCAGAAGTATCTTGGTATCTTAATGCTCAACTGAACATGCTTTAGAAAATGCTCTTAACAATTCAATCAACTTTAATGCAAAATGAAAGACATTTTCTACAATGCAACATTTGTCATTGTTGTGGGCTGAACTGTATCACCGTCCACCCACCCTCTGCCAATTCATGTGCTGAAGTCCTCACCCCTAGAACCTCAGAATGTGCCCATATTTGGAGACTGTGCTTACTCTTTGCAACCCCATGGACTGTAGTGCCTCTGTCCGTGGGATTCTCTAGGCAAGAATACTGGAGTGGGTTGCCATTTCCTTCTCCAGGAGGTCTTCCCAACCCAGGGATCAAACTTGAGTCTCCTGGGTCTCCTGCATTGGCAGGTGGATTCTTTACTACTGTGCCATCTGGGAAGGCCTGTATTTGGAGATACTTGGTATTTAAAGAGATTACAAAGTTAAACTGAAGTCTTTAGAGTGGGTCATTGTTATTTTAAAAACATGCAAGTTATCATAAAATACACAGAAAAAAAAGAATAGCAAACAGCAGGCCCTTTTCCAAGTGCTTTCTGTGTCTGACACATGTCCTCACTCCACTGTATCTAAGCCACAGACAGGTTTAACTCCCCAGCTGTCAGGTTGGGGAGAAGGAAGCCACCCAAGGTCACACAATATTCATGCTATCGGAGTTGAGATTCAAATCCAAGGGGTCTAACATCCAGAAATTTGTTTTTCTCTGCTTTATCATACTTCTACAGCTTTATACATACAAGCGACTAAAGCGTAAATGTTATTGTGTTTGTTGGATTAAATTCTACAACTTCCCCTAGTCGGAATTTCAAGTTCAGAACCGGGGGGGATGCCTGTATCCATGATCCGTCCATAGAACAGAGTATAGTTTTTGTGGGTGTAAGTTACCATCTCCCTCAGGAGAAAAATTATGGACTAGATCCCCAAAGAGATGGACCAGTATTAATGTGTTTGTCAAAACACACGTCCTCAATCAAGTCAGTGGACATAGTTTCACCAGTGCTGTACTCTTTGTGTAAGTTTCTCAAAAAATACCAAGAGAGATAGATAGACCCAGAAAGAGAAGCAATGGCCCAACAGGAAAAATTTATGGAGGTTTATAAGAATAAAATATAGCGTTAAATGCTTTAAAATCTGCCAGAAGCCCTGTATGGCACCCCTTGACTCTTCCCTTAGAACATGCCTGGTAAGTGGGCTGAGTGGGCCAGACAGACTGTCTCTGAGTTCTGTCCAGATGCGTACCTCACTGTAGTGATTTCTTTTGCCTTCTTGTATGTCCAGACACACAAAGCCCTCAACTCTTGACCTTTCTCTGTCTTTTTCTCCTCTTGTTAACATGTCTTGAATGCAGAGGAGACTCAGGAAGCTGTGCTGTCTTGTCTTTTGTTTGAGCCCCAAAGACAGAAGCTACTGAGATGAGGAGACTTGTCCTCAGACTTAAACTCCCAGGCTCAGAGCAAAATTTCCCCAAGGTCCTTCCTCCACCTTCCCAGGGACAGTTTCTAGGCACATGGAGGATTCCGAGGTCTCCACCCGACTCCTGGTGGTTTCTTTAGATGGACACCTGGAGTCCTGGAGGCAGCGCGTCCTGTCCCAGCCCAGGGGCACTCACTTGATTCCTGCTGACACTGGCATGCATGGGATGCTTTAACTTTCGGCTTTTAGACAAATGCTCGTTTCTCCATCCTCTGTGAGTCCATAAGCCTGTGGTAGGTCAATCATTGCTTCCTCCAGCTTTGAGCACACATCAGGTTCCCAGGTACAGTTGGGTGGGAGACGCACTGAGCTGAGGAAGGTGAGCTAGTCTGAGTCCCGCTCCTTCAGAGCATCTTACATCACCCACAATATATTTTCCCACCTTTGCACCACGTGTGTGTAGTGTGTGCAGTGTATGTGTGCAGTGTGTGTGCTTAGTCCCTAAGTTGTGTCAGACTCTGCAACTCCGTGGACTGTAGCTTCCCAGGCTCCTCTGTCCATGGAATTCTCCAGGCAAGAATACTGGAGTGGGTTGCCATGCCCTTCTCCAGGGGATCTTCCCAACCCAGGGACTGAACCCTTATCTCCTGTGTCTCCTGCACTGGCAGGTATGTTCTTTACCACTGAGCCATCTGGGAAGACCCACCGTTGCGTCAGAAGCATTCTTCTTTTTTGAAAAAATACTTTTCCTGTGTGGACCATTTAAAAAAATATTTATTGAATTTGTTACAAATTGCTTCTGTTTCATGTTTTGGTTTTTTGGTCATGAGGCATGTGAGATCTTAGCTCCCCAACCAGCTCCCCAACCTGCACTCCCTGCATTGGAAGGTGAAATGTTAATCACCGGACCACCAAGGAAGCCCCTAGAAGCACTCTTTAAATGACATCTCACTTACCTCCAACTTTTGAAAGAATTTTGTCTGTCCAGTTAAATAAACATCACATTTTGCCCCATGCAACTCCAGAACTGAGTGATCTGAACTGCCGGCCTGGGTTAAGGGTAGGGCTTGGGGAAACCATCTTCCTCTCTTACGTCATCAACGGTGTTACCTCTAAAGCTTGGTGCTGCAGAACCAATTTTCCAGAGACCAGAAGACCATTCTTGGTTCAAGGATCTTGAAGTGGCTGAAAATTCATTTAAACTTTTAAAATTCATTTTCAGGAAGTTATGATTCATTTCCTCATTTTTATTATTCACAGCAAAAAAAATTGAAGGGGGCATAATGAGAGCAAACAGCAAATGATAAGAATAGCAAAGTGATTTATTTAGTAACATGGTGGATGGCTTGTGTTACATCACGTGTCTACTGCAGAAACAACCCCACTATTTCTAAGAGGTTCTTTGAACTGTTGAAGAGTTATCAAATTTCCATTAAAATTTTTGGGATTCAAAGAACCCAGTTAGGGAATCTCTGTGGTGTAATTAAAATAAATAAGACACCCACACAAGGGTGTGGGGGGCGGGGGTGGGAACTACAGTTCTTTTGGTCTTTCAGTTTGTCACCAAAATCAATCATTTGTGCTTCCTTGTGGCCCATCATGAATTTGAATAGTTCAAAAGTATGGTTGGGCTTCCCAGGTGTTTCGGTGGTAAAAATCTGCCTGCCAGTGCAGGAGATACAGGAGATGTTGGCTTGATCCTTGGGTAGGGAAGATCCCCTGCAGAAGGGAATGGAAACCTATTCCAGTATGCTTGCTTGGAGAATGCCATGGACAGAGGAGCCTGGTAGGCTGTAGTCCATTGGGGTTGCAGAGTCGGGCATGACTGAGCACACACACGCACAGACTAGGGTTAGAGTCCTAAAGATTACCCTACCAAGTGTCGGTGCCTTTGGAAAAGTAACAATCCAAGAAAGATTTCCCAACTCGAATTGGGTTGTGGGATACATGTAATGGTGTCATATAGGGATATTCCATTTGGAGATGGTTTGGAAAAGCCTTTATTCTTCACACATGATCTCTTATTTGAAAAGAATAGGACAAATATTGTTTTCATAGTGCAAAGAACACAGAAAACCTTCACAAAATTTGCTGTGAGGATTTGAAGAACTGGTTCCCATCTTGATGACATAATCTCAACAGAGGGGATTATTGGAATTTTAGCAGAAAGGTATGAGATTTTCATCTTTATAGAAAAAGGGAAGGAGTTTACAAAAAAAAAAAAAGCTAAGCAAAATGGATCTAAGGCATAACAAAATTTCCCAACAGAATATTTAAGTCTTCTAAAAAAAAAAAAAACAAAGGAGTAGTCTGTCTTGCTTACTGGTAAGAGGAAGTGGCAGCAGGTCAGTTTTCAGTCTCCAGAAAAATAGCAATATCAAAGCCTGAACATTTTCTGAGAGTAGAGTAAATCATTACGACTGGCATACTCGGTCAGTTTGTGAGCAACTTTGAAGACACTGAATTCTTTCAAGAGCATAAGATTTACTTCATGGGGTGGTTGGAAAAAGTGTTTTTCTTCTTTTTTTAAAAAAAATTTATTGAAGTGTAGTTGGTGTACACTACTATATGTTACAGGTGTACAATATAGTGATTCATAATTTGTAAAGGTTACACTTCTTTTATAGCCACTATAAAATACTAGCTATATTTCCCATGCTGTTCCATTTATATGAGGCACCTAGAACAGTCAAATTCACAGAGTCATAAAGTGCATTGGTAGATGCCAGGGGCCAGGGCTGGGGAGAGGGATGGGGTCAGTTAAGTCAGTTCTGTCTCATGTCTAACTGCAGTCATGTCTGACTCACTGCAACCCCACGGACTGCAGCATGCCAAGCTTCCCTGTCCATCACCAATGCCCAGAGCTTGCTCAAACTCATGTACATTGAGTCAGTGATGCCATCCAACCATTTTATCCTCTGTTGCCGCCTTCTCCTCCTGCCTTCAATCTTTCTCAGCATCAGGGTCTTTTCCAACGAGTCAGTTCTTCGTATCAGGTGGCCAAAGTATTGAAGCTTCAACTTCAGCATCTATCCTTCCGATGAATATTCAGGACTGATTTCCTTTAGGATTGACTGATTTGATGTCCTTGCAGTCCAAGGGACTCTCAAGAGTCTTCTCCAACACCACAGTTCAAAAGCATCAATTCTTCGGTGCTCAGCTTTCTTTAAGGTCCAACTCTCACATCCATACATGACTACTGGAAAAACCATAGCTTTGACTACATGGACCTTTGTCAGTAAAGTAATATCTCTGCTTTTTAATGTGCTGTCTAGGGTGCTCATAACTTTTCTTCCAAGGAGCAAGCGTCTTTTAATTTCATGGCTGCAGTCACCATCTGCAGTGACTTTGGAGCCCCCCAAAATAAAATCTGTCACTGTTTCTGCTGTTTCCCCATCTATTTGTCATGAAGTGATGGGACCAGGTGCCATGATCCTACTTTTTTGAATGTTGAGTTTTAAGCCCACTTTTTCACTCTCCTCATTCACTTTCACCAACAGGCTCTTTAGTTCTTCTTCACTTTCTGCCATAGGGTAGTGTCATCTGTATATGAGGTTATTGATATTTCTCTTGACAATCTTTATTCCAGCTTGTGCTTCCTCCAGCCCAGTGTTTCTCATGATGTACTCTGCATACAAGTTAAATAAGCAGAGTGACAGTATACAGCCTTGACG